>NC_081552.1:156299496-156621857 GCF_963082655.1 Stomoxys calcitrans | reverse complement strand
GAAGAGAGTGATTCACCGTGGAGCAACAGGACTACAGTGGTGCGAAAACCAAATAAAAATCGATTTTGTCTCGATGCAAGGAAGTTGAACGCCTTAACCGTAAAAGACGCATATCCCTTGCAAAATATCGATGGAATCTTGAGCCGCATAGACCAGACCCATTATATCAGTAGTGTCGACCTGAAGTATGCCTTCTGGCAAATTGAGCTAGAAGAGGAAGCGAGGCCCTATACCGCATTTACAGTGCCAGGTCGACCTCTGTATCAGTTCAGAGTCATGCCGTTTGGTCTATGCAATGCGGCTCAAAGACTCTGTCGATTAATGGACAAGGTGATACCAGGACGTCTTAGGTCGAACGTCTTCATTTATCTGGATGACCTCCTTATCATAGCAGATGATTTCGAAAATCATCTAAAACTGCTAGGAGAAGTAGCTGAATGCCTGCAAAGAGCAAATCTAACCATCGGTTTAAAGAAATCTTTATTCTGTTTTCGCGAGCTGAAGTACCTTGGCTTTATAATTGGGAGCGGTAGTTTGAAAACTGACCCCGAAAAAGTAAGCGCAATACAGAGGATACCACTGCCAAAATCTCCAAGGGAAGTGAGGAGTTTTCTCGGTACTGCAGGTTGGTACCGGAGATTTATAAAAGATTTTGCCTCCATCTCCGCATCCCTAACCGATACTCTAAAGAAAGGGTTGAAATTTACCATAACCCAAGAAGCCATCGAATCTTTTCATTCTCTAAAACATGCCCTTACTTCAGCACCTGTTTTGAAACATCCTGATTTTAGAAAAGAATTCTTTATTCAGTGCGACGCCTCCGATTATGGAATCGGTGCCGTACTATTCCAGAAGAATGACGATGGAGGGGAAAACCCCATCGCATTTTATTCTCAAAAATTGAACTCGTGCCAGAGAAACTATTCAGTCACCGAAAAGGAGTGTCTAGCCGCAGTTTTAGCCGTGAAAAGGTTCAGACCATACGTCGAGCTAATGAAGTTCACGATCATCACTGATCATGCCAGCCTCAAATGGCTGATGTCATTAAAAGATTTAAGTGGCAGACTCGCACGATGGTCACTGCAGCTACAGGCTTACGACTTTTCGATAGAACATCGGAAAGGCTCCGAAAACGTTGTAGCCGATACCTTATCTAGAATGCCTGTCGAGTCAGATGTAGTTGTAGAGGAGATCAACGACGAGGACCTTTTAGATTTTGAAACCACTGCCTTTGAAGGCGAAGAATATGTGGATCTGCGTGACTCCATCCTACAAAGCAAAGATCAACTGCCAGACTTAAAGGTCGAAGATGGCAAGATCTATATACGGACTAAAAACTTTGAGCAAGAAATTATGGAGTTCGAATGGAAATTATGGATACCTCAAGACATCACATTTGTTTTAATAGAAAAGGCACACAACTATGCAAACGCAGTACATGACGGGGTAACAAAAACCTTAAATCGACTAAGAACTTTTTATTATTGGCCCAAAATGGCCTCGCAGGTTAGACAATATATCAAAAACTGTCAAACTTGTAAAGAGACAAAGCCGGTAAATCAACGCATGAATCCTACGATCGGTGATGAAGTAATAACTCAAAGGCCTTTCCAGAAAGTGTACATTGATTTCCTTGGAAAGTACCCTAGGTCTAAAAAAGGCAATGCTTATATATTCATAGTAGTCGACCACTTTACAAAGTTCACATTTTTGCATGCCATGAAGGAAGCCACTGCACAAAACGTTGTAAAATTTCTGGAAAATCAAGTGTTCCATACGTTCGGCGTTCCAGAAATCATACACAGCGACAATGGGAAACAATTTGTTTCAAAAATGTTTGAAGAAATGATTAAAAACTACAAGATTAAACATATTACCACTGCGTACTACTCTCCGCAATCAAACGCGTCAGAGCGAGTAAACCAATCGGTAATAGCAGCCATAAGAACATATGCTGAACACGATCATCGCGACTGGGACCTATACTTGGCAGAAATTGAACAGGCCCTAAGAACTTCTGTCCACTCAGCCACAGGCATTAACCCCTTCTTCGCGTTATTTGGCTATAACATGTTTACCAGCGGCAACGATTATAAACTGGCAAAGAAACTCCAATCCCTTACCGATCACCAAATTGAACAATTATGTAGATCGGATAAATTGGAAGTGATGAGAGAACGGATGAAAGAAAATATGCATCAAGCATACCAATCTAGTGCCGTAAGATATAACCAACGAGCCCGAGTTGTCAAATTTCTACCAGGACAAGAGGTGTATAGGAGAAACCACACTCTGTCTGACTTCAAAAATAACATAAACGCTAAGTTCTGCAAAAAGTTCCTGAAATGCAGAGTCGTTAAGCCAATAGGTAACAACATGTATGAGCTGGAGACGCTTCAGGGGAAACCACTTGGAAATTTTCACGCCAAAGATCTTAGAATATAAACAAAAGTGCAATAAGCCTGTGATAAAATGATTAAAGTGCAATATTAGATTAAGTAAACTAAGTCGTGATTGTCCAGTTTATTTAATCTATGTTGCATTGAAATATTTTTTTTGCAAAGCTTATTGTGATGTTTTTTTTTAAGACTTATTTATTTTATATACCACCAGTGCAAGATTTCCTAAGGCCCGGCTTATGAGACTACTAACAGGGCGTGGGAGTTCCCCACGTTGGAACAGAATGAATGTGTTGAATGTTACTGACCCCAACAGCATAACAGGCAATAGCATTTCCTGAATGCCCGGCTTATGAGATTATCAGGGTGTGGGAGTTCCCCACGTTGAAATGAAATCAACATTACGTAGTGTGATTGCCTTAAGAACAAAATAAAACGATCTATCATATTGCCGCCTACAAAAACGAGAATAAATCGGAAAATGCAAGTTACACTTTAGTGCACACAAAAAAAAACCCGCTAAGCTATTATAACCAAGGCTCTAAACATAACCACCATTTACTCGCATAGAAAATAAAACGAAAACGACACTGAGATTTTTCTTTTTTAGCCCCAAGAAGGATGTTCCTAGCATACATATTTATTTTAACAATCTTTCTTTTGCCGTGCTATTTATACATGCTCTTCTGAAAGCGTTCAGGGAAACAAACAAGCTAAATGTCACTCACGCAAGAATTTTGCTGGAAAGGATAAGCCCAGGATTATAAAACTCATGTCCGCAGACTAGCAAACCAATGTTCAACATTTTTTTTTTTTATATCATAACCAATGAAATGTCCGAAGGGACACACACAGTTTCTATCAAACTACCGGTCAAAGATATTAGGCCAGAAATTGCACACGAAATTCCCTAGGCCACAAAAAGGAGAAACACAGGCGCAGACAACACAGTTGTAAACACACATGCCATCGTGGCAGCATATTCATCTCCCCTAAAAACACACAAGCTAATTATCAGGCACTCGGAATTTGTATAAAAAAAAAAAATCGTACACCCCAGATCATAAAACACAGGTACTGAGCATAAAACACTAATTTCCAACACTTCGACTCCTTATCATATTCTATGAAATCGTCCAAAAGGGCACACAAGCTTCTATAGAATTACCGGTCAAAGCTATGGGGGCAGAAAAGAGAGACACATGCATACCTGCAGGCACGCCGCTGCTCAGGCCAATTGAAAAAAAAACAGTCTTTCTATACACAGGCAACCACATTAAACTCAGTTGTAAAAAGAAAACACAGCCCAGGTGGCATCATATTCAACTTCTATTAACCACACACACTCTTTCACCGTGTACACCCAAAGCCCTCGATCGAATGTCCGCAGAGCAAATTCCAAATTTTGACATAACATTTACTCCAAATCATAATCAACTTCAATGTCTACAAGGGTACATAAAGCGTTAGGGTGCAATAGCTCACAGGAATAGTCTAACGCCATAAAGTGGAAACACTGGCATACCTGTAAGCTGGCAAACGTCCGAGCCAATAATGAACTAATTTTTTTTAAGGTCAAGCCCACACAAACCCTTATGTTATCATAACCATCTTACATAAACCCAAATATCACTTCCACTAGGAAACACTTTCAGACAAATAAGATTCTTTTTATGTCCGAATGATACAAAGAAGAGAACAGCAATTATAATTATCCAGGCACATCACGAAATGGATCGGGATGAATCGACGTTGAGATGTTATATGTTGGTAATTTTTAAATAATAAGGGAAAAGAATATAGTTTTTTTTTTTAAGCACAATTGTTTTGTATGTATGTAAGTATTTTATTGATTACTCAGGGGCATTGTTCCGCGGATAATAGTTTAATGGAAACTAGTTTTGACGGCCAGAATATTAGCACGGGCATCTCACTGGCACCTCACGACATCTAATATTTGTGTTTTGTATTTCGCCATTGTCCAATTGCATTCAATAGTCCGTATAATTTTTTTTTTACTGACATGACTGTGTTATATTTTGTTTGTAAAGGGATTGAGATACGTTCATCATCTTTGATATAAACTTTTGTTCACAGTTTTATCTTTGTTTATAATTTATTGCGACACATTTTTTTGTTCATAACTACGAATGGCAATGCGCCTTTATAACGTTTGTACAAACACACACACTTTGGTGTCAATGCCCAAATTCACTTGCGGATTTTTGATAGAAAACAAAAACGATACTTACCACAATCAAAATGTTTCCAACCTCCTTTTTTTGTGCTATTGGCCAAGGCATTGACGGCAAATGAATGTGGTGTTGATACACGGCAGGCTGAGAGGATAGAAGCGGGCACACAGCCATATATGTATAGATGATACTGCAATGCGATTTCACCCTCGGTCACGAGATGGGGAAAGAGAATTGTACCTGGAAGGGAAAATGGAAGACGACAATTAGTAACCAGCATATATTTTTAGTTGGTATCCCAATAAGGCTTGTGCTACGAGACGATGCTATTACATGCTTATGAGCTGGAGCAATTTGGTTCAGTAATTTTATTTTTGGCAATTCGTATCGTTACACTAGCCACAGCACAAACTCCGTGCAGTGGACAAGTGACCCGAAATCATCCTACCTTTTGCCAGACAGCGCAACATATTCGGCACCAAAATTTTAGAGGTTTCACTCCAAGATGTAACGCATGTGTCCACGACAGCCGGTTGGCAGACGGGTTTTTGTCCAGGCATACCAATCCACGGTTGGGTTCCGAGGGGAAAAGATTTTGTGTGTATCGTCCCGAATACCTGAGGGCGGAAAAGGAAAATATTAGAATATTGTCAGGGACGGGATTTACTGATATATTTATTACCTCTTTAATTTGTTTTAGAGCTGACTGTGTTGTTTTTGTTTCAACAATCATGTAGTGCAAAGTGTTATCTCGCCAGTGTGAATGGCGGCGTCGAGAGTTTTCACACACACACACGCACGATTAGAGACATCGTCATTTATTAGAATGTAAGTTTTTTTATGGTTTACCCAAATGAATGAAACAGGAAAATACAGCTATGCATGTACACGTATGAAAAGCACGCTGGTGGTGATTGCATGTGTGTGTGGAGTTTATGTGAATGAAGCAGCAACCCTCTTACTACAAGCGGCTAGTAGGGACGCCAAAGCCAGAAATTTTTGGCAATGTTTCCTGGGAGTAAGATGAACGGCCAGATTATTGGAATGTTTTGGGAGTAATTAATTAGATGCTTACTTTTTCGTCTTTTTGTCGCTTTAGGGCTCATTGGCTAGACTCACGGGTGATCACAGCCGCATGTTTCCCGGACCATGTACCGTTTTCCATTCTCTTTCATATTTTTAATATATGCCGCCGCGGGTTGCCTTTCCAAACACGCACATCACCATCCCCGCCGTATTCCTTGGGAATGGTGAAGTTTTGTTGCGTGGAGTTTCAGTTTTATTTGATGGATGATTATTTGATTTTATGGTAATGGCCGGCGATGACCCTCCGCGTACGATGTACGCTGTAGCCGGTAGAGGGAAAATGTGGTGGAAACGCTACATGGTGCCAAGGCGATTAGCGAAAGTGCTGCCACTGTGAAATTTCTATAGAGTGCGATTAGTGGGGTGGTAACGTAGCCAGGGGTACAACTCTGTGCTGGTTTCTGGGGTCAACTGAGAAGGCAAAAGGAAACTTAATAAATGCAGGGAAATAGAGGAAAATTTGTAAGGCGGGAAAAGTCTGCGATTTTCCACGGCTTATAAAAGGGGCTGAACGCCGCGACGCTTGCAGATTCCAAAGTGTAGTTGGCGGAGTTTTGCTTTTCAAGTGCAAACGGAAAAAAAATTGTGATATCCGAAATAAAAAGGCCTGATAGTATCAAGAAGTTCGAAACGTGTTATTTATTTATTTATTTGTAAAGACTTCAGAGTCTGGTTTGTGGTGACAATTTTTTTTATGTGTGGGCGGTTGCCAAATACGAAATCCCCCGTCAAGAACACTACAACCATCCAGGCCTCCTCAGCATTACTGACGAGAGAGGCCAATCCAACTCAGGAGGAATCCTGGCATATTTTCGTGGTGGAGTCAACTTTCACTAGGGCTTTGGAGAAAAGGCCCTGAAGGCATCCTACAAATAAGGAAAGAGATAAAGTTTATTGGACACTGTGAATTGGCCAGGTAATCCCTTATATTGGGAATTCCAGAATTTATTTTGAAGAGATGATTTGACGCTCAGACGTCCATATCAATGTGCCAACAGCCCGGCTGCCAATCTGAAAAGAAAAGAATAAAAGAAAGTTTAATGAGAAAATGTTAAACAGAAAGTAAATTATAGAAAAGCCAAAAAAGTAGTCTAATTTAAAAAAAAAGGAAAAGGAAAGAAAATTACAAAAAAAGTATAAAATTATTAAGAAATTCATAAAAAAGAAAAAAAGATAAAAGTCTAAAAAATCGCCAAAAAAATAAATTAGGTTAAGTTGTGTTGTTGTAGTCGTTTATTATGTGTGTTTAAGTGTCTTTTTTTATTATATGTAGTTATGTTACCTTTTAATCATTGATTATTTATTTATTTTGTTTTTTTGTTCATTTTTTTTTTTGGTTTTTTTTATATAATATGTTCATGTGAGGGACATTAACTCCAGTTAGGAAATTTAAAAGTTTGAGTGTAGGGTTACCCGAAATTACGCATGGGATAAAGTGTGATTTCCCATTTTTGTGTTGTGGACGCATTAGAATGTCCAAAAGAGACCCCCTAACAGAGCTCTATTAGGCAGGTAGTGATAGTGTTTTAACGTATTGGCCAGAATTTGGCATTATTGTTTTGTATTTCCGTTCGTGATTGAGGGTGATCTGAGTAATTGACTCAAGAGAAATACAAGTCTGGGTTAGTGTTTCAATTTCCGTTTTGTTATGTTTCCATGTTAGGATTAAGATTCGAAGTATGATTGTGTCAATAAATGTTACTTTTAATGTTTGATTATTATAACGTAATCATGATGTTTTAATTTGTTTTGAGAGAGGGAAGTAGGGGCAAATAGTCATGAGGTGAGTGTTTATGGAATTTGGGGCCCTTATAACGCTTTCATTTATGCTTAGGATCTAAGGGTCAAGGTTGGGTGGGCAAGTGTGGGAGTAACTCCACCAAACTCCCTTGTTTAAGGTGTACCCCGTGTTTGTTATCGTTTTATTTTGTATTAAGTCCTTCATTTGTTTATTGTTCGTCCCCTAGGGCTACTGGTGGATGGGTTGGGACCGCCCAGAGCATGGCCCCGACTGAGCTAGTTGGAACCCCACCGTAGCGCCACAGTAGGCGGCACGTAACAAGGTCCTTCTGTGTCTATCCCAATTTTAGGGTAAAAATTTTACTATCCTACCAAAGACCTTTCATTCTATCCTGATCGGCCTTCATTTATTATTTTAATATCTTTACAAATTTTTTTTTTTTAGGATGGGGGAGGCCAATTGCCCTATGACACATCCTTTCATTTGAATACAATATATTCTCGGTCGTACTACATGACAGTTTGGTGTTGTTTTTCTTGGGGGGGAAGGGTCGGGCCCCCCGACGCTACGACCCAAAAGACAATTTATTTGTGCCATTTAATGTCGAGATCTACATGTCCGGCTGAACAGCAGGACGGCCTGACGTGACCATACTTAATACTTGAATCCTTATATAAACATGGATTCGAACTCTTATGTCGTAGACCTTTCGTTTAAATCCCAGATTATCCCGATCGAATGACACATCTTATTGAAGCATATTATGTGTGTGGGCCATTTTATACCCATTTTGTGACGTTGGCCATTCATGCCTGTTTTGAGGGTTTTTGGGGTTGGAGAGGCCCCGTACCAACTCAACTTCCAAACACCTTTTATTTGATACCATTTGTCCAAATCGGATAATAATTGCGATTTATAGAGGCTCAAGAAGTCAAGATCCAAGATCGGTTTATATGGCAGCCATATCAGGTTATGAACCGATTTGATCCTTATTTGACACAGTTGTTGAAAGTAAGAATAAAATACGTCATGCAAAATTTCAGCCCAATCGGATAGGAATTGGGCCCTCTAGAAGGTCAAGAAGTCAAGTCCCCAGATCGGATTATATGACAGCTATATCAGGTTATAAACCGATTTCAACCATACTAGGCACAGTTGTTGGATATCATAACAAAATACTTCGTGCAAAAATTCATTCCAATCGGATAAGAATTGCGCCCTCTAGAGGCTGAAGAAGTCAAGACCCAAGATCGGTTTATATGGGAGCTATATCAGGTTATGGACCGATTTGAACCATACTTGGCACAGTTATTGGATATCACAACAAAACACGCCTTTCAAAATTTCATTCCAATCGGATAAGAACTGCGCACTCTAGAGGCTCAAGAAGTCAAGACAGATCGGTTTATATGGCAGCTATATCAAAACATGGACCGATATGGCCCATTTGCAGTACCAACCGACCTACACTAATAATAAGTTTTTGTCCAAAATTTTAAGCGGCTAGCTTTACTCCTTCGGAAGTTAGCGTGCTTTCGACAGACAGACGGACGGACGGACAGACGGACGGACATGGCTAGATCAACATAAAATGTCGCGACGATCAAAAATATATATACTTTATGGGGTCTCAGACGAATATTTCGAGTAGTTACAAACAGAATGACGAAATTAGTATACCCCCATCGTATGGTGGAGGGTATAAAAATGTAGTGCCCTATTTTCACCGGAGGCTCAAACTCTACCATCTGTGAAAATTTCATGAAAATCGGTTCAGCCGTTTTTGGGTCAATACGGAACAGACAAACAAACTAACATTATATTATATAGAAGATTACTTTATAATTTATTTAATTCACATTCTAAAAATTAAATCTTGGCAAAATGAGCCAAGTTGTCACAAAAGCCGCCATAGCCGGTCACATAAGTCGGTGCTAAACGATCGTCTAATTGGTGTCAGAATACTAATTCAGATTTTGAGTCTATGTAGCATACTCGGCGTAG
Organism: Stomoxys calcitrans; assembly: GCF_963082655.1. Lineage (NCBI taxonomy): Eukaryota > Metazoa > Arthropoda > Insecta > Diptera > Muscidae > Stomoxys > Stomoxys calcitrans. The sequence continues at coordinate 156,612,432 of NC_081552.1, read as the reverse complement.
ACTTCTTGGCATTAGAAATAGTTGATAGATTTGCAGATAATTGTGAGGGATAGCATATTTATTACCATTTCCTTGCACTGAAGTTGTTTTTAATATTAATAAATATACCAAAATCTCATTTGGTATTAGAACAAACATTTTATTGAAATAAAATCAAACTAAGTTTTGGCTGGCCAAATCATATGCAGTTCCCACCAAGAATGGCATTTGTTCGTTCTATGTACTAAAATATTTTTAGGTTCATTGGATGCTCTCAGCAAGTCAAATCTAGGGATCTGGTTTTATAGGTATATATATATTTACAGGAAGTCATACCAGAAGCTTTTGTGCACAAGTTTAGCTAAATCGGATAAGATATGCGCCTTCTATGGGATGAAGAAGTATAATGGGAAAGTCGGTTTGGATTTGGCTCATTTGCAATTCCAACTGACCCACTTAAATAAGAAGTATTTGAGAGAAATATTTAAGCTGCTAGCTTTACTCGATAAAAAGTTTGTGTGATTTCAACAGGCACACGCAAACTTAAAATGTCACAGCGATCGAGAATTCATTTCGAAATTCGAGTAATACCATCCCCTGCTGGAGCTTTAAAAATCCCATTAATGTGGGAAACATTTGACAAGTGTTATTATTTAAGCAAATGCAACAACTCAACTGAGTTCAAACTTCTATTCCAAAAAATTGCCTTCATCAAATCGCCACGTACAAGTCATAAATGTTGTCCCAATTTTTGAGCAAATTGTCCCTAATTTAAACCCAATTGCCGAAGTCTTGAAATTTTGCTTGCTTTTGTGAATATAATGAAATAAATTATCTCGACCGCATATTTCTAGGATCTTTTCTTAATTAATGTTCACTGTTAAAATCAAAATTTCACAGTGGAATATAATTTATTATTTTGTAGATAAGCTAAACGAAATTAAGTGTATATTAATTTAAAAAATATATGTATTGACGACAATTCTGGGGGGCTACAGATTCTCTGGGTCCCTTTCACTCATAAAGCACAGTAATAATCCCCGTAACAACAACCCGATCAAAAGCTTTCTCAAAATCTTGGGAAATTACAAGGCAATGTCTAACAGCCGGCATATTTTACCGCAACATATCTTTCATGCGATGGCGCATATTGCTGTTCTTCAACCTTCCGCCCGCCTGCAAAAAAAAATCGCTTAAAACCGAGCTAATTTCTTTGAGTAGACCATGTTCAGTTGGAACCTTCTAAAAGAAAAGAATGTGAAAACTTAATTAAGTGTATTTGTATATAATATTAACAGATTATTTAATTTATGTTTGTTGTACATAGTGGAGTAAATAAATTAAATTAACGGGACTAACTAGGGTGAATTATTAACGACGGCATCTCGTTAATGGGAACGTGCAATGTCGGAGAAGAAATTCAGAATGTCCTGTATGTTGAATTCTAAACTAATCATAGATCCAGCATAACACTTCTGAATGCGTTCCTCCAAAAACTTGTACTGTACAATGAACTCCTCTTGCATGGCATGCCAGACCACTTGCAAGAGATTTTCCTCTTCACATAGGTGTTTTTCTACTTTCTTGTATAAGTTTTCCATCCCTTTTTTGACCTCGCGGGCCGGATACTGGCTAATAACTTTGCGTAGTTCTTGTTTGGAAAAGGCCATTTGATAACTGATTTCTGTTTCCTTAACGCCTTGTGCTATTTTCTGTTGAACACCTTCGAAAAATAGCTGCAAAAGATGGCCATAAAATTATTATTTCAATATATAAAGCATAGCAGTTTTTCAATAGTTACATTCAGTTTCTCCAATGGTCTTCCAAAATATTGTATAACATAATTTGTAAGAGCTTCGTTGTAACGTGCCTTCGCTTCTTTTTTCAACTCATCGAGACTTGGAACTTTCAAGCGGGCCAACAGCGAATACATATGATGATAGTTTTCCATGCGCACCACTTGCAACGGAGTCTTCGGATGCTCCTTGGCATTCATATTAATGCCTTCAAATATGGCATTTATCAATTGAATATATTTCTCCATGTCTGTCCGTCGCGTCGATTTTCGAAAGAAATCTTCTGTCGTTTGAGAGAAGTACTCAAAATTCTCCACATATGGCAAAATGCCACATTTTGAACGTTTGGGTAGTTTGGCATCTCGTATAGACTGCAATTGTTGCTGCATAAATCGATCAAAGTTTCGTTTTACTTGCACTAGTACCGATGCAAAAGTCATGCTTAAAAAGGAATGTGTATCTTGTGCAGACATCACGTGTTGCGTTAAACGCTCCAACACATAAAGCGAATAGCTGCAAAAATAAAAAGAAAGAAATTTTAAATCTTTTCAAAAATTATGCACCATTATAACTTATTTTCATAAATCTGAAAAAAACACAACTAAAAACAGGGCTCCGGAGTCGGAGTCGAGAAAATTATCTCGACTCCGATTGCGGACAAAGCGGACAAATTTGTGCAAATTTGCAAAAAAATTTTACTAAAAGTCGATCGCGTACTTTATTTGCCAGCAAAGGGGACGCTAGAGAGAGCAAATTTTAACAGTTAGAAAATAGAGAACCTGCAAATTTCTACTGGGACGTTTTTTGCCAGCAGAAATTTGCAACTTTGAACAGATGTTTTGTAAAGGTCAGCTGTTTTATGAAAGGCAGCCGTTACATGAAATACAAAAGCCAAAGCCAAAATGGATCAAAAAGGCAGAGGTAAGAAAAAAATATAAATATTGGTTATTGGTTGTTGTTGTTGTTGTTGTTGTAGCAGTGTGTTGTACACCGAGGCGGCAGCCCTTGCCGATGAAGCATTCCATCGGGTCAATCCGGTACGTACTCCCGGCTGCCATGGTATTGATTGTTTATTGGTAATTATTAAATGTTTCATCTTTATTGACTTTTAATGAAGATTCCTGGCAGCAGCTAGTGTTCAAGTACAGAAAACTCGACAAATGAAGTTGAATTTTACCTCATGTCGGGTGTTCTACACTAGAAGGTAAGTGCAACATTTGCTGAACTATTTGGAAAATCTTGAAAAATTAAAACATTGTATTCTTCCAGACACCAAAAAAAGAGCAATTATCGGTTTGTTAAGTGTTTTGATGGAATCATCCTCATCGGAGAGCTACGATGAAACCAACACCGTTCCTTTGACTTTGTTAACGAGGGAAGATGCTGCCATGGGATTGAGTGGGTCTAGCTGGGTAGTTAAACAAGTAACGCACAGATTAATCTGCCAATTGTGAACGGATACAGATTTCTTCAATGATAACAAAGTGTCCGTAGCTGCCACATGACCAAATAGAAAGCTCCCTTAGCCTCACATCAATGGTCGTAGCAATTTATCTAACCACAATATCCAAAAGCATAAGATGGTTAGTCCAAGGTAACTTTGTCACCACAACAAGTGTACTTTTGTATACGGTGATGGCATATAAAGCAGTTGTAGTCCTATGCAGCCTAATGCATGCTGATGCATGCGTCTTGGCTACTGATGAGAGCAAGGAGATCGGCCTGTATGACTCCCCTTGCTCGTGACCTTTTCAGGTTTCAGTAGCGGGATCAGACTGCCCATCTTCCAAACATTGGGTACTATAATAGTGTTCAGATAGGCTGAGGACAGCTGTAAGGTAATCGACACCAGGCAGATCCAGATTCTTCAGCATCAGTGTAAAGATTCTGTCTGGAACCAGCGCTTTGCGCGACTTGGCGCCACTGATGACAATCGTAGCTTCATGCACGGTTGTTGTAGCAGTGTTTTGTACACTGAAAGACTCCATTGGGCCAATGCGGTACGTACAACTGGCTGCCATGGGATTGCACGGTAATTTGTGATGGCTGTCCAGCGGTATGGAGATCACGGATATACAAATGGCTCCCCTTCTAGCCTTTTCACTCTCGGGTCAATAAATTGAAGTTTATCTAAGGAAAATACCTCACAAGTATCGCCAGCACTTTTATTTAAAAAAAATGTTTTTCAAGCAAGCAAATAAAAAACCAACCAAAAAAAAATATCAGCTGTTTTTCTGCAAATTTTCACTGGAAGTTGTTCGCGTACTTTTGCTTGCAAATTTTTTAAAGAGAGTAAAGTGGCTCCAGCGCTCCTGCAAATTTTTACTGGAAAAGTACGCGAACCTATTATTGACCTATTATCTATCGATATTTCGTTTATGGTTGTTGTTGTTGTTGTTGTAGCAGTTTATTGTGTTCTATCTTTCGTCTGCTTGATTCTGTTGAGTGTCAAGACCAGGAACTCTGCGACTAAGATGGGGTGCGTCCACAGGGATCTGGGTCTGAGTCGAGTGGGTCTGGCTGGGCAGTTAAACAGGTGACGTGTATCGTGCGGTCCCTGGTTACAATCGGGACATACATCTTGCACGTCGGCATCAATCCTAGCTTTGTGGGAATTGAGGCGGCTGCATCTGCCGGAACGTAATTGAGCCAGAACCACTCTGGATTGCCGGGGGAGGTCGATTTCTTCGGGTGCAATGGGTGGCGGTCGTTCTCCAAGGACTACATTCACCCGGTAGCCATTTACCGCATCTGCTACCGTGTCTGCGTGAATGTTGTTCAGACCCGCTTGATCTAGAGGTTCTCTCTTGTAGCGCTGAACCTCACGCTCTAGATCTTCTAGATCATATAAGGCTTCTGGGAGGTGGATATCTATCCACAAGATGATGGTTTGGATGGTTTCCGGATAACACCCCAAAAGGTATTGCTTGGACAGCATGTAGTTATGTCTTCGCACAGGTAGGATCTTTGTCTCCTGATGGAGGTGGTCCACATGAGAACTAAGGAGACAGCCCGTCGGAGTTCGGAGGGCGGCATTCTGACAGATCTGAATATTATTCCACTGCGTGTCACAAAGTTGACGTGACCACACTGGCGCTGCATAACTTATCACAGACCGGCCAATTGCTTTGTACGTGGTCAACAAGGTTTCCTTGTCTGCACCCCAAGTGCTGCCAGCGAGTGACTTGAGGACCTTGTTTCTACTTTTGACTTTATTGCAGATTGCTGTGGCATGTGGGGAGAAAGTGTAGGAGCTGTCAAATGTGACGCCAAGTATTTTGGGACACTTGATGGTCGGAATCATTTCTCCATCGACCATCACAGTCAGCTCAGTATTCACCTCACGCGTATTTGTAGCGAACAGTGTGGCTGAAGATTTGTTGGCGGATATCTTCAGATTTCTTGCAGCGAAATATGAGCCAAGCTCTTTGAGGTAGACGTTCAACCTATTGCAGATGTCATCAATGGGTGGGGAGCCTGATGCCATGATCGTACAGTCGTCCGCATATGATATGATCTCTATGCCGTCTGGAGGGGGTGGGATGGAGGATAGGTAGAGGTTAAACAGAGCCGGAGATATCACCCCACCTTGGGGAACTCCCTGTTTCACTCTACGGTGTTTCGACTTCTTATCCCTAAATTCCACAAATAACTGGCGGCCACACAGATAATTCGCGACCCATCGTTTCAGGCCTGGCTGGAGGGACGTGTTGGCGATATCCTCAAATAATTTGGCATGGCTGACCGTGTCGAATGCCTTCGATAGGTCCAGTGCCACGAGGACCGTCCTATCACATGGCCTGGATTGATTGAAGCCACGGCAAATGTGTGTGGTGATGGCATGCAAAGCTGTTGTTGTGCTGTGCAGTTTTCGAAATCCATGTTGATGCTCGGCGAATGGAAATTCTCCTACGAGGCTCGGGAGAAGTAATGCCTCAAGCGTCTTTGCCACTGGTGAGAGAAGGGAGATCGGTCTGTACGACTCCCCCAAACTCGGGTCTTTTCCAGGCTTCATTAGCGGTATCACTCTGCCCATTTTCCAGACATCGGGAACTATAAGAGTGTTATATGACAGGTTGAGGACAGTGGTAAGGTACTCAACTTCAAGTGAATCCAGATTCTTCAACATCAATGTAGAAATTCGGTCGGGGCCCAACGCCTTAGATGATTTGGCACCATGGATGACATTCGTAACTTCGCCCACGGTAAATTGTGATGGCCGTTCAGACCACAAATACGGCGAATGGCTCTCATTCTTGCCCTGTCTCTCTCAGGATGCACAATAAATTGACGGTTGAACAACCTGGCGCATCTCTTCGGATCAGTCACGGTTATCTCGCCAAAAGTGACTGAGGTCCTGTCGTCCCGTCTACCGGGGTTCGAGAGAGACTTAACAGTGGCCCACAGTTTGCCTGCACCGGTGCCTAAGTTACATTGCTCCAAATGTTCCAGCCACAAATTCCGCTTATGTTCGTTGACTACCCTGTTTATTTCCAGATTCAGCTCGCTGATTCTGGGGTTAGCGGGGTCCATAGCACGAATCCCATCACGCTCGTCTGCGAGTACCACTGCTTGCGCCGGGAAATTGGGTCGCACTTGGGGTATTCGACCGGCTGGTATAAAGCGAGCGGCTGCTGCGTTAATGATGTCTCGGAATTTCCTCTCGGCCACAAGGTGGCAGTTCACTGAAGCGGCGATTGGTATACTCTCTGAAGCTAGCCCAATCGGCCTTCTTATGATTGATAAACGTCCGGCGCTCAGAAGTTATGAAGTGGGGTGGTTGGTCGATGGTGAGAATTATGGGGAGGTGGTCTGACCCCAAAGAGCTGACGGCTTGCCAGGATACGTCGCTCAGGAGATCAGGGGATGCAATTGAGATGCCTGGCGAGCTGCTGCACCTCCTCGTAATCCTAGTGGGTGCATCCTCATTCACCGGCCAAAACGTGGAGCTTTCAATCTGCTCTGCGAAAGCAATGCCACGCTGGTCGTTACCTAGGGGAGAATGCCATGACGTGTGATGCGCATTAAAGTCCACAGAACCAGACGATTATGGCCAGATAGCAGCCCACTTATGTCGGGGTTGTAAGCCTGGCCATTAATCGGGACACAGCTACCAACCGGCGGTATGTACACGTTGTATAGCTCTATCTCGGCAGTAGCAGACCTGACTGCTACCCCCATACATTCCATGTATGGGTCACTAGCGTCAAGCGCAGGCGAGATAGGTCTATACTGCACGGAATGGTTCATAACGAAGGCCAATCCCCCACCTCCATTCCTGGAGCGATCCTTACGTAGCACATTGTAACCGTGACAACTGTGCAAGCTGCAGGTGTTGGTCAGCTTTGTCTCCTGGATCGCTGCGACCGATATACTCTTCCGACTCATGATGTCTACGATCTCATCGATCTTGCCACGCAGTCCGTTGCAGTTGAACTGCAAGAACGATACACTTCCCGGCACTGGCCTGGCAATAGAAGGGCTAGGGTGCTGTTGTTGCATAAATTGCCGTACGGGAGAGGTCCGGGGGATCACATAGTCCGACGACGAGTATGACTATACTCCCGTAGTGAAGTTAGGCCAGAGCAAGAACGGAAATGTACCCACTACATGTACCGGTTACACCTCACCGACACCGACCGATGATGAAGGCGGTTCTGGCAAACCGAACAGAACCAGGGTCCGGGGTTCTTTTCAATCCCGACACGGACCAGAGGCGTGCGGAGAAGGCACTCCGGGATGTGCCTCTCCCATGACGAAAAAAGACGATCGTGTTTTGTTTCTCATTTAGATACTCTTATACATATCTTGAAAATGCCATTCTTTTGAAACGCAAAATATTGATAAATAAAAAAAAAACAGAATGACCCCTAGCATGAATTGAAAAAAAGCAAAATTTAAAACTAGAACAGCCAAAATTTCGGGGAATTTTTCTTAGAGAGACTTTTATCGAAATATTGTTTTTAGGGATTGTTTTTAGTGTTGTCTTTAAAGATTTTCACAAAAATGTCATTGAAGTTTAAAACAAAAATTAAAAAATTCATTAGAATTTTGTCTTTAGAGCAACCTTCATTAAAATTTTGTCTTTAAAATATCTCACTAGAATTATGTCTTAAAAAAATTTTTCATTGAAATTTCATCTTTAGAAAAAATTGCATTGAAGTTTGCATTTTTTTTATTAAAAATTCGTATATAAAAAAAATTTCATCGAAAAATTCTTTAGAAAAAATTGCATTAAATTTTTGTTTAAAATACTTCATTAAAATTTAATTTCATTAAAAATTTAAGAAACAATTTCATTTAAATTTTGTTTTTTGGACAAATTTTATTAAAATCTTGTCTCTCATGACGCTTATTTGAACCTTATTATATTTTTACTTCCTTTGAGTGGAGTGGACATATTTTTACTTTGTTTTACTTCTCCACTCGATACGACTGATTGTCCGCGACTCAGTTACAGCTACTCCCTATGAGCATTCCACTATCCACAACCTATGGACGCGACCGGTAGCTCACAGCTTAGCTTCGCGTGACAGCAATGAACATCACACAGATCGAACCTCAATGTACCAGCTTGTATGGTGCACACAGCTATCCCGGGCCCCAAGTAGAACGAATTCTCGACCACAATTCCTTAGAATCAGTTGCACCGTTAAACATGCGAATGCCAAAGGAACGTTTAACCCTTTTTATGATATTGAATTTCGTTAATGTGGTAAATACAATGGTGTAAGGTATATACTATGCTAGGCCGGCAAAATTTGTAGGAATTTTTGGAAGCTAGCCTGTCAGGATTTTTATTTTTATGAAAATGGTTTGCCTTCTGACGAGATGGTAAGTTTTACCCCCTTTTTAATTTTTCTAATCAATAAAAATCATCAAGCTCGAGGTTTTTATGTGTAACATGCCTTTATTTCCCGATATTTCGCAATTACATTGAATTGCATACTTATGAGTTATTTTCTACAAATAGATATAAATTTTTATATAAAAGACTTCGAGCGTAATGATTTATACAATTTTTGATATAATAAAAAGTTCGAAGAAGCAAAACCAATCAATTTTCTAAGAACTTGATGAAGCACGTAGAGCATTTGTTTTTATACCCTCCACCATAGGATGGCGATATACTAATTTCGTCATTCCATTTGTAACCCCGCGAAATAAGCGTTTAAGACACTCCGTAAAGTATACATCTTTTCTTAATCGTCATGACATTTTAAATCGAACTAGCCACGTCCGTTCGTCTGTCTGTCGAAAGCACGCTACCTTTCGAAGTATTAAAGTTAGACGCTTGAATTTTGCACAAATACTTTTTTTTAGTGTAGGTCGGTTGGGATTGTAAATGAGTCAAATTGGTCCATGTTTTCATACAGCTGCCTTCTTGAGCCTCTAGAGGGCGCAATTTTGCACATGGTGTTTTGGTATAACTTCCAACAACTGTGCCAACTATGGTCTAAATCAGTTGATAACCTAATATGTCCCAATTTGACACTCTGAGCCACTGGAGAGCTGGAGAGCGCAATTTTTACTCTATTTGTTCTGAAATTTTGGAGGTGGTATTTTTCTATGACTTCTTACTGTCATGACAAGTATGGTCCAGATTGGTTTTTCAAAGAACTTGACAAATGCGATCCAAGGTGGAGGCTATATAAGATTCGGCCCGGACGAACTTAGCACCCTTTTACTTGTTATTAGTAACTTTATGCGTCATTGTGCTTTCATTACTCAGTGCAACAACCAAAATTGGAATGGAAGAAACTAATAGCGAATGAGATTATACATGTCAAAGTTGTCGGATTTTCTGGAGAAGTACTTTTCAGACCCTTTTGAGAGTCGACAGCTGAAGGCAAATATAAACATCTCTCAAATGTAGCATGAAGGAAGGTTTGCGGCCAGATTGTAAAGAACAAGTTTCATGAATTTGTATTTATCAAGAATGTAGATAAGAATCTTTTTTCTAAATTTAAAGGGGTCTTCATTATGTAGAAGGTGCTGCCCAATGATCAGTATGTAATAGACAAAATTAAGGGGTCGATTTTGAATTGTCGTGCAACAATAGTTGCGTGGCCAGGAAATAAAACTTTGTAACAATTTGAAAGTCTTACTCAGTTTCAGAGCATAACACTTCAGGGAGGAGAAGGAGGAAGGAACTCTCTTTGTGGTTGGCATTGATCAAGTCTCCGTGACGAGTTTGGCTAAGACAAAAGGCATGGCGCACTACGGGAGCAAAGCTGTCATTTTCAAGATTGGGAAGACTAGGATAGGCAGAAATTTTCATTCTGCGAGACCAGGTCCTGCAGTGGCAGGTGACTCAACAATCACGGCATCTCTCAATATTGGAAAGACTAGGAGAAGCAATGATCCTATTACAAAAATATAAGGCAATGCAGTGGCGAGAGACCCAACACAGTCTAAGAAACAGGAACCCGACGACGAACCCATCACCGACTTAAATATTCGGAATACTGGGATAGGTAAAGATCCTAATATTGAAACATTAGGCAGCGCAGCTACAGGAGACTCAATGCAACCCAACGAACAGGGAGCCGATGATGGTACCATCACCTACTCCCAAGAAGCCCATTAACTTAAGATTTTGATGGCTAAGATAGGCAAAGATCCTAGTACTGAAACACCAGACAGAACAGGGAATGGAAACCCAATAAAGCTTAACAAACAGGGACCCGACAATGGAACCATTACCGACTTTATAAAAAGTCGGAAGACTAGACTAGGCAATGAACCTAAAACGATGACATCAGGCAGTGCAGTGACAGGAAAGTCAACGATGAGATCATTACATACTCCCAAAATGCCCATTTACTGGAGGACCAATGATTGAGGTAATACAGATAACCCTCCACCGGAGCGAGACTGCTACACACGCTCTGATGGAGAAAATCAGCAAGGGCAGGATTCATATTGCCTTAATTCAGGAGCCATGGACGACCCGGAACAAAGTCTCTGGACTAAACCATATCAACTACCAATTATTCTATGCTATCACTGGTACTCGGCCGAGGACCTGCGTTATTTGTCATAGAAATTTGAATTATATATTTTCCCCAGGGTTGTCAACAGTGGTGAGACAGGGAGACGGTGAAGCATACCTGGCATCACTTTATCTGCCTTTCGACTCTCCGACACCGCTACCAACGTCGGAGCTGCAACGGTTGGTGAGGAAAGCAAAACAGACAGGAAGCGAGGTGCTAATAGGGTGCGATGCGAACTCTCACCACATTTCGTGGGATAGCACCAACACTAATAAGCGGGGCCAAGCCCTGGCAGAGTTCTTGAATACTAACGACCTAATAACACTTAATATTGCTAAAACCGCTACCTTTGTTAATAGGATTAGGGAGGAGGGATTAGTGGACGATATGTTCCGAAAATCTGATCGATGAGGTTCAGGATTGGAGGGTCTCCATGGAACACTCTTTCTCTAACCATCGCTACATTAGGTTTAGAATAGCACGGCCAGCGCCAAATCCGATAAGCTTCCGGAAGAAGTGGAAGACCAACTGGACAAAATTCGAAAGGCTACTCAGAAAAAGACTTGGGCAAGATAACTTAGATTGTCCAAGCATAGAAGACATTGACGAATATGTCAACAGGATTACGACTGCACTGGTGGGATCCTTTGAAGATAGTTGTCCTCTTAGGGAAAGAAAATCAGCCCAAGAAAAACCCTGGATGACTGGGGAGATTCCCAATATTGGGAAAGAGGTCCGCTGACTTTTTAACAGAGCACGTCATAAAAATCGGAAGTTTATTGGGATGTGTATTACACACGGCTCAAGGAATACAATAAGATTACCAGAGCGGCAAAACGTGCCTCCTGCAAGCTTTTCTGCGAACAGGCCGATAGCGTTAATGACGCCGCCAAGATAAAAAAGTTTCTCTCAAAAACCCATGTCCAAACTGAAACTTTAGTAGACGATATGGGAGTGAGAGCAGAGACAACGGAGGACATATTGAGGCTTTTGATGAAAACCCATTTTCCACAGGATACGACGGGACTCACGGAGACACCGGAATCTTGGAATAATGAGGTTGATCAAAGGTTTATAATAACGGAATTTATGGTGAAGGAATCCTTGAGTAGCTTCAAACCATTTAAGTCACCCGGACCTGATGGAATATTTCCGGCGTTACTACAGAAAGAGGCAGACTATCTGGCGCCTCGTCTGGCCAAAATTTTCACAGCGTGCCTAGGACTTTCATATACTCGGAAAGCCTGGCAGGAGGCAAGGGAATTGTTTATACCTAAGCTCGGCAAGGCAAGTTATGCGACACCAAAGGCCTACAGACCCAAAAGCCTTACGTTCTTTCTACTCAAAACCATGGGACGTATTGTGGACTCCATGATAAAGAGTATGACATCCAGCGAACTGCTCAAATATAAACAGCTTGCCTATGTCAAGCGAAGGTCGGTGGAGACTACCCTGCACGAGGTTGTGCATAAAATAGAAGAATCCTTCGATGACAAAACGTACACACTGGCGGTATGCATTGATGTAGAGGGGGTTTTTAACAATGTGCGGAGCGACACACTGATCCAATCCTTAGACCAGTATCGGGTGGACCCGCTCCTTAGAGACTGGACAAACTATGCTAAGGAACAGGTGGATAAATTGTGTGTCCAATGGCATAAATATAAGGGAGAAAGTGGCGCAGGGCACGCCACAGGGGGGCATTTTATCGCCACTCCTATGGGTGACCACCATAAATGACCTATTACGGATGATGACTGAGGAGGGATTTGAACCCGTCTTCTACGCAGACGATGTTGTAATACTTCTAAAAGGTAAGGATCCGAACGAGCTATGCAGAAGGGCTGAAAGGGTCTTGCATATGGCATATGACTGGGCTAGACCCAGAGGTCTCAATGTTAACCCAGAGAAGACTGAAATATGCCTGTTCACGAGGAAGACGAAGGTGGGCCAATTTAACGCACCACGTTTCCTCAATAAGACGATTTCGATATTTGACAAGGTCAAATACTTAGGTGTGATCTTGGGCAGGAAACTGAATTAGAAGTGTCACATTCAGGAGCGTACTGAGAAGGCTCACAGATGTTGGGCACTATGTAGACGGGCCATAGGGTCGAAATGGGGGGGTCGAAGAAATCGACCTCCCCCGGCAAACCAGATTGGTTCTGGCTCAATTACGTTCCGGCAGATGCAGCCGCCTCAATTCCCACAGAGCTAGGATTGATGCCGACGTGCAAGATGTATGTCCCGATTGTAACCAGGGACCGCACGATACACGTCACCTGTTTAACTGCCCGGCCAGACCCACTCGACTCAGACCCAGATCCCTGTGGACGCACCCCATCTTAGTCGCGGAGTTCCTGGGCCTTGACACTCAACAGAATCAAGCAGACGAAAGATAGTACACAATAAACTGCTACAACAACAACAACAACAAATGGGGCCTGAATCCTAGGATAGTCCACTGGCTCTACAGGAGCGTGATTAGACCAATACTTAATTACGTCTCAGTAGTTTGGTGGACTGCTATGAAGAAAAAGTGCAACATAAGGACCATACAACAGGTTCAGAGAACATGTTGTCTTGGCATAGGCGGAGTGATAAGGACCACGCCCACTAGGGCAGTGGGGACTATTCTAGGTATCCGACCCATCGACATACAGATTAAGTGTGAGGCAGCCACTACGGCTATGAGACTTAAAGCGATGGGAGAATGGATTGAGGATGGGAGCAGCTCATACCATCGCGGTATAATCGAGGCGACGATAGGAAACCTGGAAGGAAGTGGAGAGGTTTCCGATCGGATAACTGAGATGAAACTTGAAGTCGAGTGCGACGCACTGCTGCCATCGGCACAGTATGGGTTGACGGAACCCTAGTATTGCCATCTGGATGATCATGTTACACGGATGGATCAAAGCTAGAGGACAGAGTGGGCCTGGGGGTTTACATTGAAAACCCAGGGACTGACATCTGTTTTAGACTGCCTGATACGGTCCTGCAGGTGGAGATCCGGGCTATCACGGAATGCGTGGAGTGGTGTGGTGCTAACGCGAGGACGTCGAGTCTGAACATCTTTACCGACAGTAAAATTGCCATAGGGGCAATAACAACCAGGACTGTAAGGTCACGAACAGTCTTGCAGTGTAAGAAGGAGACTAACGCCTTCTCTGAGGGTGGCAAAATCCGCATCGTCTGGGTGCCAGGCCATAACGGAGTAAGGGGAAATGAAAGGGCAGACGATTTGCCGGTGAAGGCCCGAGGACTGCCGTCAATAAACTTGGTTAACCCGAAGACTTTCGGGTCAACGCAGTCCGAGTTAAGGGAGTGGGCGACGAATGCGCACGCAACATTGTGGAACAGCGAAACGGTCGGTAGGACGGCGAAAATCCTATGGGGGGATCCAGATCGCGAGAAGACGAGGCTATTACTAGAAAGAAGCAAGAAGGAGGTCAGTATAGCTATTGGTATCATAACGGGACACAGGACCACGAGCTCACTTATGTAAAATCGGTGCGCAAGTGATAGCTTGGTAGGCTATGCAGGGAAGATGATGAGACTTTGGAGCATTTCCTTTGTCATTGCCCGGCTTTCGCGTCCAACAGATACCGGTACTTAGGTGGAGACACAATATAAGACATGAACCAACTTAGGGAGTGGCATTAAAATCAATTAAGGGTTTTGTAAGTATTAGGTTGCCCAAAAAGTAATTGCGGATTTTTTAAAAGAAAGTAAATGCATTTTTAATAAAACTTAGAATGAACTTTAATCAAATATACTTTTTTTACACTTTTTTTCTAAAGCAAGCTAAAAGTTACAGCTGATAACTGACAGAAGAAAGAATGCAATTACAGAGTCACAAGCTGTGAAAAATTTTGTCAACGCCGACTATATGAAAAATCCGCAATTACTTTTTGGGCAACCCAATAGCACGGAACTCCTAACTTAACATTTTCTTTTTTTTTAGGGTACTTTATAGTTTTCAGAACGCACAACAAGCCGATTACTGGCTTAGGTGTATGTCCATAGTGGCATGGGGCGGATTAATATCTGCACCGTCTTTTCAACCTAACCTACTCAGTTTCATTCAACATCAGTGTTATGAGCGTTCGGCTACATAGTATGTTATAAAAACATATGCAATCTAATAAAGAAGTGGAAATCTCTTTAACTAATTTGGTCGTTGGCAACACAACTGAAGTTGGGTTGCAATCCGTAATCGACCCATAAGAGTAACCAGATAACTCAGATTCCACATGAGAGAATCATGGAAGCAAGCAATATCTGACTTTTGAATTGGTGATAGGAGATGCAAATGAACATTTGCCATGAACGTTCAATTAAGACGGACCATGAACGTTCAATTAAGACGGTGGAGGCGCCAAGATTAGCATGTCCGCCTATGACGATGAACGCTTGAAGTTCGAATCCTGACGAGAACATCAGAAAAAACCGACAAGCCCTTACACGTGAAATGTAAAATTATTAAAAGATCATACTTACAAACAATCAAAACGTTCAAAACTTTGTATAAAGTTTACAAGTTCCTGTTCCAAACAGCCAAAAAGGGCATTCATAAGACGACGTACTTCTTCGTTAATCTGACGGTCGAGTTTTTTCTGAGGAAATTGAGTGCCTAAAAAAAAGAACAAAAATCGAGTAATTTTTAAAGTTTTGAAATTGAACTATTTTAGCATACCATCATTGCCGCCAGCTGTCGATGAGGGTGACAACAGTAGAGATTGGGACATATCCGTACTCTTTTCCATTACATCCAAGCCGACAGATTTCGCAGAAGGACTCACAACATCCATTTGAAAGAAATTTATACAAAACCTTTGCTCTTGCAAAGCTATAGGCTCCAATTCTGCCAAAACTTTTTCCAAAACGGCATCAAAACGGTCACGATCAACTGAATCCACCCCAGGTCCCCACTGGTCTCGATTAACACCCAAGGTTCCATGGGGAACAGATGATACAGCATTCTTCTTTGAAGTTGTAGAGGATGACACGTCTAGATCTTCTCGAGAACTGCGAAGCTTATCGGATATTTGCATCTTGGCCTATTGAAGAATTAATCAAAGTAAATTATCTTTCCTTCGCATGACTGAAGCCATGAGCGTACCAAATTGAAAAAATTCCGTATATCTCGTTCATAGATTTTACTAAGAGATTTTGTATATACTGCTGTTAGACCATCATATTTGCTGCGGTCCATTGCTTTTATCCAATGCATTAGTTCTGTGTAAGGCGTCAACTCATGATGCACTGATGCGTGATTGGGCAGTATCAGCTCTGTACTAGGTAATGGCGTGTCACCAATTTCATTTGATAAATGTATGAAAAGACAGTTCAAGTGTTTAATAACTGGCACTAAAAAACTCTTTTTCCAATTTTCAAAGCGTTTCATTTGGTCTCGTACCGCAACCAAGCGCTGCAATGATGGATCTATATCGCTGTTCAATGCCTGTTGCAAACTTTGTGCTGCAGCAATGGCTGCTTTCCTTCCTTCGGCAGTTTTCAAATCAGGCGATTGTAAAACTTGTTGATACGATCCTGGGAAATCTAGTTGAGTCTATGATCAAGAATACAAATATCAACAAACTAACAAAACTACACTGAATTGGAAGATGTTGTCATATGATACTTACTATTATTTTACTCAGCTCCTCCTTCAGTTTTATGTTATTGTTATTAGCAATCTTAATCATGGCATTTTTGCCACCAATTTTTTCCATTGTTTCCTTAACGTGACTTAAAATTTCTTCATACGAATCTAAGCGCTCCTCAAATTTATCCGCCTCACCAATTGCCTTGTCAATATGTTCCATCAGCATCATGACTTGTTTCTCGGAAGCCAATACAGATTGTATGTTTGCCTAAAAAAGTTATTAATTATTATTGTGGCACTCTTTGAGGAAGCGGTTACTCCGCCCCTGCAAACGAGACTGAAATGTGTCGTTATAAACCGAATCTTCTATGGCCTTGAATGCGTTTTTAATACGTTAATGTGGGAGCTAATCGCGTTATATACCAAATTTGACTGTTCTTGTCATAGCTTTTGTGTTAACACAGCGTTTAAATTTTCAAACAAATCGAATAATTTGGCCCTCAATTCATATAGGAATGAATGTTGGAATATCGTTTTATATAATAGCTGTATGTAAATATAGACCTTCAGGATGAACTTGTTCAAAATTCTACAAGGATTACTTGTACAAAATAAGTGTTCCTTCGGTAGCTGCAGTTAGCTATAATAGGTACAGAGGCTAGACCGACAAATTAAGGATCCCAAAGCTCGTAAAATTAGAGCTTAATCGATGGTTTGCAGCAATTCCCGTTATGAAAATGTCAAACATGTACTGATAATTCGCAGGAAAGCACAATTGCTACAAGTTCAATTTTAGGTTGTGCGAAAAAAAAACTTTTTTACATCGTCCAAACAAAAAATAACCTTGGCAAATATTAATGTTGTCCTTCAATTCTTCGAAAAACTTTATGAAAGTTTATGTATTAAAAGGATGCAAATGTTGTCAAAATACGATCATAGAATGGCCCTATACTCTTTGGTACAATAACTAAAAATTATTTGTAAAAGCCCAAATAGGGGATAATAGGTCTGCAGTTCGCGTACGTTTCCAGTAAACATTTGCGGGAGAGTAAGAACAGTCTTTACTCTCTTTTGCTATTTATTTCAAATAAAGAGGTGGCGTGTCGCAATGCGACCAGAACCTCTTTGGAGAGATGTTTTTACATGGCAAAGTACCTCAGAAATGTTGTCAGCATTAGGAGGGGATAACCACCGCTGAAAGTTTTTTCTGATGTTATCGCCAGGATTCGAACCTAACCTAACCTCTGCGCTACGGTGGCCACCATATAAACTGTTAAACATGTCGGTGAAAATATCATGGTTTGGGGAATGTTTTCATTCAATGGAGTGGGTCTCACCTCCACATGAAATTGTGGCAACAACAACAATGGTATGGAAGGAATAAAATGTCTTTCCATGAGTGGCTCTCAAAGTTTTCGTATCTAAATGCAATTGAAAGTCTGTGCATAATCTTAAAAACTCAGATAAGAGGAATACGTCCGTCCAACTCAGATGCATTTTTTGTTCATTTGACCTTCGTAGGGAGTTACACAGTTTCCGTACGTCAAAACTGAACCGACTATATACTTTTTAAACACAAGAGATCTTTAAATATTTAATAAGCTGTTAGAACACCATTTGGCTACATTCGCAATTCAAAACGTGCCCTCCTTTTTCTAATTTTACAGTTCTTTGTGTAAAAACCAGAATTGTCTTTAGAGTTTCTAACACTACTTACCCCATCCAGATCATGCAATTCTTTCGAGAGTTTTTCTATTAACATTTCCGCATCTTTTACAGCATAATCGCATTCGGAAAAAAGCTTTGATAGCTCGCTAGCTTCTTTTTCTGTTAGTGCTGTGAATTCTTGGAATTCGGATTCTTCTTCATCCTCGGTTTCGGTTCCGGCTTTACGATGACCATCACGTCCTCTTAATTCGCCTGCTTCTGTTCCAAGGCCACTGTTGGTAATGCCCGGTAATTTCTCGGGCGACTTGTCCATAAGCCAAGCACTCGGTATGTTACGAAATTCGGCTTTTGTGCCACGGCCATGTTTTTGTATTTGTTTGTAGAGCACTGCTAAAAAATTCTGTCTTTCGTGTAAATTCAATGCATACCATTTGTACAGCTTCTCCACCTGCACATCGAATTCGTGTATGTCGAATTGCTCGCTACGTCCATCTAGCCATTTGATTTCATCCAATTGCCAAACTCTTTTCTTCTTATATTCCCCATCCTTTTGTTCAGCTTGCTTTATCAGGCAAACTGATATGACTGGCACTGGTGGTGGAGTAGTCACAACACACAGGTAACATGCTCGTTTCTTTTTATATGTTTTCGTTACCGTAACCACAGACAGTAGACGCTCACCGCACCCGTTGAAAAGTTCCTTTTGCAAAACATGTTTGATATTGGCTAAGGAACCAATTGACAACATTTTGCCAAGTCCTTAGGCGAACTAAAAACCGTATGAAGGAATATTGCTTCAAAAATAAGTGAACTAAAGAAATTGACTCTAGGACATGGACGAACCCAATAATCTTGTGGGTATCCTCCTCTTTAATATAAATTTTGGGTATGAAAAACCAACCGATGACAAATAGCTTGTTTTATTTCCAACAGCTGATTTCAGTTGGATTCTATTGAGAGCCACTGACATTTTGGGACGTAAAATACGGCTTATATTCGAGCGCTTAATAACAGTACGTCCGTCATACAATAGTCGTTTTTTGCCCAACAAGCGCAATTCTCGCTTAAAGATGCACAGAAAAAATATAGGCCTACTAATTAAATATGGTAACGACTTAAGGTGGGTATTAGCTTCAGTTTTCACAGTGAAACTCCATATAAAAATATAAAATGAAATAAATCTGTAAAAACAATTTTGGTAGCAAAGTTGTAGGGATAGTAAAAATATGAAGTTAAGTGTGAGGAATAATTTTTGACTAGCCCAGGGGCTAGTAAGATTTTTGACAGAATCAAAGGGAATTTTGACTGTTATAAAGCAGAGTTCAATGTAGCAGCTTACACACACATATTTATTTGTTTATGATTTATTAAGGATTTTGTTATATATATAATATTGTCACATTGCCATTTGAAAATTGATGAAAAATGCTACACTGTTGATTGAAATTGGCAAAACAAAATGTTTTTATTTGAGACATTTGCAATCTCTATATTTGTTGGAAGGCGTCAGCAATCATTCGGGTTTTACATGTTTATCTAAAGAGAACTATGCCCAAGTATTTAATTGTTCTTATTGCAAATTTACTCAACAATTGCTTTTAAGCAAGTCATTGATAATTTTCAATCAATTTTGATTATTTGAAATAGCTTGGCTTGTTGTTGCTCATGCAGAAAAGTCAAAAATTTGTATAGTGAGAAAGTTATCGTTTGGCGCAGCAAAATTTAAATTTTTTCTCACCAGTGTAAAAAACACCCCTACGTCATTTTTACATCTCACCATAGGAGACTGCTACCGATTAGCACACCCTTTAAGTTCTTTATTGAGTGGAAATTTTGAATTCATTAAAAGCGTGGACGAAACGTTCTTCTACTTGGACCAACGTGAAAAAAAGAAATTTTGTTGCATTTTCGTTCGTTTTCTTTTAAATAAATAATATTTTGCGTGATAACACTACCCAAAGAACACAATTTACCAAAATAATGCTGGTGGTAAACATATGATGAGAGTGTTGTTTTTATTGGAAAAACGCTTTTTTGAGGATTTCTACAATAAGGAAACAATAGGGTTGTCTTGCTTACCAATAAGCGGATTTTCTCGCTTAAAGGCCGGTACTATATTCGGTTTTCGCGTTGAAACTCCATATAAAAACCACAAACGGAAAAATTTGCCGAAATGTGTTCGTTTCATCATATCTTGTTTTTTCAACTAAGGAAAATTTACATTTCGGGACGACCTTTGAGAGCACAATCACAGTCGCTGTGCAACAAGTAATGTTGCTCACATGTAAAGGGTGATTTTTTTGAGGTTAGGATTTTCATGCATTAGTATTTGACAGATCACGTGGGATTTCAGACATGGTGTCAAAGAGAAAGATGCTCAGTATGCTTTGACATTTCATCATGAATAGACTTACTAACGAGCAACGCTTGCAAATCATTGAATTTTATTACCAAAATCAGTGTTCGGTTCGAAATGTGTTCATTCACCGTAACGTTGCGTCCATCAGCATCTTTGAAAAAATACGGTCCAATGATTCCACCAGCGTACAAACCACACCAAACAGTGCATTTTTCGGGATGCATGGGCAGTTCTTGAACGGCTTCTGGTTGCTCTTCACTCCAAATGCGGCAATTTTGCTTATTTACGTAGCCATTCAACCAGAAATGAGCCTCATCGCTGAACAAAATTTGTCAAAATTTGAACACATTTCGAACCGAACACTGATTTTGGTAATAAAATTCAATGATTTGCAAGCGTTGCTCGTTAGTAAGTCTATTCATGATGAAATGTCAAAGCATACTGAGCATCTTTCTCTTTGACACCATGTCTGAAATCCCACGTGATCTGTCAAATACTAATGCATGAAAATCCTAACCTCAAAAAAATCACCCTTTATTTACTCTGGGTGGAAAAAAAATAAAGTGTTTGTGGAGACATAAATAAGAAAGTATTTTTTAAATATAAATAAGTAAACTCGAAAAAAAATAAATAATTCTTTCACAACAAGCAACTCAATCAATCTGTACGAAATAAAAAGGTTTGTGAAAGAATGTGTTGTGCTTTTGGTGGAAGTGGAAGATGCTGACAAAGGCTTTTGGAAAGTTGCGCTTATTTAACTTACAACAGTAAAAATACTACAAAATATAATTATTTTTACAAATAAATGCTGAATTTGGCTCTTTTTAAATCGTTTTGTGTTTCATTATTTATTAATTACGACGAGGTGGGTTTAGCTGAGCGGCTAAACTTATCACCGCTTATGCGCGAACTAGTAACATACACAAAAATTAGAGGTGCACTAATCACTGACTTTGACAGATAGTGCTCTCAATATTTTGTTGTTGGGCAACTGCCACTACCTGTACATGAATGTATCTTGGTTTTGTCAGTTTTGTGACACGCAGTGGAATAATATTTAGATCTGTCCGAATGCCGCACTCCGAACTGTGACAGGCTGTTTCCACAGTTCTCATGTAGACCACCGCCATCAGGGGACAAAGATCCTACCAGTGCGAAGACACAACTACATGCTGTCTAAACAATACCTTTTGGGCTGTTATCGCAGAGACCATCCAAATCAATATCTTGTGGATTGATATCCACCGCCCAGAAGTCTTAAGATAGATTTACATGATCTAGAACGTGAGGTTCAGCGCTACAAGAGAGAACCTCTAGATCAAGCAGCATATCAAACAGGTCTAGACAACATTCATGTAGACACGGGAGCAGATGCGGTAAATGGCTACCGGCCGAATGTAGTCCTGGCTCAATTACGTTCCGACATATGCAGCCGCCTCAACTCCTACAGAGCAAGGATTGATGCCGACGCGCAAGATGTATGTCCCGATTGTAACCAGGGACCGCACGATACATGCCACCTGTTTAACTGCCCAGCCAGGCCCAGATCCCTGTGGACGCACCCCATCTTAGTTGTAGAGTTCCTGGGTCTTGACACTCAACACAATCAAGCAGACGAAAGGTAGAACACATGGCGAAACAATTGACGGTTGCCTCGTTTGTACAACAACCCTAAATCATATGGAGCAATCCGCCATCTTGTCATCAAGCTGATCGACATTTTGCCAACACACACAAAGAAATTTGTGTACGTGTGTGTATATGAGGAGAGAATGTGCGAGAAAGAAGATAACAACAAAAAACTGAAATTTTAATACCGTCAAACCTGGCCGGCTGTTAACAGCTGTTCGCGTGAGACCACCTTTTTAAATTCGCCTTAGATAGAACACAATAAACTGTCGTTTATTAGAAAATATGGTGTCATCTCTCAATTTGAATGAAAAAACTAAAAGAGGAAGGACGCAACATTTTTATTCATTGACAAAACGTTCTGAATGCCAAAATTGCTTAGGATTTTAATAAAATCCTAATGACTTATTTTATTTGTTTTGTTGATATTTAATTATTTCAGATGTGGTGTCAGTGCTGCTAACGTTAAAGTATATAGCGGGAAGAGCGTTTTATTATCCATAAAGCTGAGTATTCTGTTCAGTTTTTCCAGCGGAATTCTATCAAACTCCATATAAAAAAAACCTCAGCGAAAGGTTTGCTGAAAATCGGCGGAAAAGTAGTACTCTGTTTATAGTGAGGAAAATGGCAAAAATCTATTATAGTGGCAACACAGTGGAAACAAATACCATGGCAGCCGGTTGTACGCACCGGATTTACCCGATGGAATCCTCATCGGCAAGGGCTGCCGCCTCATTGTGCGTGTTCGTCTTTTTTCGTCATGGGAGAGGCACATCCCGGAGTGCCTTCTCCGCACGCTTCTGGTCCCCGAACCCTGGTTCTGTTCGGTTTGCCAGAACCGCCTTCATCATCGGTCGGTGTCGTTGAGGTGTAACCGGTGCATGGAGTGGGTACATTTCCGTTCTTGCTATGGCCTTACTTCACTACGGGAGTATAGTCATACTGGCTATGTCGCAAGGTGCTGTGCGAACATAGCCAGCAGTGGGTCACAGGCGTCGTCGCCTTCGGCGTCCTCATCGGCGGACCTGATCTCCTGAGTGACGTCTCCTGACAAGCCGTCATCTCTTAGGGGTCAGACCACCTCCCCATAATTCTCACCATCGACCGACCACCCGACTTCATAACCTCTGAGCGCCGGACGTTCATCAACTATAAGAAGGCCGATTGGACTGGCTTCAGAGAGTATACCAATCGCCGCTTCAGTGAACTGCCACTACTGCCGCTACTGAAGCCTGGAAAAGACCCGAGTTTGGGGGAGTCGTACAGACCGATCTCCCTTCTCTCACCAGTGGCAAAGACGCTTGAGGCATTACTCCTCCCGAGCCTCGTAGGAGAATTTCCATTCGCCGAGCATCAACATGGATTTCGAAAACTGCACAGCACAACAACAGCTTTGCATGCCATCACCACACACATTTGCCGTGGCTTCAATCAACCCAGGCCATGTGATAGGACGGTCCTCGTGGCACTGGACCTATCGAAGGCATTCGACACGGTCAGCCATGCCAAATTATTTGAGGACATCGCCAACACGTTCCTCCAGCTAGGCCTGAAACGATGGGAATTATCTGTGTTGCCGCCAGTCATTTGTGGAATTTAGGAATAAGAAGTCGAAACACCGTAGAGTGAAACAGGGAGTTCCCCAAGGTGGGGTGATATCTCCGGCACTGTTTAACCTCTACCTATCCTCCATCCCACCCCCTCCAGACGGCATAGAGATCGTATCATATGCGGACGATTGTACGATCATGGCATCAGGCCCCCCACCCATTGATGACATCTGCGATAGGTTGAACATCTACCTCAACGAGCTTGCCTCATATTTCGCTGCAAGAAATCTGAAGATATCCGCCACCAAATCCTCAGCCACACTGTTCACTACAAATACGCGTGAGGTGAATACTGAGCTGACTGTGATGGTCGATGGAGAAATGATTCCGACCATCAAGTGTCCCAAAATACTTGGCGTCACATTTGACAGCTCCTACACTTTCTCCCCACATGCCACAGCAATCTGCAATAAAGTCAAAAGTAGAAACAAGGTCCTCAAGTCACTCGCTGGCAGCACTTGGGGTGCAGACAAGGAAACCTTGTTGACCACGTACAAAGCAATTGGCCGGTCTGTGGTAAGTTATGCAGCGCCAGTGTGGTCACGTCAGCTTTGTGACACGCAGTGGAATAATATTCAGATCTGTCAGAATGCCGCCCTCCGAACTGCGACGGGCTGCCTCCTTAGTTCTCATGTGGACCACCTCCACCAGGAGACAAAGATCCTACCTGTGCGAAGACGTAACTACACGCTGTCTAAGCAATACCTTTTGGGCTGTTATCGCAGAAACCATCCAAATCATCACCTTGTGGATAGATACCCACCGCCCAGAAGCCTTAAGGTAGATCTACATGATCTAGAGCGTGAGGTTCAGCGCTACAAGAGAGAACCTCTAGATCAAACGGCATATCAAGCGGGTCTGAACAACATTCACGCAGACACGGTAGCAGACGCGGTAATTGGCTACCGGGTGAATGTAGTCCTTGGAGAACGACCGCCACCCATTGCACCCGAAGAAATCGACCTCACCCGCAAACCAGAGTGGTTCTGGCTCAATTACGTTCCGGCAGATGCAGCCGCCTCAATTCCCACAGAGCTAGGATTGATGCCGACGTGCAAGATGTATGTCCCGATTGTAACCAGGGACCGCACGATACACGTCACCTGTTTAACTGCCCAGCCAGACCCACTCGACTCAGACCCAGATCCCTGTGGACGCACCCCATCTTAGTCGCGGAGTTCCTGGGTCTTGACACTCAACAGAATCAAGCAGACGAAAGATAGAACACAATAAACTGCTACAACAACAACAACATTGCTGTCAAATTTTGCTGGCGAAATTAGAAATTTCAGCGGCTATTCCGAAAGCAGAATAGAATTTCAATCCTAAGCTTACGAATCCGAATTGTGAATGGCCAAATAAAGTTAAAAACAATTATTTATGAAATTACATGCACAAATCTTAATTTTTTTTTTTTTGACTTCTATGCCCACATGCAGGATTCACTAATAGAATGTTAGGTCACATGCAAAACACAAAGTGGATAGGCCCCATAAACATCATTAAGGATGTCAAATCTGACGATTGAAAATGTCATCATATAGGAGAAAACGTAAACAAAGAATGAATGTAAAAAGAGAACAAGTTGACATCCTCAATGCCAAGTACTGCCAAATATTAAAAAAAAAAGTATATCGGCTGATCGCTTGGCTTAACCTTATTCAGTGAATCCTGGCCCACATGTTTTGTAAATTTTATATATAAATTATACAAGTGTTTTCACTTTTTTCCTCGTATTGTTTTGACAGATTGGCAAATGGCGTTACCACCTCATGGCAAACACACAGACTTGTAATGGAAACTTTTTTTGCGTTTTATTTTTGCCCTTCATGGCTTGTACTAAAATAATACTGCTATTACCTGCCGTATTGACGAATCCTGCTATAAAAAATTGCTTCGATTAATCCATCTTTTCCATCTCTACATATAAAGGCGCTTCTATGTTTTTCTCTGAAAACTGTCTTCTTCTTATTTGAAATTTGATGTTCTGCTAACATCTCCAAACTCCTCAAAAGTCTGCCCACATTGTAGCTGTCAAAAAACTGCAAGTTTTTTTCAGTCGAGCAAGGTAGGCAAGGAATAAAAAATAAATTTGACTAAACTAACTTAATTCAATTTTTTAGTGTTGAAAAATTCCTAAGCAAAGATGTTGGCCAAACACATTGTCAAACAAGGTCTTCTTTTGAAAAATGGTAAGTGAACGAAGCGAATATGCCATAAAATAGAATTAGAATTATTAACCTTTGAAATTACATAACTGTAACAAGAAGTATTGATGAAAACCGAATAGCTCTGACTGTCTTATTTATGTTCCTAGTAAGATTCAAGTTGTTGGAAAAACTAATTTCACACTGAAATCAGTGTAAAATGCAAACTTGATTGAAAGTTGGTTTTTTTACACATGGGAAATAGATGCATTGCAAATTTACCTCGTTCCCTCTATGTACTATAACCACTTTCACAACTATACATTAAATATTTGGGAAAAATTAATTTTCGTTTCTATTTTGTTTGCCCGTTAGGGCGAGGATCATTTTTTCATGACCTGTTTGATGTCTATCTTTTTAATTATTGTCTGTATTATCTTTTTATATAATTTTAGCCGGAGTTTTGTCCCGTGCTGCTTATCACGGCAGTGGCATAAAAACCACCATGAATGACTTGCCCGTACCCCAGGGTGACTGGAAAGAACACCACAGCCGTCAAAATACTAAATACAATGCCGTTTTGTTTGCTGGTATTGCAGCTTTGGTCGGCACTATTGCTATTGTAAGTTTTAAGTTGTTTTCAACTAATGAACCTGGATTGATTACTTCTCATTTTGCAGGCCAAAACTACGGGCGTCATCTTCTTGAACTTCAGTCCCCCACAATCTTTGGATTAAATTTTTCCGTGTATTTGCGTGTTTAAGCTAATTTTACTTTAATCAAAATAATAACCTACGCGGCAAAATAAATAAATGAAATAAAACCCAAGTAACTATGTTTATAACCAGGACAGCGAATCTATAATGTAAGAAAAGTATTTATTAGGCAATTATCGTCTAGCAAAGTCTTTTAGTAAGAAAGAGACGAGAAAGATGTGTATCAGCCGCATATTTGCATGTGAAGGTAGCAATCCTCTTCCAGCTCCCATAGCTGAGTAAGGCATTTTCGGCCTATAGGACCGATCGCCGCGGGAACCTTATGGTCACTGGCACTCAAGGTGCCGGTGCTGCCTAGTTAAGGCTAAGTCTAATCTGTCCATAATGCGAACGGAAAGTGCAACAAAATTATTATGCAACAAAGCGTTGACCAAAGTTGTACTTTATAAAGTGCTTTTGCCTTTGCTCCGTGGTTATCTTATATTGATAGGCATTGAAAATATATTTAACAAACGGAGTGGCAGGGTTGGGTCAATAATTGGCATGGATTTTGCCTAAATATATAAAACCCCTAGCTAAGCCAAAAAAATCTATAGGCTTATATGCGGGAGCTACATATATCAGTTTTGGACTTATTCGGTGCAAACTTGCCATGGATGTTGAAAATCATAAGCAGCTCAACTAAAGAGGCTTAAAACGACAATCGGAAGATCAGTTTATGTGAAAGCTATATCTATACGTGCTTTATATCTAAAGCTAGGCTTCGAATCAAAGTTGGCGTTCTATTAACAGACAGCTAAATCGATTACACTTGAAAATATTGAACTTGTGAAAACTTAAAAATCGCAATCTGACTATAACTACATCCTATATATAAAAATCAATTTGTGCTTGTTTGTATGTTTGTGTGTTCCTTATAGACTCAGAAACGGCTGAACCGATTTTCTTGAAATTTTCACAGATGGTGCATAATGACCCCGTGGTGAAAATTGGTTACTACATTTTTTGATATCTGAAGGGGCGGACCCTCCCCCTTACACTAATTTTCAGAAACGCCAGCTCTCGGAGATGGGTGGTGCGATTTAAGCGAAATTTTGTGTGCTCTCCTATAGTACCCTAAAAAGAAAAATTTGATATCCAAATTTCAGATGGAGTACCTAGGGGGGCTGCCCCAACCTAAAACCTACCAAACATATATTTAGACCAATCACGACAATATGGGACTCAAATGAAAGGTATTTAGGATAAGAAAACTTATCTGATATCCAATTGTAGGACCAAGTGCTAGGGGGACCACCCCAAGCCGCAAAACACCCCTAATTCGGGCATATTTACCGACCATGCCAATATGTGCCTCAAATGAAAGGTATTTGCGAGTAGAATACGAATCTGATATCCAAATGTGGGACCATGTTTCTGGGGGTCCACCCCTTTCCCAAAATACCCCCAAAGCAGGAATTATTTACTGACCATGGGAATATGGGGCTTAAATAAAAGGTATTTGAATGTAGAATACGAATCTGATATCCATATATGGGACGAAGTGTTTGGGGTGCTGCCTCTCACCAAAAACATCCCCCAAAGGGGACAAATTTACGACCACAGCAATATGGGGCTCAAATGAAAGGTCTTTGGGGATAAGTTGATGTCAATATTCGGAAAAGTGTCTATGGGGCCACCTTACTGCCACAACACCACCCAAATAGTAAGTATTTTCTGACTATTGCAATATAAGGCTCAAATAAGGGGGTTTTTAAAGTGGAACACGAATCCGATATATATTTTCAAGGCCAACTCACTGAATGGCCGCCCATCCCCCAAAGCACCCCCCAAGCCGGTCATGTTTGCCGACCATGGAAATATGGGGCTCAATTTAAAGGTAAGTGGGAGTAAACCACGTATCTGATATCAACATTAAGAGCCAACTGTCTAGCGGACGTCCCACCACCATAACAACCCCCAAATAGACCGTATTTGCTCACCAAGACAATTTGGGTCTTAAAAAGAGTGGAACTAAATATTCACAGTTTTTAGGGCCAATACCCCAAACCAAACATATTTGCTGACTTTTGCAATAAGGAGTTTAAATGAAATTAGAAAACGAATTTGATATCCAATTTTGAGGGCAATGGCAATATGGGGCTCAAATAAATGATATATAGATATATGAGAATAGAGCACGTTGCTGATATATTTTCCGGGCTTAGTGTTTGGGGTACCACCACAATCCCCAAAACACCCCTAAATCGGGCATATTTACCGACCATGTCAATGTGGAGCTTAAACGAAAGGTATTGGGGGGTAGAGCAAGAATTTGTACCCATTTTCGGGACCAATTTTCTGGGGGTCTACCCCTTTCCCAAAATACCCCCAAAGGGGGTCGGAAAATTTATTCCCCAAAGGGAATAATGTGCCTCAAATGAAAGGTATTTGAGATTAGAAAACGAATTTGATAACCTATTTTGTGGCCATATGTTTGGGGGACGCCTCATCATGTAAACTCCTCTTAACCCAATGGTAATATCGGGTTTAAATAAATTGTATTTGAGAGAAGAGCACGATGTTGGTATATTTTCAGGGCCAAGTATCTGGGAGACTACTCTCCCCCGAAAACACCACTAAATCAGACATCATGAGAATATCGGGCTGAAATGAAGTATTTTAAGAAGGGAGTACACCTTACATCCAAACTAAAATTCGTATACCAATAAAGATCATGTGGGCTTCAGATAAAGGAACTTATATTGTCAAACTGTTGGTCAAGTTAGCATGGAATTTCACTAAAAGATCTTTAATTGGCGAAAATAAACTTTTGTTCCATATAAAGTAAAAGAAGGCGCAGCGGAGCGGGCCCGGGTCAGCTAGTATGTATGTAACAATCAGCGACGTCCTTGAAGTAAAAACTGAAAACTTGGTTTTAAGCTATAAGCCATGCTCCAAATCATATGAAAGGAACGGGTTTCTCGAGAAAGTTCTCTGAATCCAAACGGGTCTTGTAGATTAGTGCCAAAATCAAAATTATGATGCTGATCACAGTAGCAAATTCACTGCATAGCCAAATTAAAAAATAATGGAAATGTTAAATGGGTCTGATGGCTTTACAGTTGAATGGTTTGAATATAAAATAAACATAGAATAAAGTTAAAATTATAGATTATATGACAATGTATCAAAAAATTTAATTCGATGAACTCGACTCTTTCACAACGGTACGGGTAATTCGATACAATTTTTTTAGGTCTTCCTGTTTGATTCTCTTGAAAGCTTTATGCGGCAAAAAAAAAGTTCTAAAACGTTGTATTTTCCAATACGAGAACGAGAAGCAAAGATCATGGAAGAAATCCTGCATAACTGCATATAAGAAAACAAACCTAATAAATTGGGCCATCATCTAGGTTATCATCTTCTTCATTGTAAGCCTCCCCATTATCAAAGTATGCGTTGCCATAATCATTTTCGTCATCCATTTCATCATCAACATCTTCGCCGATTTCTTCCTCGGCTTCTTGTTCAGAATCAGAATTGGCTCTATTAGCTATATCTGTGTCATCATCAGTACGTTCCTTCTCTTCTAGTACCTTTAAGCGATCTTCAATATTGCTTGTTTTTGCTTTTTTTGTAGCAACTAAGGAACTGGCATTCACTCGACGCTTTTTGTTCGCCATTTGTAATTCTGATGGCATCAATGACCAATTGAATTCAATTTTGGGCTTCATTTTGATGCAATCTGATCCATTCTTAAAAGAAAAATATAGATGTCTATGTAAGTATGTTTTAAGGTTTCTGGAAAAAATTCAACTATACCAAGCCCTTATTGCTGCAACGTGTTGGGTTTCTACTACCCATCGACTTGTCTGCTGGCTGTAGGAAGTAGGCGGAATCTCGCATGTGTGTCAGAAAATCTTCTTTCCAAAGTATTTGATAGTTTTGGGATGCAGTTGTCTGTAATCAAGGGTTTAGTCAATTGGGCTAGTGCGAGATTCATTCTATTGTTTGCCGACTTACTTCAATCGTAACCGGCTTGGACATTAAAGGTGGAAAAGTAGGTGGGGGTGCTTGAGCTACTTGCGGCATGTCTTTGCCCACGCATCCCAGTGTTTGTAATTGCTCCTGCGTTAAAGACCCAGTTTTGACACCTCTTCCGCGACCTGCCATTTCGACCAATTTAGTTATGTTATTTGTATTTAATTTATTTACTTTATTAATTTATTTTTTTTTTTTTATTGTAAACAGTAAACAAAGCATGCTTTGGTAAGAGTTGCCATCGCTCAGAAAAGTTGTTGTCACACAAAAACCCTTTCATGGTTGAATTAACAAGGTTGGCTCACTTGCCCAGCTGATGAAATTGTCACACCCCAGAGTTGTTTCCAAACCCCACCTGAACGTCAAATAATCTGTTTGAACTTTTTCACTTTTTGTTCCTTTTTTTATATTTTAATTGGTTCAATTTATAATTTAGACGTTTATAATCATAAATGTGAAAAAATTTAAAATCCAATCAAAGCATTTGACGTTCTTGTGGGATTTGGATACAACTCTAGAGTTCGACAATTCCATCAGCTGGGCAAGTAAGCTAACCTTCTTTAGTGAACCCCTGACCCAAGCTTCTTAATTCAACCATGGTGTTCCTGGGTGACTTTTGTGTTCTGGCAAAGAATAGAGTCCGTGGAATTCATAATAATTTTATATGCATTTTCGCTGCGAATGAAGTTAGTACTAGGTTTTAAGTCATTTTCGAGCCCCTGCAGGTGGAGTAACAAGACAAGACAATCACCTTTGGCAACGTAACAGGGACTGATCCGAAGAGATGCGCCCTAATTTGCTGAGCATCGCGAGAGAGACAATGCAAGGAGGGGTACCATTCGTTGTATCCGAGATCATCGAGCCTTTGAAAACCATAACAATCTGCCGTGGAGGAAGTTACAAATGTTACCGCAGCGTCAAGGCGCTGGACCCAG
The DNA here is from genome assembly GCF_963082655.1 of Stomoxys calcitrans. Lineage (NCBI taxonomy): Eukaryota > Metazoa > Arthropoda > Insecta > Diptera > Muscidae > Stomoxys > Stomoxys calcitrans. The sequence continues at coordinate 156,580,963 of NC_081552.1, read as the reverse complement.
ACTGAATCTCTACATTTGATTGTACGGAGATTCGAGCACATGATACAGATCCTTAACCTTCATTTGCAGGTGAAGGTTGGTACCAAGATATATTAATTTACACTTTCGCTTTACACTTTACACTTACGTAAATAAACGCGATCGCCAAAACTTCTAATTGTAACTAAGTGTTTGTTAGTGGTCTTGCTCACATGTACTTACTCGGGGCGGAAAAAAAAATTGTGGATGCATAAATAAGGAACTATTTGTATAAAAATATGAATAAATATGCTTTTAAAATTAATAAAAAATAAATGTTTCTTTCATAACAAGCTATTGCAATAAATCTGTACGAAGAAATAACGATTGTGGAAGAAAGTGTTGTGCTTTTGGTCTTGCTATTACAACAACATTATTTTTATACAATTGGAAGATGCTGGCAAAGACTTTTGGAAAGTTGTTCTTATTTAACTTATACCAAAGATAATACTACAAAATCGAATCATTTTTCAAATAAAGGTTGGTTCTATATTCGGGTTTCGCGGTGAAACTCCATATAAAAGAAATAAGAGGAAAATATAGATGAAAAATTTTCATTTCGCTATAACTTGTTTTTTCATCTAGTGAAAATTTACATTTCATGACACCCAAGAAGAGCACAATCACAGTTGCTGCGCAACAAGTCGTTTTCTTATGTAAAATAAACGCGATCGCCAAACTTCTAATTGTAAGTGTTTGTTAGTGTTAGTGATCTTGCTCACATGTACTTACTGTGGATGCATAAATAAGAAACCATTTGTATATAAATATACTTCTATTGGGTTGCCCAAAATGAATTGCGGATTTTTTAAAAGAAAGTAAATGCATTTTTAATAAAACTTAGAATGAACTTTAATCAAATATACTGTTTTTACACTTTTTTCTAAAGCAAGCTAAAAGTAACAGCCGATAACTGACAGAAGAAAGAATGCAATTACAGAGCCACAAGCTGTGAAAAAATTTGTCAACGCCGACTATATGAAAAATCCGCAAATACTTTTTGGGAAACCCAATAAAATAAATAAAAAATAAATGTTTCTTTCATAACAAACTATTGTACGGAATAATAAAGATTGTGAAAGTGTTGTGCTTGCTTGCTTGTCTTGCTATTACAACAACATTATTTTTAATACAAGTGGAAGATGCTGGCAAAGGCTTTCGGAAATTTGTGTACATTTAACTTATAATAACAAAAATACCACAAAATCTAAATATTTTTACAAATAAAACCAGAATTCGTTTTTTTAAATAGTTTTGTGTTTCATAATTTATTAAATACGAAGGGGAGGTTTTTTGTTGAAATTGCAACAACATACATATATGAATTTGAGTGCGGTTCAAACACACACATTTGTATGTAAACATGTACGTAAGCAGCTGATAAATTGGTTGCTGCCACATGAATTTTTATATGTAAATGGCAACATTCAAATGTTCAAAATCAAATGTGGTAACCTGGAGTTGGCGCTTTACATCTTTTGATGGGCCAAATTGTCTACCCTACCTTTGGGTTGACGCAACTTTAAACAAAAAAAAAAAAATGTGGTAACCTTGGCAAACCACCGAAAGAACGACTTAGGGAAATTTTTGCCAAAAAAAAAGACGTAGTACCAGCCTTAAAAGCTAAATTCGTTTCTTTTTTAATTGTTTTGTGTTTCATTATTTATTAATATTGAAGGGGTGGGTTTTGGTTGTAATTGCAACAACATATATGAATTTGCGTACATAGATTTTTGTCATTTTCCTCACTATAAGCAGAGTTTTTTGTTGTATGGAGTTTGACAGACTCTTGAACAGAACAGAACAGAATATTCAGCTTTTTGAGGACATCGCTAACACGTCCCTCCAACCGTGCTTAAACTTTGGATTACAGAGTGTGTTCTTGTTCTCAAAAATTTGGGCATTGCTCGAACTCGTTCGCATACTTAATTTGCCAGCAGAAGAGAGCGGGATAGTGCGTGAGAGCAAGCTCCATTTTGAGAGTTTGGTAATTGAGAGCTTTCAATTTTCTACTGGAGTTTTGTTCCAGCGGAAATTTGCAGCATCCTGCCAATTTTAACTTGAAAAGTACGCGAACAGATCTACAGTTCGTGTGTTAGATTGCCAGTGGTTTGTGGAATTAAGAGATAAAAAGTCGAACCTCGTAGAGAGAAACAGGGAGTACCCCAAGGCGGAGGATATCTCTAGCGCTACCTTTCCTCTATTCCACAACCTCCAGGAAAATTATAAGATCATCGCATCGGGCACCCAAGTTGATGTCATCTGCGTGAGGTTGAACCACCACAACCTTGCCGATCTTGTTTTAATCGTTTAATTCGCTTCCAGAAATTTGAAGATAACCCCCCGCAAATCTTCACTCCAAGTCAGCGTAGATGCATAAGGAGTTAAATGTGATAGTCGAAGGCATAAGATTTCCAACCACAAACTATCCCAAAATACTTGGTGACAAATTTGTCAGAACGCTGTCCTACGTACTATCTCCTCAGTTCTCATTTGAACCACCACTATTTACTTGGCTGTTACACCATCCAAATCACCATAGGCATCCTCTGCCCAGAGATATCAGGAAGGATGAAGATGATCTATAGAGTGTTTACGGCCTGACATGATGGTAAAATATAATTTATTAAAACATTATTTTCAATAGACATTTATCTTTTGTATTAAATTCCAATAACTACACAAAATGTGAGTTGAGTAATTATTTGTGTGGCATTTGTTTTATGTTCGTTATTGTATAACGAATGAAATACTTCTGCATAGATACTATATATTGCAGGGTTTTCCATCCAGGTTCCGTCGAAATAAATTAATGTTTAACTAACCAGGAGATAGTGCTAATCGCTTAAGAGAATAACATTATCGATCGCATCATCTGCGCTGTACTTAGCTAAACTAGTTTCCATAAGTTTCTCAAAAATGTCTTCATTTTCTTTTTGGAAGCTTTGGTTGAAAAAATAACTTATGCCTTGGTCATCGTCGCAGCTTTTATCACAATCTTTTCTTTTATCACCACTCAAACTTATTTTTTGTTTTTGTTTGAAGCGGTCAACTATATTAAGAGGCTTTTCCGAACTGTGGAATATTTTCTCTGAGGATTTTGAAATAATTCCAATTTTGTCAACTTTATCATTACCCAGTTTCACAAGTACATCAAAGCTATCATCAAGAGATGCGCGTTTGGCCTCTTTGTATGTGCTCATACGAAAGCTATTGGACAAAGAGCGCTTCTCGCTCAAAACATCCAAATCATCCACACACTTTGATCTAATGTCCATCGCTGTGGCAGATGTCTTTAGATCATTTAACATTAAACTTATATCCTCAGGCATCGATTCATACTGCAACTGCAGCCCTTTATGTGTTCTCAAAATTGGATCACTACACTTTCCAACAATGGCATTGACAATATCAGACATATCGAAAATGTTATCTTCGTCGTCCGACTCCCAATCAGAAGGCACATTTGTCCTTACTGGTGTGGAGGTCTGGCCGCCATTTGATGATTTTGAAGGTGTCTTAAAATGTTGGTCGCATTTTTGCTTAAAAAATTTATCGATCATTTGTAAGCCAGGATTGGAAACCAATTTGGTTTTGGATTTCCTTTTCGGCTTTGCAATAGTCTTGGCAACTTCGTTTGTGGCTTTGATTAAATCATCGAAATTTTCCAATGAACCCAAAGTTTGACTCTCGCCAGATTTTAAATTACCTTTGGATTTTTTCTTGTTGACTTTTTTGGGTTTTGCTTTTGATTTTAGGTACGTTTCAACTAGCATGGGATAGGCTGCCTCCATCATGTCCATAGGTTCCACGGTTGTCCAAAGATCGTTTATACCTTTGGCGTTATCCTTCTCATATTCACGCATTTGAACATCTGGTATAAGGCCATTGAAAAATCCCTTTTCATCTTGCCACAACAGTTCCAAACTTGGAATTCCCTTAACCACTCGTTTTTTAATTATTTCTTTGGGAGTAACATAGGCCATTACTGATGATGCATCCTTAACTTTGAGAGCATTCAACAACTGCCATCTGGTAAGTAACGGAAAGAATTTTTGGAAGCAGTAAATTTCGTGCCATTGCAGCAGATGACCCACTTGTTTAATAAATTTTACCATGTTTGGTTGGCGCCAACTTAGTTCCAGATCCGGGACTTTGTCTGGTTGTTTAAGAAATTCCTCTATTATTTCTTCAGAGGGAAATGAAGCATCTGCCAAGGCCTTTTTGCGTAAAACTAATTCTGCCTTGATGGATAAACGTTCCTCTCTAAAAAAGAAACATTTATATATTATTGTTTTCATTCTTCTAAAACACCTACCGCCATAATTGCTCGTTACACCCACGATTGGTACGACACACTCCACATCCGTTTTTCGTGTGGCTTTGGGTGCGCCCCAGATGTCCACAATTGGTACATATGGTTTTGTCATCAACTCGCATTTCCAATGCTGTGTATTTCGCATCCTCTTGGCGCCACTTGCGAATTTTATCTAAAATCTCGTCATTTTTGTATTTGTTGAACAGCTTTATCACACTATCACGCCCAATTCCACCCACTCCATCAGGGCAATAATCACAGCCGCACAACAGCGCCATAACAATAACTTTATTCTGTCCAAAGTCTGAAGGAAAGCCAAACAAAAAGGTCATACAAAAATGATGAGAACCTTACATTGTCTTACCCATTCTGCTACATATTTGTTTCATATCATATATGTCAATGGCGCCGCCTTGAGCCGCCAAAGCTCCTTGGGACGAAACAGAAAAGTTGCGGTAAACCCGTACAGCACCATATGCAAAACAATCAGAGTCCTGGCTTATAACACCATCTACTAGCTGAAAAATTGAATAAAATTGTATTCTGTATTCTTGAAAATAATGTTTATGCATGAAAGGACGTACACCTTTGAGATTTAGAAAGGCGCAATACGCCTCTGCTTCCCCCGGACCCTGAACACATTGAATTCCCATAGAGGCTAGAAGATTTTCACATTGTTTGAGGACTTGATTAAAACGTGACCTTCCTTTATCTCCTCCTTTACATGGCTGGGAATTAACCGACGTTTGAGTGTTTGTCATTGGTTTTTCTTTTGGTTTGACGCCTCGAAACTGGATCTCATTACGTTTTTCCATCACCTGCTTCTTTAGTTTTGGGGCTGTCCCCTCCAGCACAAAAATAGGAACAACTTCCTCCCATATTAAGTAGCACGTTCGGAAAAACAGATTCCTAGGTGAGGAAAAATTACGTGATGGTATAATCTGCTAAATTCTTTAATAATTTAAAATGTAATACTTTAAGTGGTGTCTAGGATGAACAAAGTAATCTACAACATTTAAACTTTCACAAACCCAGCCGGCCAAATCAATGGCTACCGTTTTCCCTCTCAAATCGCTAATTGGTTTCCGTTCAGCATGAGGGGTTAAAACAGTCCACAAATCCTTCACTCCCATCAAATAAAAATATTATATTATTTTTCAAACAAAGAAATAAGAAATTAAATAATTAAAATCATTCGGACTGGATTGCGGGAAATATATTATGTTATCGATTTTTGAAATGTTAATTGATATCGATTGTTTTAGCAAACAACCAAAGGAGAGATTTACATGGTACATCTTGTTTGTGATAAGTGAATGTTTGTTTGAGTCTTCTTCTATTCCGATTACATGGGTATATGATTATCGATTACTTTAGAAATATTAAGAACTACGATTGTCTCTTTCTTATACACGATGGGTATGTTCCAATATATATTTATTTACAGGTAGTGGCATCTGTCAAAATCAGTGATTAGTGCAACTCTGATTTTATGTATGTTACTGATGGTGCGTGATGGTTCTTAACTATACACACAACCAAAACTCGTGCACGTCGCGCGAAAAAATTGTTCTTAGCTGTTTACGGTACACTACCTGGTAATTATATCATGGGTATGTTATAGGCTACATGCTAGAAAATATAATGCATACATATGAATATGAATATTATAACAAAATCAAACTGACAACAAAAAAACGACTCGCTCGCGGCCTTTACTGTTCTTACAGATTAGTGTGTCTGTTAAAATAATAAATAGCCTAAAAGTAAATAACAACTACAACGAAAAAACAAATTGTCTGTAAATAACTATATCTAACAGAGCGAGATGGAATAACCAAGCAATGAATGAAAATGTGCAAATATTACAGATGAGTTTGATTGTATGTAAATATGAACATATATGTAAAAAATGTTCATCCACGGTGTGTTCCAGGCGTTGATTCAATGAAAAAAGCAGGCATGGCAGATGGGGCTGATTCGCTGTCGATTGTTTCATTATTTACGGCAACTGGAGAATGGTATGCAGAATCAGTCCATGCTAAATGCTCCTGTAATCTATAAATCCCTCTTGTTAGTTCATTGTCATGTGCAGGTAAAACCGCAATCATCGAATAAACATGATGATTAGACTATCGATGTACCGTGTGATTTGACCTCTTGAGTTACATTATAATTATCGATAATTGATTGGCTCCGTCCCGAAAAGCTGGCAACTCTAAATACCAAAAGACGCCAGACATAATGCATACAGAATAAAAAGCGAAAAGTTCATGCGGGTCTAAAAGTAAAAAATAAGGAATATCAAACTATAAAATGATGGCGAGACGTGGCGGCAAGCGTATTCGAATGGATGATATTCCTCCCGAATACGAAGAACAGGGGTAAGAAGATCTATAGCATTAGGATTTTAAGGTGGTATCTACTTTCAAGTCATTGATTCACAAACAGGGAGAATGTCAATGATTCTATTTCGGATGGGGACAGTCCCACTAAGCGTATGACTAGATTAAGAGCTCGTGGAGGTGTACGCGATAAACCACCAATAATCGACGAAGATGAGGATGATTTTTGGGCTCCAGTTGTTCGCAAAAAGAAGGCGGAAAAACCAAAAAAGCCACCTGGCGAGCGCAGGGAAAAGCCAGAACGCCCTCGCAAGGAACACATCGATAAGGAGCAAGAGCGCATTGATATGGAAAGGGATGTTACGACGGACGAGCACAGCATATACTTCATAGTACGCCATTCAAAGTCACCCATTACAACAATAGTAGACGATTGGATTGAACAATACAAAATGAATCGCGATACTGCTTTGATTGCCCTACTTCAGTTCTTCATTAACGCCAGTGGTTGCAAAGGTAAAATCCCAGAAGATACAGAACATCCTATGGATCACACAGCGGTTATACGAAAAATGACTGAAGAGTTTGATGAGGTAGGGAGGGGAATGGAACGCATTTTAACAAAATTTTTTAATTGCTTCGCAATTCATTTTTTATAGGAAAGCGGAGAGTATCCCCTAATTATACCAGGCCAACAATGGAAAAAATTCAAAATGAATTTTTGCGATTTCGTACAAACCCTAGTCAAGCAATGCCAGTATTCGATAATTTATGATCAATTTCTTATGGATAACGTAATATCCCTATTGACCGGGTTGTCGGATTCGCAAGTTCGAGCTTTCAGACATACCGCCACATTGGCAGCCATGAAACTCATGACCGCTTTGGTTGATGTTGCCCTATTGGTGTCAAATAACTTTGAAAATGCAGCAAAACAATATGAAGCTGAACGCCTCAAGGTGAGAGTAGAGCAAAAATAATCTGTTCTTTTTAATGAAATAGAACAACTTGTCCTTTAGTCCCGTGATCGCCGAGCTTCAGATCGCCTGGAATCTTTAATGGCTAAGCGTGCTGAATTAGAAGAGAATATGGACGAAATAAAAAATATGTTAACTTACATGTTTAAGTCTGTGTTTGTGCATCGTTATCGGTAAGCCATGTCTTTTTGTAACTACACATATTTTGTTCTTTTGCACTTGACTGTATTATTTATTTAATCGTAGAGATACACTTCCCGATATACGCGCAATTTGTATGGCAGAAATTGGAGTATGGATGGAAAATTATCCTCAAAACTTCTTAGACGATTCATATCTCAAATACATTGGTTGGACATTGCACGATAAGGTAGGGGAGGTCCGATTGCGCTGTCTACAAGCACTTTTGCCTCTTTATGACAAAGAAGAACTCAAGGCAAAATTAGAATTGTTCACGTCCAAGTTCAAAGATCGCATTGTTGCAATGACACTAGACAAAGAATTTGAGGTAGCCGTACATGCCGTCAAATTGGTAATAAGCATATTGAAGTAAGTCATTGAATGAAATCGCAATTTGTCCTAAGCAAACTCAGTTATTATTGTATGAATTTTAGAATTCATCCGGATATATTGGCGGATAAAGATTGCGAAATTGTTTACGAGTTGGTATACTCATCGCATCGAGGTGTAGCACAAGCAGCAGCAGAATTTCTAAATGTGCGTCTCTTTCATTTAACAGCAGATATGGAAGAAACCAAGTCCAAAAGGGGAAAACTTCGCTTGCCTAACACACCTCTAATTCGCGATTTAGTCCAGTTTATGATTGAGTCTGAACTCCATGAACATGGCGCATATCTAGTGGATTCCTTTATGGATAATAATCCCATGGTTAAAGATTGGGAGTGTATGACCGATTTGCTGCTCGAGGAACCTGGTCCGAACGAAGAGGTCTTAGATAATAAACAAGAATCCACTTTAATTGAAATAATGGTTAGCAGTGTAAAGCAAGCAGCTACAGGTGAAGCGCCGGTGGGTAGAGCCAGCAATCGCAAGATATATCTAAATGCCAAGGAGTTAAAAGCCATACAGGATGAAAAAATTCGGCTAACGGAACATTTTATTGTAACATTGCCGCCATTGCTAGAGAAATACCAGGCGGACAGTGAAAAATTGTCAAACTTATTATCGGTGCCGCAGTATTTCGAACTCGACATTTACACCACTAATCGCCAAGAGGCAAACCTGCAAGCTTTGCTTGATAAAATGAGCTACATTATGTCCGTGCACACAGATCGCGATGTCTTGGAAACGTGTGCGAAAACTTTGGAATATCTTTGCACAGAGGGCAGTGCGACCTATACGCGTTGTGATGTGGCACGTTCGAACATAATTGACAATGCTGTCAACAAATACAAAGACTCCATAGATGATTGGCGCAATCTAATTGCTGGTAAGTTAGCTTTACTGCCACATTGAACCCAACTTGTAGTACATATTTAATGCTTTCAGGCGAGGAACTACCAAACGAAGACGAGATCTATAATGTTATAAGCTCGTTGAAGGTTGTTTCGATTCTGTACTCATCGCATAACATGAATCCCTGGAACCTTTTCGATTCTTTATTCCAAGATGTAGATGAATGCCAGTCAAAGGAAAATCCAGGACGAAATATTCCCAATGAAGCATTAGTCTATAGCATAGAGGCGTGCTATTTTTCTATAAGCTGGGGCTTATATTACGTGGAGAATAATTGTGAGACATCGCAAATAGAAGCATCTGTCAAGGAGTTAAGGAGCAATTTGGACAAATATATGTTTGCTTGTTTCGAATTAACGCGAGATGGACCAACCGATGACATACAGGAAGCGGTAAGTAAGCCACCAAAATGAAAATGGAAGCAAAACTCTTTTATACATATCTTATCATAAGCATTGATTGCAAACGTGTTAATTGAATTTTCTTGTCATTGTTTTGCTTCAGGCCTACCAATCCATATGTGATTTGCTGATTATATTTTCCGATCAATTGGCTCGCAGTGAAAACCCCAATGTGCGCACTCTGGAATACAAATCAACGTTAGACGAACAGTTAATATTGAATAATTTTGTACAGCATTATGTGTTCACCATTAGACAAGAAGGTATTGGATTTAAGATAGTTATATCGATTATAGTTTGTAACTCAATGTAGATTCTATTTCCGCAGATCTTCAGGACGAGACGCGAATAATGGAACTGCACAAGAAGCGAAACTTTTTGGCATCATATTGCAAACTGGTTGTCTACAACATAATACCCACAAAGAGTGCAGCTGGAATGTTCAAAAATTACGTAAAGGTATGCCATTTGGGAAATATTTTATATTTTGCAGTAGTCACTAATATGTTCTCTTCCTTTTTTGCAGTGGTACAATGAATATGGCGATATCATCAAGTCCACATTGGGCAAGGCGCGAGAAATAAATAAAATTAACTTCGCATTAACTTTATTGCTGAGTCTGATAGCGGTTTTCAATGATCTGCAAAGTCAGTCAGAAAACGAGTTAGTTTCAAAGAACTCCCATGAATTCAGTGACTTGAAGGAGTTGGCGAAACGCTTTGCTTTGACCTTTGGCTTTGATGCCATAAAGAATCGAGAACCTATAATTGCCTTGCATCGAGCTGGTATTCTATTTGCTGTAGGCGAAGTACCGGAAGATCCAATCGCGGCTCCAAAACGTTTGCTATTTTTGGAAGTCCTCAATGAATTCAATCACAAGCTTTTAAAACAAGACAAAAAAGTTATATTGAACTTTTTGGATCGTCGCATATCACCCGCCCTGCCGTCTAGTAAACAGGAGGAATATCAACCATTATTTTTGTACCGCAATTCATTGGTGCACGGTGAAACCGATCAGGCTCCAGTTAGTAGCTCAAAACGCGCCTATGCCCGCAAGAGACGTGATCATGGTGAGTTAGGAATAAATCATACATTATTGGAAGTTCTAAAATGGGTTCGGCTTTTTCTAGACGATGACGACGATGAAGAGGACTACGAAGAAGAGCACAACGATCCAGATTTTCGAGGATAAGTTAGTTCGTCTGTAGACGTAGTAGTAGTAATATATAATAGAAAAAAGACGTAGTCTATTAGCCTTAAGTTAACTTGTAATTAGAATAAACTCCGATTTTGTTACTAACATACAAACGAAAGTTAATGTTAAGATGTTGTATTAAAAAATATTTTAAGAAAAATGTTGTCAATTTATTTCAAATACCAGACCATTAAGTCAATTGGAACGGAAAATGGAAACAAAGTGCGAGTGGTAAACATACTTAAATACTAAATAACAAAACTCTTTCGCTACTTCAAATGTTGTGCTGCATAATTGTGGGCCTTTTGCATAGCAATTTCCAGTTGATCATCAAATTGCATCGAAGCTTTCTTGCCTTTCATATTGCAAACGTCATGGGGATCTTGTCCCTTAGGTGCGGCAATCTGAGCACTGAACGGGGAAGCAAACTCACTTAACCATTTGTCAGCATTGAAGTTTTCCGTTTGAAATTTCTGAAAACGAAATGTCACGGTATCAAGAGCAACATTGAGAGCATTGTTCATTAGCAATTACCTTGGGAACACAGCATCTTGCTTTCACTATGCCATCACTTTTTGCAACAACCAGAATGGGCCTATCAGTACAATGTTTGGTAGCTTTTTGCAATGGTACTTCTTCCACCAAAGCTGAGCTAGAAATGTAGTGCAAAATGAATGGGTGTGCCGGTAATGGTTTTTCCTGCAGTAAATTGCGCATCTCAACATCTACAAAGTCTCTAAAATATACGACATTCATAGAGATACATGGTTGTCATTCTGATCACTATCGCTAGTCTTACTTAATGTTGGTTCGTGCCGTTTCTTTGACCCTCTTCAAAATGATGTTAATACGTTCTAGGGTATCCATTTTGAACACATACGGCAACATGATATCCGTGTGCAGTAGATTATGGCGAATCTTTTGCAGCTCCACTTCTGTGGCGTTGGACATTTTGTCAGTCTTTATTTCTTTCTCTAGCATATCTACACGATGTTGCAATAATGCGGCTACCTTATGAACCTTAAAATTAATGTAAAGCTGTTAATGTTGTACCTCCATATATATGAGACATTTACCTTGTCAGCTGCGTCTCCCGCAACCGCTGTGAATGCGTATCTAGCCCGATTGGTTTGTTTCACATTTGTAATGCAAAATTGCTCCAGCTCTTTAGTATTGGTGACATGTGTTCCACAGCATAATTCCTTTGATTGTAAGTCGTAATGTTCGCAATTAATTGTAACTAAACGCAACCCCGTTTCTGGATAAACTTCTCCCGGCACCATAGTAATATTATTTTTCTGTAGAATATCCGAGGCGTTACAGAGTTCCACATTTACAGGCGCATTCGCTGATATTATTCGTCTGAAATTTATAAAAATTTTTGTTTCGGTAAAATTCTAGCAATTGCGGTTTGAACATGAAATATGGGTTGAAAGTCCTCCAATGTTGGGTACTCTTTCATTCTTTTGGGGACGTGGCGGTGCGGTATATGCGGCGCGCCGCACTTTGTTGTTGTAGCCACATTTGCTACAACTACCGGTGAGTAAGCTCGTTCCGGTCTATACGACCGATCGCAGCAGGAACATGATGGCCATTGGTTATTTAAAGGTGCCAATATCTCGCCGTGTCGTATCGAGCTTCATAGGCACTCAGTATTTAAGCAAGAGCCGGTGCCCCCCGCCCTCCCACTGAGATTCTTCACACGATACCGCTGATATGGAGCAGGTTGCGGATAACCTGCGGACACGCCCCCAGCTAAGCGGCATGCACATTCGTACATAAATTCCTATGCCTGCGAGCATAGGAAAAACAAATAGAATCACACGGATAGTATAAACAACTTCGTGTTGGTTCGTCGGCTACCTCTATTTCAAAGCTATTTCAATTAGTTCATGTTTGATGATACACAAACACAATTTGGTCTTTTCAACAGTGTTAGTGTGCCCATCACTGATCTAGAGGTTCTCTCGTGTAGCGCCGAACCTCACGCTCTAGATCTGTGACGGGCACACTACCACTATTGAAAATACCAAACTGTGTTTGTGTGAGTATCATCAAACATCAATTAAATGAAATAGCTTTGAAATAGAGTCAGCCGAACGAGGCAACACGAAGTTGTTTACACTGTACGTGTACGTCTGTATGTTTTTCCTATGCCCGCGGGATGTGCATGATGCCCATCTATGCTCTAGATCATGTAGGCTTGTGGGCAAGATGATGATTTGGATGGTCCTTGCGATAACAGCACAAAAGGTATTGCCTTGACAGCATGTAGTTATGCCGTCGCACGGGTAGGATCTTTGCCCCCTGATAGAGGTGGTCCACGTGAGAACTGAGGAGACGGCCCGTCGCAGTTCGAAGAGTGGCATTCTGACAGATCTGAATATTATTCCACTGCGTGTCACATAGCTGACGAGACCACACAGGCGATGCATAGTTCATCACTGGCCTGGCGGTATTGTTTTGATACCATACGGGGAGTTTCACTATCAATAACGTGAGATATCGATAAAACTATGTTAGGTTATAATTTTTCTATAAGTGTGACTGCCTCATACTCAATCTTAATCAGATTTTGATAAGATTTTCGAAACAATTCTCACTCAATGTAGACCTCCAGATACACCCCATTCAGTTACTTTGATCCATTCATGTAGCGTGAACTACCAGACAGCACCTTGTCGATACCAGCTGGTATTATTTTTACTATCAATAACGTATGATATCAATATAACTACGTTTGGCACCAATTTTTCTATCAGTGTGGCTGCCTCATACTTAATCTTAATCGGATTTTGGTCTGACTTTCGATACAGTTCTCACTCAATGTTGCTCCCCAGATACACTGAACTACATGATGGTACCTTGCCGATACCTGCTGATATTATTTTATTCCAATTGCTTTGTACGAGGTCACCAAGGTGTCTTTGTCAGCACCTGAAGTGCTGCCGGCAAGTGACTTGAGGACCTTGTATCTACTTTTGAGGATGTATAAGAGCTGTCAAATGTGACCCCAAGTTGGGCACTTGATGGTCGGAAATGTCACTCCATCGACATTCACATTCAGCTCCCTACCCACCACATGTGTGTTGAAGTGAACAATGTGGCTCAGATTTGGTGGCAGATATCTTCAAATCTCTTGCAGCGATATAAGCGGCAAATTCGTTGAGTTACTCGTTTAACCTATCGCAGATGACATCAATTGGTGGGGGGCATGATGCCATGATCGTACAATCGTCCGCATATGATACGATCTCTATGCCGTCTGAAGGGGGTGGAATTAAGGATAGGCGCTGTTCTATCGGTTTAACAGTGCCGCAGATATCACCCCGCCTTGGGGAACTCCCTGTTTCACTCTATGGTACTTCGACTTCTTATCCCTTAATTCCACAGATGACTGGCGACCACACAGATTATTCGCTACCCAGCGTTCCAAGCCTGGCTGGAGGGATGTGCTGCCGATGTCCTCCAATAGTTTGGAATGACTGACCGTGTCGAATTCGTTCGATATGTTCAGTGCCACGAGGACCATCCTATTACATGGGCAGTGTCGATTGAAGCCACGGCAAATGTGTGCGGTGATGGCATGCAAAGCAGTTGTTGTGCTATGCACTCTATGAAATCCTTGCTGATGCTCGGCGAATGGAACTTCTCCAACGCGGCTCGGGAGGAGTAGACCTTCAAGCGTCTATTGGTGAGAGAAGAGAAATTGGTCTGTACGAATCCCCCTTACTGGGGTCCTTTCCAGGCAGCATTAGCGAGATCAATCTGCTATTCTTTCAGACATCGGGTACTATAAGAGTGTTCAATGGCAGGTTAAGGACAGTTGTAAGGTACTCGACTCCAGGTAAATCCACCAGATTCCAGGTGCCACGGATGACATTCGTAACTGTCCATCGGCAATTGGTGTACTCTTTCAAGCCGACCCAATCCAATTCCTCTGGTTGATAGACGTACGGCGCTCAAAGGTTAAGATATCATCGGGTGGTCGGTCGATGGTTACAATTATGGGGGTCTTTCCCAGCTAACGTATTTGACGTAGTTATCCCAGTGAGAGTTTTGGTTGAATTCAACCTGCCTTTTCCTGGCCCTTCTGTATGCACAGATTGGTCCAAGTTCGACTGTTTTTGAATAATTATCTAAAGGACTATCAACCTCATCCCTCTACCACGATCAAGAGAGGAGTGGAAGTCGCCGAGACGGGGCCAGATAAACTCTGTGTGGTTGGGACATCCGTTTGAATTAGGTAGAAGATGTGCTCTAGCAGGTCAGACATTACATCTCTGAGGAACGCAATTCTGAATTAAAAAACTGGCCTCGACTGTCGCAGATGTCTTAACCAGATTGCTGAACAGTTCAAAATTCACCTGGGTCTAATTCTTACATTCGTCATCGAGCGAATTTGGCTCGAAAATTAATTCCGCTCCGTAAGTACTAATTCGATTATGGCTTACGAACGTAGTTTGTCAAAAATTTATCGATTTCGCACAAGAAAACATCGATCAGCCGAGCATATTTTACCATCTCAAAGGTAAACAAAGCAAATGGTGGTTGTTTTAAAAAGATATTTCTAGAAAAAAAAAAATAGAAACGCGCTTTGAACAACAGGCCAATCTTTTAACGATAAAAAGTACGAGTATTTGGCTCACGTCGCCTCTATCACAGCCAACGCATTGGCAAGGGTGCTTCTTCAATGTTGAGTGTTTTTTTCCGATAAAATTTCAATAAAATTCCAAGCTTTTCTTTAAAAAAAAATATCCTGCCGCATGACATTTAATGGATAAATGCCACAATTTATTTACTTGGTCATGTTTGTAGGCCATTTGATTATTTACTATGCGATTTTGTTTTGAGCACAAAGTTCATTTTTATCCAAATTAATTGACCAAAAATGTGAATACATTATAATTATTGTTTTATGTAATTTCTCGAACACCGTCTAGTTCGAGATCATATTCAATGCCTTCTGTTCAAAGAACAGCATATTGTTTTATTTTACAAAATAAATGCTTCATGTCCTATTATGCAGCTAATTTCTCGAAAAAAATACGATATTGGATTATTTACGATCAGTAAATTGCTGCGGGCAAAAACTTGCACATTTCTATTCGAAATTTCGAATAGAATTAATCGATAACGCATGGCATCATCGAAAAAAAATCCGAAACTCGATCATAATAAATCGATTACGGATGCCGTAATTAGGCACCTGTTTTGGGTGTCGGGCCTCAGAGGTATTCCAGGGAATCGTAGAGGATTCGAGCTTGCGAGACTCGGTATTACCTTGGAGCTGGAGCTTCAAAATCATCCCTGGAGCTACTGGACCGTGTACAGAGGAGAGCGATGGCGTTGATTGGGGACAGTGGGGTATCCAACTCTATTGCCTCCCTTCATCATCGTCGCAATGTGGGTTGTTTGGCGCTGTTCTATCGGTACTTTCATGGTGTGTGTTCGTCTGATATTCGTCTTCTTATTCCTGATGTAAGGATGTATATCAGGGATGCTAGACATTCCAGGAACTCACACCCGTTTGTAATTGATTGGCCAGCGGACCGCACAATGCATTATAGAGAGAATTCTTATTTCGCCCGAACCGTTCGTATGTGGAATCGACTTCCGGCTAATGTTTTTCCCACCCACTTTGACATCCAAAGATTTAAGACAAATGTCAATAAGCACCACATCCTTTACCCATCGTCGTGGGTTCGATTCCCGCCAGAAGCCTTGGTCTGTCGCTACTGTGGTATCACAATGGACTTAAAAAATTGTCTAAGTGAGTCTGTAAAGGACTGCCCCTTTTACCTAACCTAACCTATGTGACTCTTAAGAATGAAGCAAAAGAAAATGTCAGATTTCTAATCGTTGACTATATGAAATCTATTGCCCGTGGCCTCCAGCGATATGCAAGCAAAGTTTTCAGGATGAGGCCAGAAGAGCAATGAATGATATATAATCACGAAGTGCATGCTGTGTCCGTCATGACAGGTCACGTTGTCAACTGACAACGCAATTGAATTAGGGCTGTCATCCATAATCGATCCATTCGTCTTTTCAGTTCAGTTGTTAGTGTGGCCATCATTGCTCTAAGCCATCTATTTGCAATACTTCACACCAACTTTAAGGCATATCTTAATAAGGGAACTTACCTTATCAGTTCTTCCATTTTGGAAACATCTTCCTTTGTTATACGCTTTCCTATCAAACCAACTTCAAGTTTGCAATGATCACTGGTAACAGCACTGGAAACTTGGTACGTGACTTTATTGAATAATGCTCTCATGACTCCATTTAATAAATGTACAGCTAGAAAAGGAGTTATTTCATTAATACGATGGTTAAATATAAAATATACAAATTTCAAAGTCATAAAACTATGTTTGAAATCGCCTTCGATTGGCCAGTAATAAAATGCTCAAAGTTTATATAAAACCACCTATCTGAGTTCTTGTAAAGTCCGCTAAAGTATATGAGAAGAAAAAAACTTACCGGTATGATGGCATATGTTTCTCTTACGGTGAATCTTATCGATATTTAGCACAACATTATCGCCTACAGCAAGTGTAAATTTTAATCTTTCTTTTGGCAATTCACACATGTGTATTACACAATCATTTATAGATCGTACAGCAATAACTTTCAAATCTAGAGATTCACCATTTGCCGCTTCTAGAATAATGCAGCCTTTGTCAGCCTGTTGACCTCCAGACTCGTAGTAGAAATTACTCGCCTCCGTTACAATTGAGATGATGTCTTTGGTATTGGAAAATCCTCCAGTCGACACCACTTCATTAACGCAAACATCATTGTACAATATTCCCAAAACTTTTGAATTTAGGTCGGGCACCGCATATTCCTTCTCTAGTTCATTGTACGTGTAGGAGTATTTGTAATGATTGTCTGTAGATGGCAGAGATTTCGTTATATCCACTAAGGACTTCTCAATATTTTTCAAGTGAGTATTTTCTTGTTCATTGAAATTCATTGAACTTTTCGCTTTGAGCTTTGCCCTGGTTACTACATCTTTGTAATCGGATGAGTCATAGGTCATTTCTTCAGACTGGGCTAATTTCTTAAAGTGCTCCTCTGTCAAGCCATAGGTATCCGAAAGTTTAAATAGGAATTCTCCGGGAATACAATGATTTTTGAATGTATGTTTCTGAGATTGGAATTCGCGATAGGCGGGTACAAAACCAGGGCATTCCATCAAATCGACATCTTCTAAATTGGGGTATTCAACCAAGACTTCACTGAAAGCTTTGGAGGAACTTTCCCTCAAAGCCTTAAAAACTTCCTGCTCATGACTGATTAGTTCCAAAATATCATTCTGTTTGTTTGCTATCTCGGGATAAGCGGAACCCAAGGAGTCAGCCACCACTGGTATTATGTGTTGGAGCAAGGTCTCATTTCCGAATACATTTTCAGATACTGTTATTGCTTTGCGCAAAACTCGTCTTAGTTTTTGACTGCAAGGCAAATTATCGATGACGATATATGTATGTATCAGAAAGATTGAAAAATATACTTACTTTTGATCCGGCAACATTCCGTCAGCTAAACAAACCGCAACCATTCTAGCATGGTCAGCTAAGATTCTGTAACCAGTATCCAATGTTGCACTTTCATCAGGTGTTGGGAAGCATCCAGAATAATGGGGAGCCTTGGAAATCTGTTGGAAAATAGTCTCTTAGTCATTTTGATGTGTCTGATAAAAAAAATATATGACCCAGATAACTATTTGAACTAACCCAAATTAAGCACCACCCTTATCTGATATTTCTGAAATTGTTCAGATCTTTAGCTCTAACTATAACATTGTGTTTTTGTTCTTTCATCGGTCCGGCTGGCAGTTCGTAGCTCGTTAGTTTGTGAAATTATGGGTCGCTAATATGTTCTTGTAACATTTTTTTCTCAACCCCCATCGCATTGGCAAAAAAACAACAGTTTTACACTGAAAAAATGTTTGTCCACATTTCGAGCCAAAGATTAGCAAACTCAGTTTAAAGATGATCAATTTTCAAACTTTTTAAGGAAACATTCACTTTGGTAAGAAATATTTTCCTTCATATTAAGGATTAATAAATCTTTTTATTAAAGAAAAAATCTGAAATTAAGATCAAAATATCGTTGAAATTGACCTTGGGACAAGACAGCAGTGTACCGTAGTTAAAGACGCAAAACAACCTAGCAAATAGGAGCGTTTTTAAATGTTTAGTTTTTTTTAGGTTAAGATGTTAAGTTAAAGTTAAAAAAAGATTTTTTAAAAAATAATAATTGGACAGTAATCTATGAAGTGAAATAAAATTTGTAAACGGATGGTCATGGAAAGATTTAAATTGAAATTGAAAAGTTCGACTTTTTCTATGATCACAAAGTCGACTTTTTTCGATGATCAAAAAGTCGGCTTTTTTGGATTATCAAAAAAATAGACTTTTTATAGAAAAAATAGACGTTTAACATAAAAAAAGCCTTTGAGACTTTTTGCATTACTTACAATCGATATCTGACGTGTAAGTCGATTAAAGCAATGGATTTGATTAACCGTTTTTGCTTAGGATGCCCACATGATTTTTATGCCCACCACCATAGGATGGGGGTATACTAATTTAGTCATTCGAGTTGAAACACCTCGAAATGTTCGTCAAAGTCCCCATAAAGTTTATATAATCTTGACCGTCTCGACGTTCGGAGTGAATCTAGCAATGTCCGTCCGTCGTTCGAAATCACAATAGGGGTCGAACGCGTAAAGCTAGACGCTTGAAATTTAGCACAGATACTTAGGTCGTTGGGAATTCAGATTTAGATATAGCTCCCATATAAACCGATCCCGAGTTGTTATAAGCCTCCCGTCATCCGACCCAAATTTGGTTTAGATAGGACTATGTTTAGATAAGCTGCCATATAGACCGATCTGCCGATTAATATATATATTTATATATATATATATATATATATATATATATATATATATATATATATATATATATATATATATATATATATATATATATATATATATATATATATATATATATATATATATATATTTATTTATATGAATAAATATGAAGTTTTACTCACTAAAGGTGCAAGATAAGGCTGGATTTTCGGTCAGTTTATAAAATTATGAAGCTTTGTTATAATTGCGTATAAAATTTCATAAATCTGTCCCAAATCTGTCTAAAGAAAGTACCAAATAGTACCAACAATACATGGGAAAAATCATTAAGTCGCTCAATATATATTGTCAAGGCATCAATGAATACCACCACAATTAGTACGTTTTCTTCCACATGTCGTATTTTTGTCAAGACTACGAAAATGTTTGTCAAATTGCTTAATTCTAGCTGTCCCCGTTTGCTGTACCAAATGGTACCAAAATATACGAGTTGTGGATAGATTATTTAGTCATCCATCATATTTTTCCTAGTTGTACCTGCATGCCAAATTTCAGACCTCCAGCCCCATCTGTAAAGAAACTACCAAATGGTGCCAATTTTGGTACCAAAATGTATACATTTTGGATGGAGCATTTAGTCATATATCTCTTAGTTGTACCTATATGGCAAATTTCAGACCTCTAGCTCCATTTATGAAGAAAGTAACAAATTGTACCAATATTGGTACCAAAATTAGCGAATGGTGAATGGATTATTTAACCACCCATCATATATTTCTTAGTTGTACCTACTTGCCAAATTTCAAACCTCTAGCTCCATTTGTAAAGAAAATACCAAATGGTACCAATTGGTACTAAGCCGCAATTAGAAGAAGTGAACGAAAACAATTAAGGAACTTCACCAGACAGATTAATAATGGATGAAGCAAGTACCACTTTGACGCTAACCAACACCACAAAGGGATCCAACAATACTAACTCGTCTGCAGCGCAAAAAGACAGTGTTAAAAACAATACGCCCTAACATCGAAAACATCGCAGTCAGATGTGTCGAAGCAAATTGAAAAAATGCAGAGGGAACTTGCAGACAGTCCATTACCAATTCTCCTTTCCATAGTCAAAGTAGCCATCCTATCGCAGCAAAGAACATATACCCGCTGCCAACAATCCCATGGCAGCCGGTTGTACGCACCGGATTGACCCGATGGAACCTTCATCGGCAAGGGCTGCCGCCTCAGTGTACGTGTTCGTCTTTTTTCGTCATGGGAGAGGCACATCCCGGAGTGCTTTCTCCGTATGCTTCTGGTCCGTGCCGGGATTGAAATGAACCCCGGACCCTGGTTCTGTTCCGTTTGCCAGAACCGCCTTCATCATCGGTCAGTGTCGGTGAGGTGTAACCGGTGCTTGGAGTGGGTACATTTCCGTTCTTGCTCTGGCCTAACTTCGCTACGGGAGTATAGTCATACTGGCTATGTCGCTAGGTGCTGTGCGAACATAGCCAGCAGTGGGTCACAAGCGTCGCCGTCGTCGCCTTCGGCGTCCTCGTCGTCGGACTATGTGACCCCCCCGACCTCTCCCGTACGGCAATTTATGCAACGACAGCACCCTAGCCCTACTATTGCCAGGCCAGTGTCGGGAAATGTATCGTTCTTGCAGTTAAACTGCAATGGACTGCGAGGCAAGATTGATGAGATTGTAGATTTTATGAGTCGGAAGAGCATATCGGTCGCAGCGATCCAGGAGACAAAGCTGACTAACACCTGCAGCTTGCACAGTTGTCACGGCTACAATGTGCTACGTAAGGATCGCTCAAGGAACGGAGGTGGGGGATTGGCCTTCGTTATAACCATTCCGTGCAGTATAGACCTATCTCGCCTGCGCTTGACGCTAGTGACCCATACATGGAATGTATGGGGGTAGCAGTCAGGTCTGGTACTGCCGAGATAGAGATATACAACGTGTATATACCGCCGGTTGGTAGCTGTGTCCCGATTAATGGCCAGGCCTACAGCCCCGACATAAGTGGGTTGCTATCTGGCCATAGTCGTCTGGTTCTGGGGGATTTTAATGCACATCACTCGTCATGGCATTCTCCCCTAGGTAACGACTAGCGTGGCATAGCTTTGGCAGAGCAGATAGATAGCTCCACGTTTTGCACGGTGAATGAGGATGCCCCCACTAGGATTACGAGGAGGTGCAGCAGCTCGCCAGACATCTCAATCGCATCCCCTGATCTCCTGAGTGACGTATCCTGGCAAGCCGTCATCTCTTTGGGGTCAGACCACCTCCCCATAATCCTCACCATCGACCGACCACCCGACTTCATAACCTCTGAGCGCCGGACGTTCATCAATTACAAGAAGGCCAATTGGACTGGCTTCAGAGAGTATACCAATCGCCGCTTCAATGAACTGCCACCCCCCTCTGATGTGCTTGTGGCCGAGAGGAAATTCCGAGACATCATCAACGCAGCAGCCGCTCGCTTTATACCAGCCGGTCGAATACCGCAAGTGCGACCCAATTTCCCGGCGCAAGCAGTGGTACTCGCAGACGAGCGTGATGGGATTCGTGCTATGGACCCCGCTAACCCCAGAATCAGCGAGCTGAATCTGGAAATAAACAGGGTAGTCAACGAACATAAGCGGAATTTGTGGCTGGAACACTTGGAGCAATGTAACTTAGGCACCGGTGCAGGCAAATTGTGGGCCACTGTTAAGTCTCTCTCGAACCCCGGTAGACGGGACGACAGGACCTCAGTCACTTTTGTCGAGATAACCGTGACTGATCCGAAGAGATGCGCCAGGTTGTTCAACCGTCAATTTATTGTGCATCCCGAGAGAGACAGGGCAAGGAGGAGAGCCATTCGCCGTATTCGTGGTCTCCGAGCCGATGAACAGCCATCACAATTTACCGTGGGCGAAGTTACAAATGTCATCCGTGGCGCCAAACCTTCTAAGGCGTTGGGCCCCGACGGAATCTCTACATTGATGCTGAAGAATCTGGATTTACCTGGAGTTGAGTACCTTACCACTGTCCTTAACCTGTCATTGAACACTCTTATAGTTCCCGATGTCTGGAAAATGGGCAGAGTGATCCCGCTACTGAAGCCTGGTAAAGACCCGAGTTTGGGGGAGTCGTACAGACCGATCTCCCTTCTCTCACCAGTGGCTAAGACGCTTGAGGCATTACTCCTCCCGAGCCTCGTAGGAGAATTTCCATTCGCCGAGCATCAACACGGATTTCGGAGACTGCACAGCACAACAACAGCTTTGCATGCCATCACCACACACATTTGCCGTGGCTTCAATCAACCCAGGCCATGTGATAGGACGGTCCTCGTGGCACTGGACCTATCGAAGGCATTCGACACGGTCAGCCATGCCAAATTATTTGAGGACATCGCCAACACGTCCCTCCAGCCAGGCCTGAAACGTTGGGTCGCGAATTATCTGTGTGGCCGCCAGTCATTTGTGGAATTTAGGGATAAGAAGTCAAAACACCGTAGAGTGAAACAGGGAGTTCCCCAAGGTGGGGTGATATCTCCGGCTCTGTTTAACCTCTACCTATCCTCCATCCCACCTCCTCCAGACGGCATAGAGATCGTATCATATGCGGACGACTGTACGATCATGGCATCAGGCCCCCCACCCATTGATGACATCTGCGATAGGTTGAACGTCTACCTCAACGAGCTTGCCTCATATTTCGCTGCAAGAAATCTGAAGATATCCGCCACCAAATCTTCAGCCACACTGTTCACTACAAATACGCGTGAGGTGAATTCTGAGCCGACTGTGATGGTCGATGGAGAAATGATTCCGACCATCAAGTGTCCCAAAATACTTGGCGTCACATTTGACAGCTCCTACACTTTCTCCCCACATGCCACAGCAATCTGCAATAAAGTCAAAAGTAGAAACAAGGTCCTCAAGTCACTCGCTGGCAGCACTTGGGGTGCAGACAAAGAAACCTTGTTGACCACGTACAAAGCAATTGGCCGGTCTGTGGTAAGTTATGCAGCGCCAGTGTGGTCACGTCAGCTTTGTGACACGCAGTGGAATAATATTCAGATCTGTCAGAATGCCGCCCTCCGAACTGCGACGGGCTGTCTCCTTAGTTCTCATGTGGACCACCTCCATCAGGAGACAAAGATCCTATCAGTGCGAAGACATAACTACATGCTGTCTAAGCAATACCTTTTGGGCTGTTATCGCAGAAATCACCCAAATCATCATCTTGTGGATAGATACCCACCGCCCAGAAGCCTTAAGGTTGATCTACACGATCTAGAGCGCGAAGTTCAGCGCTACAAGAGAGAACCTCTAGATCAAGCGGCATATCAAGCGGGTCTGAACAACATTCATGCAGACACGGTAGCAGACGCGTTAATTGGCTACCGGGTGAATGTAGTCCTGGGAGAACGACCGCCACCCATTGCACCCGAAGAAATCGACCTCCCCCGGCAAACCAGAGTGGTTCTGGCTCAATTACGTTCCGGCAGATGCAGCCGCCTCAATTCCCACAGAGCTAGGATTGATGCCGACGTGCAAGATGTATGTCCCGATTGTAACCAGGGACCGCACGATACACGTCACCTGTTTAACTGCCCGGCCAGACCCACTCGACTCAGACCCAGATCCCTGTGGACGCATCCCATCTTAGTTGCGGAGTTCCTGGGTCTTGACACTCAACAGAATCAAGCAGACGAAAGATAGTACACAATAAACTGCTACAACAACAACAACCCGCTGCCAAAAAACGAAGGCCATCTACAAAACTGGCAAATATTTAATGAGGATTTTATAGCCTCAATAGCTGAGTTATCCTGACCTGCAAAATATTATTTGCATAATGGTATTAGTGGGCTTTGGAGTCTCTCCTGTCCAGTTCAAAGAATGTAAAATCCATAATTGACATACTGAAAGAAACATGCGGACGGCCAGAATTGTTAAGTAAGGGTAAGATTTACAAAGTCAGATCCACGCGCTCCTGAAGGCAAACTGGATCAAATTGTAATTTCGCAAAAAGATGAACAACATGGCTATGTTTCTGAAATCAATCGCATTTGGTCATCACTTTTCCCATCCATCGCTCCTAAGCGAACTGGTGTCTTTAGCTTCCTCCCAGTACGCCAATGCAATGGGCAGAAAAGTTGCCTCTTAGTGGGTAAATGCAATGGACCGAAGTGTATGAATATGACGACGGTTATGGATTGTAGTGTGTGGCTCAGTTGTGGAAGGAAACCTGATAGTCGATTCCTTGCAGAGTACCGATATGGTTAGTCGACGAAAACACCCCAACGTCACTCAAAGAGGAAACAAATACGCGATGGTTGGCGTTTCAGAAACAAATTGTGTGATTTGCCAAAGAAGTTGTGTAAAGGCCTGGTTATGCTCTCGTAAACATACCGTAAATGTAGAATAAATGTATCGTAAATATAAAGAGGCAATTATTCTTATTACAAAACGTAGCATTTGATATTACAAATAAACAAAGCATAAAATTATCAATATTATGAACAATAAAGACGGGGTACTGACGCCGGAGTACTTTAATGGGGCACAACATGCATACCTCAAGGGCAAGCTGATGGCACTCTGCCCGGATATTTAGGGAGCATTTCCAAATTTCCAATTTTGTTGGATCTCAAGAGAGATGGCGTAAGAATGATCGCATTGGCGGACGACATCGTACTATGGCATATGGGGACGACGTCGTACTGCGTAGCAAATTTCCATCAACTATCTGCAAGAAAGGTCACTAAGAAGATTGTCGATATGAGCTAAGAAAAATGAATTGAGAATGACCCCAGGAAAGATAGATAAAATATCTGGGCCCAGTATACTATTCGAAACTGTCTTGAATAAGGTATCCGGGTGAATGAGACACCTCGGTCTTCACAGATGGAGTTAACGACGACTGGATTGTCAGCGGATGGTAAACTCGGAAATTGACAATTTTGTAAGTTTCGCCATAGGTACGTCCAGTGACAAAAATCAACATGGAGCAACATGGAAGGCTTTTGATATAAGATTGTATCATAACATCAAAACAAGTCCAAATATATTCTGGAAGAGTTTGAATTACCAACATAGATCTGCTTATAGATGGTAAAAATTCATTCATTTTTTTATTAATCAAACATCGCCCACCCGGGCTTTACATTGATAGATTGGAACATTTTCAGGTTTTTATAATACAAAAAACAAAACTAAAAAAGAATATAATACTATCACTAAAATAAATAACTAACAAATTTATTGAATGTAAAAAAAATTGTTAAAAAAAATTAGTAACATAGTCTAACGCACAATTATCCGTTCAAACACCAAGAAAAAGCAGCAGTGAGATATTATCAGTGATGAAAATTAATTCAATTGAGTTGCCTATAAGAAATGTTGGATTAGCTTAGACTTAAAAGTTTGTTGACATACTGAGATGTTTTGAAGACTAGAAGGAAGAGTATTCCATAGCCTAGACAAGCGAATTACAAATGATCTTTCAAATACAACATGATTGAAACTTTCAATACGAATTTGAGAGTTCCGGGTCGAATGCAAGAATTGAAAGTAAGGAAGAAGGTAACTGGGTTCACGGTACTTAAGGATATTGAAGAAAAAGCAGAGGCATCTAATATTGAGAAAGTGCTCAAAAGAACATCCAAGTAATTGTTTCGCAAAGTATTCGTAGTCTCGTCTACAACGACGACCGTAAACAAACCGTAGTATGCTGTGGAAACACTTCTGAAGCCTTAGCAGATTAGTCCTATTGGATCCGGAATATACCTCAGCACCATACAATATATGAGGCATCAGCAACGAATGAGCCAGCATATATTTTTTTTGTGTGGCTAAAATAACATTCAAATTGCAGAGCTTTTTAAGTATTAAGTTTAATTTGGAGCAGATTTGTGCAATGTGCAAGGAGAATACAATATCCGAATCAGTTACAAAGCCCAATGAGGTCATAGTATCAGTCGATGTGCCAACATTGTTTTGAACAATAATATTTTGAGGAGAGTAGTGATGACGTGAGCTATTGAATACCACGCATTTTGTTTTACCAATGTTAATTGTTAAGTTATTTGACCGAGCCCATTGACAAACTCGTCCAATATCTTCATCAAGGTTCGAGATGCAACTTTCTAACGTACCGGAGTCAGTTATACTTAACAACTGAAAATCATCGGCATATATTGCTAAGTCTACATGTTGTAC
Source organism: Stomoxys calcitrans (assembly GCF_963082655.1). Taxonomy (NCBI): domain Eukaryota; kingdom Metazoa; phylum Arthropoda; class Insecta; order Diptera; family Muscidae; genus Stomoxys; species Stomoxys calcitrans. The sequence continues at coordinate 156,554,120 of NC_081552.1, read as the reverse complement.
ACAAGAACGAACGTCATTAACATAACAGGTCCCAAGACAGAGCCTTGGGGTACGCCAGTAGAAATAGAATCAACATTAGAAACACGATCATGGCAGACTACATACTGCGAGCGATTTGACAAAAATGACATAAGAAGTCTACAAGAGGTATGTGACAAATTGAAATTGTTAAAGAGTTTTAAAAAAAGAATATTATGGTCAACAGAATCGAAAGCTTTGCTGAGGTCACGTGCGGCAAGAATACAGGGATTGCCTTTATCAACAGCACGCCTGATCTCATCAGTAAGTTTGACCATAAGAGATGTGGTACTGTGGTGTTTTCTAAAACCCGATTGACAAGGGTCAATCAATGAAAAACGATTAAGATGATCCACAAGTTGATCCCTTATTATTATTTCAAATGCCTTCGATAATGCTGGAAGAATGGAGATTGGACGATAATCAGAACTAATTTGACCAGTAGTGTCTTTTTTCCGTAGGGGAGTAACTCTAGCTAGTTTCCATGCAACAGGAAAGACATTCGTCATTAGGATAGTATTAAAAAAAATGTAGTATATGCTGCTGAATATAAGGTAAGATTAACTTAATAAATCGAATAAGTATACCATCGGTTCCCAAAGCATTCGACTTAATTCTAAATATTGCACATTGTAATTCGTCCGGATATATATTTCTAAAGTTAAGGGTGTTGTTACGGCTATCAGAGTAAGTACTATTTATTTGGCTAAAATCAGGTACGTAGTTAGAAGTAGAAGAAGTAAAATAATTACTCAACAAACTAGGATCTATATCACAGTTGCTATCACATATAACTGAATCCAGACTGCCGGTAGAGCGTATTTTAGACCACAATTCTCTCGAATCTGTGGAACCAGCAAAAAAACGAGCACCATATGAGCGTTTAACCCTTCTTATAGTATAACGAGCCATAGCCTTGTATCTCTTATGCCTCAAGTCATTACTGGCAGAGGGTTCTTCAATAGAAGCGCGATATGCCAAATCCCTGTTAAGGATAGCTAGCCGCACATCATTATTATTGTACCATTCTGGTTTGCCATATCTAATTATTTTCGTTTTCTCAGGAACATGCCTGTTAACCAAATATAGAGTTTTTCATTTAAAACTGATAGCTGTAAGTTCGTAGCATTAGTACAGTAAATTGACGAAAAGTCAGTAAGCAATATATCGTTTACCAGAGCTGTAATCACGAAAAGATTTGAGAAAAGTATTACTGCTGGTAGGCAGTCGATATTGCAAAAGCATGAATGTATGTTTAGAATTAAGTGCGGGAAAGTTGAACTGGCTGCTCTGAATCACGGAGGGGGTGCAACTCACAAGAGTGTAATCAATAAGAGATAGAGAGTTTCGAACTAAGTCGAAGTGCATAGGAATGTTGTTGTGCAGGACGGAAAGATTGCAGCGAGTTAATGATAGTTTAAGACGTAAATACTTTCTAGAATCTAAAATATCACAGTTAAAGTCTCCTAAAATTATTACATTAGAGTATCTATCAACGATATCAGAAATCACATTTTCTAAAGCATCTAAATCTCCATTCGGCAAATATACAGTTCCCACAATTAATTCATCCATTCCAGAATTGATTCTTAAAAACAAGGCTTCACAATGCCTAGGCTCAGACGATGACAAGAGAACTTTTGCATTAAGATCTTTTGAAACATACATACCGACACCCCCGCCGCGCATTCCACTCCGCTCAGCTCTAAAAAATTTATATCCAGAAATGCTAACAGCCTTAGTAGGTACATAAGGCTTAAACCATGTCTCAGCTACACCTATAAAGCTAAGATAACCACTGCTTAGTAAATTATTTATCTCGTCAAATTTTGAAGAGTAACGGGAAGGTTTCAAAGACTGTGCATTGAAAAGGCCGATGTTCAAGAGGTTCCGATTAGAGCAAAATTGTCTTAAAAATGAGCCATCACTGATAATCTCACCGAAGCAATTAGCCGCCATCATTGTGTCCGACCAGTTAAAGTTAAAAAGATTATTAAAAACAGTAAAGAAAATGAGACTACAATAACGTTTAACATATTAAAAAATATCAAAAATTATATCAACAATAGCTGACTAAAAATTAATTTCAGTAAATTAAGACCAAAATCTAGATAATACTTGTCGAATTATTGAACAAGAGTCCAGTAATTCGACAACTAACCCTCCCTCCCTACCTTATCTAGAAAAAAAAAAATTAGTATCAATAACGTAATAAAATACCAGGATAAAAAAGTTAACCTGGTATACTAAAATTCGAGTAAGAATTGTGTTACAACATTAAATCGAACTTGATAGCCTTTTCAATATGCACAATCTATTTTAAAATTCAAAAGAATATACATATACACAAGCAGGATGTTAAATTAATTGAAATCCCGAATAACATTTTATATATCAAGAATGAAAGGTGTTGTCAGTGTAACAGGCACACAAAAAATAAAAAAAATTCTTGCAAGAATTTATCGCAAAAACATGTCCGTTTATCGTAAAAAACCAACGTTTTTCAGAAAATAAGTTTACTTGGCGAAAATTTCTTTTATGTGAAACGAATTATTTTTTGCGTGTGTGAGGGAGCAGCGACTTTGTTTTAGTTGCTTAAAGTTGTTTCTTGTCTAGCCAAAAATGTTTGTGGGTTAAAACTCGTAAACACAACCGCTTACTGCAGCATGTCAACCACGACACAGAGGTCTCCATTCAGAGGGAGACTTAGCATGTGGATGGCCGCAACGAAGACATGTTATTTAAAATCATCTCAATTAAATTGTACCACAAAGAAAAGACCAATAACGCCTATATCGACAATGGTGCGAATACGACGATGCTAGATTGGTACGTGGCCTAACGGAATCCCGATACCCTTAAATTACAGTGGATTGAAGGTTCATCTGCATCTCAGACAACAGAAGGCGTCGATATTGTAGTCAGCGCACACGATATAACAAATTAGATGTATCAAATGAAAAAGGTATATTTCACAAATAGATTGGAACTGCCTACACAAAACATTATAAAGCATCAGCTTGCGAAAGAGTACTGTGTAGGAGCAAAGCCTTAGATTATTTTAAGTATAGCCAAAGTTTTTTTTAACAGTGCCAACACAAATAAATGAGAGCAGTGGTAGCGGACTTTTCGACATAAAATGCAAACTTGGAGTTGTTGTGTTTGGATTCCTATCGAGTACTAACACAGACATTTAAACAGCCTGTTGTGCCAAGTTAAAAGAATCGTCAAATGTTGAAGATCAAATGAAGGAAAATTATTTTGAAATATAATCTTGTGGCGTAAAATTGAATACTTAGTCCGTATACTCCGAAAGCTTGGCAGGAGGCAAGTGTGGTACCCAAGCCCGACAAGACAAGTTATGCGGTACCAAAGGCCTGCAGACCAATAAGCCTTACATCCTTTCTACTCAAAACCATGGACCGTTTTGTGGACACCATAATAAAGAGTAGGACATCCAATGAACTGTTCAAATACAAATAGCAAGAACACGTACAAGACTGTAAGGGAGGATCCTGCAATGATATTAGAAAGGACGAACAATAACATCGTACAAGAACTGTACAAGAATAATAACGTAACAAAATGGGAAAGATCGAAGTTAGTTTGTAATTCAGCCTTGGCTCCACAACTTTAGGGTTTGCCGAAAATACATAAGGACAAAGTACCTCTTAGACCTATTTCTTCTTCAACGAAAGTGCCGTTCTACAATTTATCGAAATTCATCGGTAATATATTAAAACACTAACATTTTCATTAACAACGTCAGAAATTCGATGGAAGTAAAAGAAAGAATAAGCGACGTGATATTAGAAAATGGCGATATACTTGTATCATTTGACGTGGTATCATTATTTACAAATATACCCACACATTTGGCCATAAACAACATTATGAGTAAGTGGGAACATCTCAAGGAACACACTAAGATGACGAAACAGATGTTCTTAAAAATCTTGCAACTCTGTCTCATAGAAACAACTATTTTAAATACGAGGAGAAGATTTACCATCAAACATATGGTATGCCAATGGTCAACCCCCTCTCACCGACTATAGCTAACATTGTGTTAGACACACTTTTGGACGAAGTGTTGGGGGAACTAAGAAGCCGAAATATAGAAATCAAGTTTTTAACGAAATACGTGGACGACATCTTGGGAATAATCAAGAAACAAGACGAGCAGGAAATAATAAGGCTATTTAACGCATATCACACGAAAATTCAATTTATATTGGAAAGAGAAGTAGATGGCGAAATACCATTCATGGATATGAAGATTATAAGACAGGAGAACAAAATAGGTACAGACTGGTACCGAAGGCAACGACATCTGTACGAATGATGAACTACAACTCAACACAACCTAAAAGGATGAAGACAAATATGGCAACTAACTTTATCAAAAAAAGTTGTAGACCTTAGTGACGAGCAATATATTACACACAATATAGCAAAAATATAAACCATATTAAAATTAAACAATTTTCCACCTTCAATTATAAAGACTCTTATTCAGAATGTTGTTCACCCCAAACAAAACAAATGTGAAAAATCATCGGAAAATACTTATTTTCACAGTGTACCATATATTCCCAAATTAACAGAGAACAATGCTTGGGCACCAAACAGAGAAAATGAAAAAAACAACAATCGCATACAAATCAAACCACACACTACAAAAGCTGTTCACAACAACAACTACCAAAGCAGACAAACTCCAACTAGACAACTAGTTTACGAATTGACGTGCAATGGCAAAGAAGGGGAACAATGCAATATGTGTTATGTGGGCACCACTCGACGAAAACTGAAAATACGAATGGCAGAAAACGAAGCAGACATCAAGAAAGGCAGAGAAATCACAGCTTTATCACAACATATTAAAAACACGGGACACAACATTGACTTCAAAGCTGTCAGAATTATTGGTAGAGAGAGAAATGAAAATATGAGGTATACTCTTGAAAGTTTACGTATACAACAGAGGATAGAGAAGTCGATCAACACGAAAGAGGACAAAGATAATACAAAGCTACAGTATTCCGTTGCAATAGTTTAGAGTGTAAACATAGTTCTGTGATATTAGTTTTAAATTTTTCGCTGCAATATTTTACATTTAATTTATTTTTTTTTTATTGTAAATGTGTCGTGATGTCCAGTTTTTTAATAAATTAAGAGAATAATGCAAATGTAAGCATATGTAAGTAAAAACCATAAAAGTAACAAAACAGAACAAAATATTTAAAATGCGTCTCTTGTTAATATTGGGTTGACCAAAAAAGTAATTGCGGATTTTTCATATAGTCGGCGTTGACAAATTTTTTCACAGCTTGTGACTCTGTAATTGCATTCTTTATTCTGTCAGTTATCTGCTGCTACTTTTAGCTTGCTTTAGAAAAAAAGTGTAAAAAAAGTATATTTGATTAAAGTTCATTCTAAGTTGTATTAAAAATGAATTTACTTTCTTTTAAAAAATCCGCAATTACTTTTTGGGCAACCCAATAGATTTCACTAAATAAACTATTGAAAAAGTCGGAAAAAAAACCGACGAAACGTCGAGAAAAGGATGAAATAAACTTGTTTTATTTGCATTTTAAAACATATTGACCCTAACAACCCGCAAACATCACGTAACAAACAACTTAATTCGTTCAATTAAAAATATGTTCAACGTATGCCTCCTTAGCCAGTCACTTGCCGTGATAAAAAAAAATCGAATTTCTATGCCAAAAATATTAAGCACCTTGTTTGAAAAGTTTTTCATAAATCAATACCATTCTTATCGGTAAGTTCTATATTTTTTCTGTGTCATCAGTTGTAAAGTTAACCTACTGTTGAGAAGATTTTGACTTGATATTGTTTGAGTTTTTTATCCGATCATGTTATTATTGTACCATTATTTAAAATACTAATTCTAATTTAGTAGAGAATAAACTAATCCCCAACATATTCCACCCTGTTTTTTTTTTGTTCTTGTTGGTGGCAATCTCGTAGGTAACACCCCGGGTTACCCATTCTTCGAAAATAAGTACATATTCCCTGTGGTGACCTATATTAACATATTTACCTTATTAATGACATCAAAAATCGGCACAAATAAATCAGTATCATAATTTGACGATTTATTTTGCAGTATCGCCGTAAGTCTTTCAAACCCCATACCAGTATCAACGTGATGCGATGGTAATTGGCTAATGGAACCATCTTCGTGCCTAAATAAAAATTAAATAAATATATGTATAGAGGAAATTAGTAATTATTGTGAGCAAATGTACACCAGATATAAACTGATCCAATTATATACAAAAATTTCAACAAAAAAAATTCATATATAATTGGATAATTGGGTTTTGCCCATTGAAAGCAGAAAAAAGATTGGAATTCATAAATAAATGTATTCTCAATATATGTACATTTTATTTTACTTGTTGTTGCAAAACAAGTGCCTAACGAAAAAGATCCATTGGCGTATATTTTACCACATGAATACTATCAGCATTGGACAATATTAATAAGTTATTTCCCTCAATAACTTACCACAAAAAAGAATAGATCGTTCAATCTTAAATGAGACGGATTTTTTTCTAAGATTTCTTTGTTTAAAAAAAGCAATTATTGTATGATGACCTAGGTATGACGTACAATGTACTTCAATTACAACATCTATGTGTATACGCCATGCGCTGGGGTCTTTAATGGGAGACATCTGCATTTCCATGCATTCATTAGCAAAAACCGCCCATGGAACATTCAACTTTAGACTAGAACCAATAAACCACCTTTAATTGGCGGAAGGTGCAAATGTAATTCAAAATACATGTTTTGCGCTAAATATATTTGGTCTTGAAATGACTCATCTGTTTCTATTACAAATAGGCATTGCAGCCGGTTGTACGTACCGGATTGGCCCGATGAATTCCTTCATCGGCGAGGACTGCCGCCTCAGTGTACAACACACTGCTACAACAACAACAACGACATGGTAAGGCAGTCGAAAACAGATCTCAATGTAGACCCCCAGGCCCAAGCTGTCCTCTAGCTTAGACCCATCTGTGTAGCATGATCTTCCAGATGGCAATATCAGAGTTCCGTCAATCCAAGACTGTGCCGCTGGCAGCAGTGCCTCGGACTCGACCTCAAGTGTCGTCTCAGGTATCCAATCGGAAACCTCTTCCATTCCTTCTAGATTCCCTATTGTCGCCTCGATCCTCGTATCTATTCCCCATCGCTTTAAGCTTTTAAATAACTTTCTGGATAAGGTGAACACTCTACTGTATTCGGAATTTACACAAGCGATAGTAATCATCAGGCATAAAAAGGAGTAATGTTTTTATTTTCTTTAGTATAGGTCATTTCAATGTAGAGTGCTCGGTACGGAATAGCTGTGAGCACCACACTGGCTGGAACTGGAGATCCGATCTGAGTGATGTTCATCTCTGTCACGAGCAGTGTTGCCACTCAAGAAAGTTATTTCCTACCAAAATTTAAGAAAAATGCTACCAAACCTACAAAATATTCTACAAGCCAAAAATGGGGTATATGTTTTTATACCCACCACAGAAGAGTTGGCCATTTGGCATTCCATTTGGAACACATCAAATTATACATTTTCAAGGCTACAAGTACTAGATCGTCTTTATCCATTTAGGATCTAGACACGTCCGTCTCTCACTCTACAGTCTGAAGTTCAAAGATGGCCTAGACCTTGATATAGCACCCTTTATACCATCTCCCGATAAGAAATTTAGAGTTCATAAAGTCGTATTTTTGGCCCGATTTCAATGAACAACCGTACCGATTTAAGTGTTTGAGCCCAGAAATGCACTTTTACTTCCCATTTTCGCCGTTACAGCGAGATGCATGTACTCCTCAACTTTTTAGTATGGACCAAATTTGGCCATATTTGAATGCAACTGCCACATAGCCTTGTTTTTCCGATAGAAGGCATTGAACGCATTGGAATATATCAATTAACACTTGTACCAGCAGTTAGGTCAATATCAGAACTTACGCCCTTTTTCTTGAAATTTGAAGCAATGATACGCTTTATAACCCCGTTGAAACGACATGAAGTGAATTAATTTTAAGTCATCCGCGGCGATTTTCTCGGTAATTAACTTGATATTTATATGTTGGAAAAACCTACCGAAAATTGTGGTCAGCCTACCAACCTACCAAAAGAATAAAAACCTACCAATTTTGGTAGGAACCTACCAAAAACGGCAACACTGGTCATGAGAAGCTTGGGTACGAGCTACTGGGCGCGTCCACAGGTTGCGGATAGTGGGCAATCAGCGGCATTGACCGGAGAGTGACAAGGCGAGTTATTGGCGCCTTTAAATAACCAATGGCCACCTGTTCCCACCGCGATCGCACCTTTGGACAGGAACAAGCTTGTGGAGGATCGTTTGAAAATGTGGCTACAACAACAACAAAAATCCAATGCTTTCAATGTCACCCTGTAACACATGGCAAAACTAAAGTTTTGCTTAGGATATGTCAATACATTTCTTATGACAACGAACATTTCGTTTGAGGTGCATACCGGCATTATCCAAACAAAAACGAAGTGCGTGGAATAATACGCAAATTTTGACTTAAACACCAAATAATATCTGTTGTCTACTAATACCTTTCAAGCTTTAGGGAAAACCCAAGTTAAAACACAATTAGATAATTTAAAAAAATGTCTCATAATTGTATAAAGCGACCAAAACATACCTATTATACTGTATAAATACAAGATTCCACAGCTCTGTCAAATCCGACCTTCCAGCATTGACCAATTTGGACCGTTGATCTGTGTTTCCCAAATCCGGACGATGATCGATATGAATTTCGGTACATGGACCACAAGGGCCTGATGAGCCCATTTCCCAAAAGTTGTCCTTGGTGCCGAAAGGTAGAATACGCGACGAAGGAAAACTGCAAAAAAGATCCAAGTTAATACAAAAGTTATTATTTACAAATGAGTCCATATTTAATTATATGCTAATGATTTCTTAATCCATTAGAGGGCGCATTCTGATGCAATTTGTTTACAATTTTGAGCGAAGACTTCTGTGATACATAAATATCAATTACGAGCTGGCCAGCCAGTATGCTTCGCAACACCCCAATACGTTTTTTTTTTTGTTCTTTATTTGAAATCTGTATCGATTTTCAGGTTGTCTCGTATCCACATTACTTAATTTATTCAGTGTAAATGTTTTCTTCTTTCAAATATATTTTCTCCCTCCCCCCGAAAGCCCTTTTTTTCAAATAATGGTATCAAATTCGTACTCATCCCCCAAAGGCGTTTAATTGAAATGTCATATTGCCCAATCGACCCATAATTCTGTTAGGATTTGTTGGGGTGGGTGCCCCCAAATTTGGATACCACCCTAACTCCCAACGGGCCCACCTCACTGTGGTTCGAAATAGAAAAATTGTCAAAATCCTTCAGTAACAGTGAAATTGATACAATTATTGCAAATTTTGTTATGGATCCCCAATGGGTCCAGGCAGAGATTCATCAGCGGTGACATTGGTCATAAAACAAGACCTAAACTTTATATTGAAATCCTTCATCGGCAACGGCTGCCGCCTCAGTGTACATAACACTGCTACAATGACAATGATCAATGATGAGAACATTTTGCAAATGTCGCCCCAACCACATAGTGTTACACTTTCTGCATTTTCAATCGAACATGTTCGTATGTCCATAGGGTAAGTGCTCCTGAGTTCGGCATGTACCAGTAGTCGGCACTTTTGTTTTTTAAACTCAAATAACTAAGAATATGTAAAACTCTTTATTGTATTTAAACAATTATCAATAAACATCAATAATATCCTCGGCTCTCCTTGTGAACAAAAATATTTGAGCTGAGATTACAGATTACGGCAAAAATTCGTTTTTAGAGAGAGGGTGTCCATCAACAAGTGCCTGTTGTTAAGAAAAAATTAGTGGAAATATAGACTTTATAAGTTAAGAAAGCGAAGACAAGTTTATTATTTTTAATTACAAATAATTTTGAGTGGTAGAGGACAATCAAAAGAATATTTTAGTCATAACAAGTAAGAGCGTGCTAAGTTCGGTCGGGCCAAATCTTATATACGCTCCATCATGGAACGCATTTGTCGAGTTCTTTGCGCGGTTTCTCTTTTTAGGCAAACAAAGAATAATGGATAAGAATTGTTATTGGAGATATATCAAGTTATATATATCAAACCGTTGTACAAAATTTCAGCAATATCGAGTATGAATTGCGGGCTCTAGAAGTCAAGTCACAAGATAGTTTATATGGCAGCTATATCAGGTTATGCACCGATTTGTATCATTCTTGGCACATTTGTTGGAAGTCAAAACAAATCACTTCATGCACAGTTGCAGCCAATTCCGATGAGAATTGCGCCCTCTACTGCGTCAGGAAGTCAAGATCCAAGATCGGTTGATATGGCAGCTATATCAGGTTATGTACCGATTTAAACCATATTTGGCACAGTTGTTGGAAGTCATAACAAAAAACTTCATGCAAAATTTCAGCCAAATCGGATGAGAATTGTGCCCTCTAGTGGCTCAAGGAGTCAAGATACAAGATTGGTTTATCTGGCAGCTATATCAAAACATCCCAATATCCCTATATTTACAATCCCAACCGACCTACATTAATAAGACATATTTGTGCAAATTTCAAGATCTAGTTTTACTCCATCCAAAGTTAGCGTGCTTTCGACAGACGGACGGACGGATGGACGTGGCTAGATCGACTTGAAATGGCATGACGATATATTTGGTTGCCCAAAAAGTAATTGCGGAAGAAAGTAAATGCATTTTTAATAAAACTTAGAATGAATTTAATCAAATATACTTTTTTTACACGTTTTTTTCAAAAGCAAGCTAAAACTAACAGCTGATAACTGACAGAAGAAAGAATGCAATTACAGAGTCACAAGGTGTGAAAAAATTTGTCAACGCCGACTATATGAAAAATCCAATTATTTATCCAATTACTCTTTGGGCAACCCAATATATACTTTATGGGGTCTTAGACGCATATTTCGAGGAGTTACAAGCGGAATGACTAAATTAGTATACGCCCTGCAAAAATCGCCCACAGAAGTTACTTGTTCGCCTATGAATTTCCGGGCTCGAATCCTGACAAAAAAAGGCAGAAAATATATTTATTTTTTATTTCATTTCATGCAATGCGAAGCCATCAGGCCTATAAATAATCACACTATGCATAAGACGTACTTTTTCTAACATAAGTTAAAAAACTACTCAATTAAAAATAAAAAAACTTAAAAACTTTGAAAATGGAAAAAATTTTTAATCTATTCAACGCTTACTGAATCTAGATAAAACTAAATAACAAATAAAAAACAAATTACTAAAAATTATAAGCAGTAACTGATTAAAACAAATCCGACTCAAAAAAAAACAAACGTAATAAATTAAAAAAATTATTAAAGCATAATAAAAAAAAGTAAAATTTTGGGTTGGTTTTCAAGCTGTTTTGTTTATAATTCTTGATAATTTGTTTTCAAGTATTATTGTGATTTCTTTTGTTTAAGTATTGGGTTGCCCAAAAAGTAATTGCGGATTTTTTAAAAGAAAGTAAATGCATTTTTAATAAAACTTAGAATGAACTTTAATCAAATATACTTTTGTTACACTTTTTTCTAAAGCAAGCTAAAAGTAACAGCTGATAACTGACAGAAGAAAGAATGCAATTACAGAGTCACAAGCTGTGAAAAAATTTGTCAACGCAGACTATATGAAAAATCCGCAATTACTTTTTGGGCAACCCAATACTTAACCAAAAGAAATCACAATAATACTTAAAAACAAATTATCAAGAATTATAAACAAAACAGCTTGAAAAAAAAATAATTAAAAAAGATCACTTAACAATAAAAAAAAAAATTAAACAAAATGGAAAAAAATAAGTAATACTAAAATCAAAAAATAAAATACGCACGATAAAAACAATCCGTTAAAGTTGTTGACAATTTGACACAAAAATTAAAAGCGCTGAAAGTGTAGACGAAGACGATTTGATAAAGATCTTGTTGAAAAACTGATTTTTTTTAAATCCGTAGGCAACGAGTTGTACAAACAAGCAACTTACAAAAAAAGTACTACTCAAAAAATTATCCACCCTCGGAAGAACCAACTGATTAGTTCTGGTAGAATGACAAAAATTAAATTCATTTTCAAGAAAAATGGGAGACCGACATTTCAATAACTTAAAAAGAAACAAAAGCAAACGATAATTAACATACGACGGGAAATCACAACCGAGAAAACGACACACATAGGGCGTTATATGAACACGACGACCTATACCGTAAACAAAACGAATCATATTGTTAAAAGCGACCTGAATACGATGCACGCTCCCTTGCGACGCACTGGAGTGCACCTCCGGCAAAACTAATGCATGCGCCAAACGCTCCCTCACAAAGAGCGGTAAATATAAACTCGTGGCATACAGGCTTCTTAAAGAAAAGTTAATCTTAGACACCACGGAACTAACGTGCCGATCAAACCGAAGCCTGTCATCCAGTTGAACACCAAGACAATCAATGTTTTGCACAAATTCTATATCTACATTATTATATTAAACATTAACATGATTGTGACAGCCCGAAGATAAAAAAGGGCTTTAGTTTTAGAAGCGTTAACACTGAACCTATTCCCCGCCATCCGCTCGCGTAACGACTTCATCGCAAAATTTATCTTTGCCTGAAAAACATTCAAAAATCGGTTATCGCCCTTAAAAAGCAATTGGATGTCATCTGCATATGCAAATGGAGTACACCAACAATCCAGACGAGAAAAACATCATTGACAAATAACACAAAAAGAAGTGGACCTAATACTGAACCCTGAGGAACCACGCTTCTTACAGAAAGAACACTACTACATTTACCATCAACACAAACAAACTGGCTCCTACCTGTAAGATACGAGCATAACAATGTACATGCACTGGTCGAAAACTTATAAACGGACTTTAATTTACTAAGAAGAAGGCCATAATCCACTCTGTCAAATGCCTTTTCCAAATCTAAAGACAATAGCACGCAAAATCGTGATCCACCCATGTTTGACCGGATAGAATCTGTCAAACCCAATAACAATGAGACTGTACTTCTACCTCGCCTAAATCCACACTGGGCATCACAAATAAAACGATTACTTTCCAAATAACCAGACATTTGACATTTAATAACATGTTCGACAATCTTAGAACAAATAGGTAAAATAGAAATCGGACGGAACTCCTTCAGAGCGTGACAAGACTGTTTTTTCCCAACGGGCACTATTTTGGCTAATTTCCAATCGGACGGAAAAGAAGAAGTTAACAAAATAGAATTTACAAGATGTAACAGATGACAAGACACAAGAGGACAGACTTTCTTAAGAAATTTTAATGAGAAACCATCTACACCTGCTGCATTGGACTTAATGGCGGAAAACGCCTTATCCAACTCCCACAACTCCACACGTTGAAAAGCAAAACCACTATAGTCATACTCCCCGAGAGAACTACTTTGGGAGTCCAATTGGTTTTTATTAAAGGTCGTATTCAAATCCTCCACATTCAAATCACAATCATACGACTTGCAACTGCAAAGTCCATTGGATTTTAACAACGCCCATAACTGCTTTGTGCTTTTATTGCCCTCAAACTGCAGTACATTCGCTTCCCTTCTAACTTTTCTTATAACAGATTTGGCTATATTCCTGGCTCTACAAAAAATTCGCCACTTAACATTGGATTTATTCAACAAGAAAAATTTAAAAGCCAAATCTCGAAGCGATAGATGATATGAAATGAGGGGATTGCTAAACCAATCCTAGTCCTTATCACCCTTTTTTTATAGGAAACGCATTGTGGGTAGACCCAAGACGGCTACTAAAACTACTACATTGAAAATCAACGTCACTAGTGGAATACAAAGCGGAAAAATCAGTAGACAAAACAATTTCCTGCAAATCATCACAACTCAAAGCATTATAATCAACATATTCAAGAACTGCAAAACATTAAGGACTGAAACGTTAAGGGACACGAAAATCAACGCATGATCCGATATACTGGGACAAACAACCTGGTTAGAAACACAGACACAACTACGATCACTTACAAGAACAAAGTCGAGTAAAGAAGTAGAATTATGTACAGCACTAAAATGAGTAGGTATAGAGTTGTGGACAATTGAAACATTAGGCCGCCTACAACTTTCGCGCACACTATAAGAAGACGACAGATCAAAAAGATTATTATTGAAATCTCCCAAAATTATGACGTCAGAGTAACTCACCAAAACATCAGCAACTTCACTTTCAAATGCCCGGAAATATCCCCGCGGAAGATATACAACACCAACAAGAACATTTCTAGAACCAAGTAAAAGTTCTACAAACAAACATTCAATAATCCCATATTGACTACCACTATAAACAACTTTGTACTTAATAGGCTTAGAGACAAACAAAGCAACACCCCCACCTCTCACACACGGACGATCATTTCTGCAACAAGAATATCCCGAAATTTCAAATCGACTCGACGGTATACTTGGTTTTAGCCAAGTTTCAGAAACACCTACTACACTTAACAAACTGTCAACAACAACATTTCTAATTTCGTTAATTTTAGATGACCTCTCAGAGAGGTATCCATTGGTAACGGTGCTAGCCACATTTCCATTAGCATTGCTTGACTCAGCACTTCCAAATAATTGATCACATTCAGTCGCACTCACTGTTTTAACGTCACCATTCAGAAACGTAAGGCACACCTTGGGAATATCTCCATTTATAAAGATGTATCTCAATATTCGCTTTTGTGACCGCAGCTTACGACGTTTAAAAACAAGGTTAGAGGCAGGTGCGGTAAGAGGATCATTTAAATACACACGGGAATCAACCTCGCCACCAATTACATCGTTTAGCCTGACCGAGTTTAGCCTAGAATAGTTCGCCATAATCAAATCCCTGGTATGAACGGAATTGAAATTGACCAGCACCATCCTACCACCGGAAATATAACAGCAATGATTAATATCACTGGGGGCAACCTGCACTCCGCACAAGCGGGCAATTTGTATCACTGGCTCACGCAGATTGGTAATTGATCTCGGCATGCCACTAATAAGAATATCCGCGCGATTGGGACGTCTTTGCTGAACCAAATTAAACTGCTCCAACTGCCGTATCCTCTCACACATCCTAGCATCAACATTGGCAATATTTTGCTGACAAACAATAACATCCGATTTGACTTTCTGAATTGAACCAGTAAACTCACTTCGAAAGGAGGCAACAACACCATCCACCATTGTTTGAAAATCCTGCAAACATTTCTGCATCTGTTCATCAAATTTTTTTTTCATGGCTCAACAAAGTCATCAAAAAGCCCACGAATACAGGACGATCATCTGCTGCTTGCTCAGACGGGCCAACACGTATACTCTGCAACCCAGTAAGGAGACCAAGCGCACCACTCTGAGAATGCACGGCGTCAACAGAATTAGATTGATTGCTATTGAATAACGCCATTGGAATGGTGATGCGCGACCGGCACTATCATTGGCAAATTGACTGCTATTGGGTAATCCACCCCTCAAAACGGTTGAATTAGCAACACAACTGGAACGCGCAGAACTGACTTTATCGCCACTGCACTTCTTACAGGTGAACTGCAACGACTTGTTTGTTTTTATTTCATTACTAGAAATATTGACGCACTTAGTGTGGAAATAATTGGGGCAGCCAGAACACCCAATACTGTAAACACCACGAGTGATGATTCCAGCTTTTAGGAATAGCATGTTTAACAGGTGCAGGAACCATGATTCAAAGGCGAACAATGGCAAAACAAATCAAATGAAATGCCGGGAAAACGAGGCAACACACAGCAACAACAACAACAGCGCAGAGAAACGGGAACAAAACAATCCCATGGCAGCCGGTTGTACGTACCGGATTGACCCGATGGATTCTTCATCGGCAAGGGCTGCCGCCTCAGTGTACGTGTTCGTCTTTTTTCGTCATGGGAGAGGCACATCCCGGAGTGCCTTCTCCGTATGCTTCTGGTCCGTGCCGGGATTGAAAAGAACCCCGGACCCTGGTTCTGTTCCGTTTGCCAGAACCGCCTTCATCATCGGTCAGTGTCGGTGAGGTGTAACCGGTGCTTGGAGTGGGTACATTTCCGTTCTTGCTCTGGCCTAACTTCGCTGCGGGAGTATAGTCATACTGGCTATGTCGCTAGGTGCTGTGCGAACATAGCCAGCAGTGGGTCACAAGCGTCGCCGTCGTCGCCTTCGGCGTCCTCGTCGTCGGACTATGTGACCCCCCCGACCTCTCCCGTACGGCAATTTATGCAACGACAGCACCCTAGCCCTACTATTGCCAGGCCAGTGTCGGGAAATGTATCGTTCTTGCAGTTAAACTGCAATGGACTGCGAGGCAAGATTGATGAGATTGTAGATTTTATGAGTCGGAAGAGCATATCGGTCGCAGCGATCCAGGAGACAAAGCTGACTAACACCTGCAGCTTGCACAGTTGTCACGGCTACAATGTGCTACGTAAGGATCGCTCAAGGAATGGAGGTGGGGGATTGGCCTTCGTTATACACCATTCCGTGCAGTATAGACCTATCTCGCCTGCGCTTGACGCTAGTGACCCATACATGGAATGTATGGGGGTAGCAGTCAGGTCTGGTACTGCCGAGATAGAGATATACAACGTGTATATACCGCCGGTTGGTAGCTGTGTCCCGATTAATGGCCAGGCCTACAGCCCCGACATAAGTGGGTTGCTATCTGGCCATAGTCGTCTGGTTCTGGGGGATTTTAATGCACATCACTCGTCATGGCATTCTCCCCTAGGTAACGACCAGCGTGGCATAGCTTTGACAGAGCAGATAGATAGCTCCACGTTTTGCACGGTGAATGAGGATGCCCCCACTAGGATTACGAGGAGGTGCAGCAGCTCGCCAGACATCTCAATCGCATCCCCTGATCTCCTGAGTGACGTATCCTGGCAAGCCGTCATCTCTTTGGGGTCAGACCACCTCCCCATAATCCTCACCATCGACCGACCACCCGACTTCATAACCTCTGAGCGCCGGACGTTCATCAATTACAAGAAGGCCAATTGGACTGGCTTCAGAGAGTATACCAATCGCCGCTTCAATGAACTGCCACCCCCCTCTGATGTGTTTGTGGCCGAGAGGAAATTCCGAGACATCATCAACGCAGCAGCCGCTCGCTTTATACCAGCCGGTCGAATACCGCAAGTGCGACCCAATTTCCCGGCGCAAGCAGTGGTACTCGCAGACGAGCGTGATGGGATTCGTGCTATGGACCCCGCTAACCCCAGAATCAGCGAGCTGAATCTGGAAATAAACAGGGTAGTCAACGAACATAAGCGGAATTTGTGGCTGGAACACTTGGAGCAATGTAACTTAGGCACCGGTGCAGGCAAATTGTGGGCCACTGTTAAGTCTCTCTCGAACCCCGGTAGACGGGACGACAGGACCTCAGTCACTTTTGGCGAGTTAACCGTGACTGATCCGAAGAGATGCGCCAGGTTGTTCAACCGTCAATTTATTGTGCATCCCGAGAGAGACAGGGCAAGGAGGAGAGCCATTCGCCGTATTCGTGGTCTCCGAGCCGATGAACAGCCATCACAATTTACCGTGGGCGAAGTTACGAATGTCGTCCGTGGCGCCAAACCTTCCAAGGCGTTGGGCCCCGACGGAATCTCTACATTGATGCTGAAGAATCTGGATTTACCTGGAGTTGAGTACCTTAACACTGTCCTTAACCTGTCATTGAACACTCTTATAGTTCCCGATGTCTGGAAAATGGGCAGAGTGATCCCGCTACTGAAGCCTGGTAAAGACCCGAGTTTGGGGGAGTCGTACAGACCGATCTCCCTTCTCTCACCAGTGGCTAAGACGCTTGAGGCATTACTCCTCCCGAGCCTCGTAGGAGAATTTCCATTCGCCGAGCATCAACACGGATTTCGGAGACTGCACAGCACAACAACAGCTTTGCATGCCATCACCACACACATTTGTCGTGGCTTCAATCAACCCAGGCCATGTGATAGGACGGTCCTCGTGGCACTGGACCTATCGAAGGCATTCGACACGGTCAGCCATGCCAAATTATTTGAGGACATCGCCAACACGTCCCTCCAGCCAGGCCTGAAACGTTGGGTCGCGAATTATCTGTGTGGCCGCCAGTCATTTGTGGAATTTAGGGATAAGATGTCAAAACACCGCAGAGTGAAACAGGGAGTTCCCCAAGGTGGGATGATATCTCCGGCTCTGTTTAACCTCTACCTATCCTCCATCCCACCTCCTCCAGACGGCATAGAGATCGTATCATATGCGGACGACTGTACAATCATAGCATCAGGCCCCCCACCCATTGATGACATCTGCGATAGGTTGAACGTCTACCTCAACGAGCTTGCCTCATATTTCCCTGCAAGAAATCTGAAGATATCCGCCACCAAATCTTCAGCCACACTGTTCACTACAAATACGCGTGAGGTGAATTCTGAGCTGACTGTGATGGTCGATGGAGAAATGATTCCGACCATCAAGTGTCCCAAAATACTTGGCGTCACATTTGACAGCTCCTACACTTTCTCCCCACATGCCACAGCAATCTGCAATAGTCAAAAGTAGAAACAAGGTCCTCAAGTCACTCGCTGGCAGCACTTGGGGTGCAGACAAAGAAACCTTGTTGACCACGTACAAAGCAATTGGCCGGTCTGTGGTAAGTTATGCAGCGCCAGTGTGGTCACGTCAACTTTGTGACACGCAGTGGAATAATATTCAGATCTGTCAGAATGCCGCCCTCCGAACTGCGACGGGCTGTCTCCTTAGTTCTCATGTGGACCACCTCCATCAGGAGACAAAGATCCTACCAGTGCGAAGACATAACTACATGCTGTCTAAGCAATACCTTTTGGGCTGTTATCGCAGAAATCATCCAAATCATCATCTTGTGGATAGATACCCACCGCCCAGAAGCCTTAAGGTTGATCTACACGATCTAGAGCGTGAGGTCCAGCGCTACAAGAGAGAACCTCTAGATCAAGCGGCATATCAAGCAGGTCTGAACAACATTCATGCAGACACGGTAGCAGACGCGTTAATTGGCTACCGGGTGAATGTAGTCCTTGGAGAACGACCGCCACCCATTGCATCCGAAGAAATCGACCTCCCCCGGCAAACCAGAGTGGTTCTGGCTCAATTACGTTCCGGCAGATGCAGCCGCCTCAATTCCCACAGAGCTAGGATTGATGCCGACGTGCAAGATGTATGTCCCGATTGTAACCAGGGACCGCACGATACACGTCACCTGTTTAACTGCCCGGCCAGACCCACTCGACTCAGACCCAGATCCCTGTGGACGCACCCCATCTTAGTCGCGGAGTTCCTGGGTCTTGACACTCAACAGAATCAAGCAGACGAAAAATAGTACACAATAGACTGCTACAACAACAACAACAACGGGAACAAAAAACCACGAAATAAATGTGGTATCCAAGTACGAGATGCAATTAGCTTATTAGGCAGATGATAGCAGCGCAAAAATTTCGTAGATCGGACTACGATACACTAATTTATTTTAATATTTAATTAATTTTTCACGGAGCTCAATAAAAACACTTAGCTTCTCATGATTATCGATGAATTTGCTGTCCCTTAACTGATATGATCGCGCTGCAGCCTCTTAATAGTAAGAACTGAAACTTGGCACGGATTATTTTTTTACTCAGTGTGGGTTTCAGTTCGATTATAGAGATCCATTTTCGAACTACATCTTTATGTTGTTGTTATTGTAGCCATATTGCATGTGGAGGTAGCGATCCTCGTCAAGCTCGTTCCGGTCCAAAGGACCAATCCCCATGGCAACAGGGTGGCCTTTGAAATATTTGGCGCCAATAACTCGCTTTGTCATATCGAGTATCATATGCACTCAGTATTTGTGCAAGGGCCGTTGACGCCCGGCCACTCAGTGAGACTTTCCGCTCGATACCGCTGAATGTACGCGACTGCCGTTACAGCTACTCCGTATGGAGCATTCCACTATCCGTAACCTATAGTAGCGACCGGTAGCTCCAAGCTAAACTTATCGTGACGGCCATGAACACCAAAGATCGGACCTCAATGTTCCAGCCTGTTCCCTCAATGTTCCCCCTTTATAGTCGATCACCCTGCTTACCGTCTTCAGCTCAGAAAAGGAATATTTTTTACACAATTTGTTCGAAATTTCCAAAAATGTGGTAAATTAGATCTCCTTTTATTCAAAAATGGTCTACACCGTATCAGATTTTGATAAAGCTGCCAAATAGATCGATATTGCAGTTTAAGGGTTTGAGTATATAAAAGGTTAATTTTGAGGCTTATTTCGCTTTGAATAAATGTGATGTAGAGAGAGAGAGAGGGAGAGGTATGATAACCTCTATATATGAGTTGAATATTCCCCCCTATTCCAGTTGGCGATGGCGTAGTCGAATGTCGAAATTTTTACATTATGGCTGTCGAAGACGTTTACATTTTTGGTATCACGTAGGTCGAATTTAACTGTCAAATTTGACGAAAACGATCGATATATAAGTTATTTCCATTCTAAACTACATCGCGCCTGTCTGCCGAAAGAGTATGGAAACTACTCGATTTTCGCTTTCGACAACAGGAATAAGGGTGATTATCTATATCGGACCATATTTGCGGAGTTCCATGCTACTTCTCCCCCCACCGAGATATGACGGGTACCGCATAAATAAATATGCGGGGCGAGCCAACAAGTTAGCACAAGCAGGAGGTGTCCCGCTTGCACGGATACGAATACGATCACGATGGATTCGCGCAATAGGGTCGACAGCGGATGCGCCAAAGGAAATGGCAACAGATCTTCAGTAGATTCATCATCAAAACAGCTCGGCCTAGCACTAGGTCGGTACCTAGTCGAAGGCCCAATCCGCCATTCATCTAATAAAATCACGCTTACGGAAACACCAACAAGAAATAATGGAACAGACAACCCCGATGACCCATGGGTTCAGAACACGGTTTATGATTGGTACGTGGAACGTCAGAACTCTCTCAGGAGCATCGAGACTTTACCAAGTCCAGAACAATCCCGGGGCAGCTGGTTGTATGTACCGGATTGACCCGATGGATTCCTTCATCGGCAAGGGCTGCCGCCTCAGTATAAAGCACACCGCTACAACAACAACAACAATCAAGTCCAGAACTAGATGTCAAACTGCCGAAACCCTCGAAAGGGATATATCTACGGCCCACCCACCTGCGAAGAAATTAAGGCCTTTCTGGTCTCACCCAAAAACGGCAAATCAGCCGGCCCTGAAAATATACCTGCTGAACTGTTGCGGTATGGGGCACATCCCATAGCTCAAGCGATCGCCCCAATAATCAGGGAGTCCTGGGATACAAAAGCTGTCCCTACGGAATGGAAGAAGGGGATCATGGTCACAATCCGGATGAAGGGTGACCTCATGCAGTGTAAAACCTGGCAGGGGATTACATTGCTAAACGCAATCAATAAAGTGATGGCAGGTCTTCTTGTGCAGCGTATTTCGCCTGCACTTGGCAGCATTTTGAGGAAGGAACAGGCAGGTTGTCCGCCAGGACATTCTTGTGCCGACCACATTAACTCCCATAATACACACCTATACCTTTTATTCATCGACTTCGAGCGTGCTTTTGACACAGTTTCGCTTTCAATGTGGAGCACGCTGTTGAATAAGGGCATCCCTGAAAAGATCGTGACACTAATGGAATGCTGAAGTTTCAGTCCGCTCCAATGGAAATGAGAGCCGACCTTTTGGGGTCGATAAAGGAGTGAAGCAGGGTTGCATCCTATCGCCGATGCTATTTTTAATTTCATTAGACTCCGTATTAGAAGCAACTAATGCTGAGGCACCCTATGTCATACGCTGGGGTATTAACGATTTCCTTGGTGACATCGACTACGCGGATGATATATGCCTCTTTGCACATCGCTTCGAGCACATAAAGGCGAAACTGGAACGATTGAATGAAAATGCTGTAGGCCTGAGGATAAGCCGAATTGATAAGGATAGGAACATCAAAACTGACACCTCTCACTAAAAACGACCATGTCATTGAATACGTTTACAACTTCTCCTGTCTGGGTTGCGAAATAACAAAGGACGGAGGAGGAAGGAAGCAGACATACTCGTTGGTATCAACAAAGCTATAAGCGGCTTTCTTAAATCCAACAAAGTTTGGAGATGCAGTGACATCTCACATAAAACAAAATTCAGGATCTTCAACAGTAGTGTGAAATCTATTTTATTATATGGTTGTACAACTTGCAGCTTGACAAAAGCGATTACCCGCAAAGTCCAAGTTTTCCTAAATAGCTGCCTACAACAAATACTTCGAATTTTCCAGCCAAACCGTATTTCAAATGAAGAATTGCAAATAAGAACAAACACTTCCCCTGTCGATGTAGAAATCCGTAAGAGGAAATGGACTTGGTTGGGTCATATCCTACGGCGACCGCGCCATGATATAGCGAGAAATGTCTTAGACTGGAATCCGCAAGGACAGCGAATGGAACCGCTGTACGAAAGGAGAGTTGGAATAACGCCAAGGCATTGGCCAACAATGGAGAGAGCTTGTTAATGCCCATGTTCACACTGAACAGTTTACTATTAGCTATATTTGATTGTAATATATTCAATAAACTCCGACTGTAAATAAAGGACATATGATTTAGATATCCCTTCTATATAGATCTACTTCTCGATTTAACTTCTTGACCTCATAAATGGCTTATATTTTTACCGATTTCCATGAAATTTGGATAATCGGGTAGTATTGACCTTTCTACATCCTTTCCTAATACGGTTCATACCGAATCTTGGTTGAAGCTACATTCAACCAAGATATATGCTGATCTCCAGATGAGAAATATAACTACGGTTGTGGGCATCCACTCCGGGGGAGTTTATGATTTTTTTTTGTGTTCAGTATGTGACCGACTTTAGGAACAAAATTTCGAATTATAAGAACCAATTTTCAAATGAATTGAACATTTTATCGTTTGATAAAATCAAAAAAAGGCTATTTTTTTTAAAATGAATTCGAATTGGTTCATAATCTGATACTGTTACCAGATAGCTACTGACACCCGGATACATTTCTCTACTGTGGTGTGAAAATGGACACTATTGACTAACCCGGCACGGGATAACTTTGAGCAACACACAGGTTGGAACTTTGAGCTTCAATCTGTGCGGTGTAGCTGCAACTGCAGTCGCTGACAATCAGCGGTATCGAGTGGAGAGGCGGGATGGCACCGGCTCTTGCTTAAATAGTAAGTGCCCATGATGCTTGATATGACAAGGCGAGTTACTGGCGCCTTTAAATAACCAATGGCCATCATGCTACCGCGACGATCGGTAGTATGGATATAAATTTATGTGTTAAGCAATTTGTAACTCCAAAAAGCAAACGTGGGTTATTAATAATTAGATGGTGCAAATCACATAAAACTGTCATAAAAGTGTTTGACAAAATAAGGAAAGTCAGATTATACTTACCCTAAACTACGCCAAATATCAACGGATTCTAAATCGGCTGGCAATCCTAAGATTTTATCACCGGCAAAATAAGTTACATATAGACGTGATGGATCTATATTATAGGGACCGCGTAGTAACTCTAGGGCCATTGCACAAGCTTCTCGCTGGAAGTGTGTATGAGAATGGTAAGTAAACATATTCTTGCATCCTTCGTGTTTCCATTTTTGTAGTTTACCTTAAAGTAGTCACCAAATGACCAATTGCCCAGCATCTCGAAAAATGTATGATGATAACCATCCTCACCAACCACTGACAAGTCATTATGCTTTCCACCAACCCGAACGCATTTCTGCGAATTTGTAACTCTTTTGTGGGTTGCTTGGGTTTTGCCAAGGAAAACAGATTTGAACTATAAAATATTGAAGTTATTTAAACACACGCAATAAACGTCGCCGGATGGTACCTGATTCATGCCAGCATTTACAAAAGACACTGTTGGATCACACCACGGAACCACGGGACTCGAACGCACGAATGTGTGTTCATGATTGTTAATGAAAAAGTCCGTGAACGTTTTTCGTATTTCTCGAGAAGATAGTACTCTGTGCAGTTTTTTCGCCGATGAATGCATTCCGTTATATACGAAAATATAAAGGAAAAATTTTATTTTAGTAAAATAATATTTCCAATATCAATAATATTGCCGGTGATGGACTGTATAACTCTAATAAAATCGTTCCAATACGAACCTAATTTGAAACGTTTTGAGAGGGTATACTTAGAGAAGGTAATGGCAGATATCCAGCTGACGGAAACTAGTCTTCAGTACTGCAGTTCCGTACTTACAACTACCCTGCAAACATTTTCTATCGTGCGAGTCACTAAATCTGCACTCAAGGAAGTTGAAAACAATCTCAGGCGATATCATTTTGTACACTAATTAGTGTCTCAGTACGGGAAAAAACGTGCCGCTTGGCGATATATACCCATGAGTGACTAAATAGGGACTAAAAAAAGTTTAAAATTCGATTATCAACGTCATTAATACAAATAAATATTTTTTTACCATTTAGAGTGAGCCTTATTTGTATTTCTCTTTCTAATTTATGTCTTTTTCAAATCCAGATTAAAGTCGAAGATTTTATTTGCAAAGATTTTCCCTGACTGGGATTTGAACAGCCAACCTTACGATTGTTAGGCGCATGCTTTCCCTCTGTGCTACGCGCCTTTCTTCATTACAGGAGGCTAAGGAAAAATACATTCACTTGTGTGGGGTTTTTTGAGTTAGCGTTCAAAACAACAACAAAAAATCTATTTTTAAATTTGAAACAATAACAGTTGTTTATGAGAAACTAATTAGCGAAACATGAATGACTGAATTTCGATAGTAATGTATTTTGTTGTTTTAAATCATGAAATCTCTACCAACTATCATACAAAAGGAACTAAAAAGTAACTATTCTGGGAGGGAGTGAGAAAGTCACTTCCAAATGTTTGGAGGGTACAGACAATAAATATACATATGTAGATAAACTATCGACTCTTTTAAGAAGCACCAAGTACAAAGATTAGAAATAAAACACAGCGAAAAATTAAAGGTGGTCTCATTTCTACAACAATCACAAATCATATGGTGCAATCCGTCATCTCGTCATCAAGCTGATCGACGTTTTGCTAACACACACAAAAAAATTTGTGTGCGTGTTTGTGTACGTGTACATTCATGAGTAGAGAATATGCGAGAAAGAAGATAACCACAAAGAGAATGCAAACAAAAACCTGACCTGTTAGCGTGAGACCTGATTTTTAAATCCGCCTTGGAAATAAACAAAGAAAATTAAGAGAAAAGAGAATTTCAAGAGAAACTGTGTATGATTAACGAATATAATTTAGCTTGTTTTCAATCGATTGTGGACATTTTATATGCTTTTAAACTTTAATTTAGTTTAACAAAACACTTTTGAACTTTCTTGTTAGCTTCGATTTGTTAGCTTCCTTGTACTTACCACAGTTATTGTGGTCTCAGTTCTACAACAATCACAAATCATATGGTGCAATCCGCCATCTCGTCATCAAGATGTAATTTAAAAAAAGACATTGTTCTCAACACAGCCAAAGAAATTTACGCTCGTGTGTGAACGTGTGCTGGTAAAATGAAAGGAAGAGATATAAAAACAAAGAGAACGTGCAAAAACTGATTGTAAACACAGAATTGACATCTTAATTCTTAACTATAATATCTTCTGGTTCTTATGGTTCTTAACTATAATACACACACACACCACCAAAACTCGTTGACATATAGTCCACTTCACGAGGAAAAATTGTACTCAGCTGTTAACGGTACACTATCTGCTAATAATGTCATGCGAACCACTGCCAAAACGGCTTTAAAAAAATGGTGACAAAGATAATGCAAACACATTCCGTAAAAGTGGTACTGAGTTCTATATAGTAGTGAAATATTGCTGCATCGGGATAAACTGCGCACGATTTTAATTGCAAATGTAACTAAATGCTCACGAAATTGGCCGAATTAATTCTGCTTCAATACTGTTGTCTCTGTTGTGTGTTGTTGTTTGACTTTTGTTTGTGTTCTGACAAAGAAAAGAGTCCGTCGCATTTCGCAATTATTTTATATGCATTTTAGCTGTGAATGAAGTCGGTACCATGATATAACTACCAGGTAGTGTACCGTAAACAGCTGAGTACAATTTTTTCTCGCGAAGTGCACTATCTGTCAACAAGTTTTGGTTGTGTGTGTGCATTATAGTTAAGAATCATATCACACATAATCAACGAAAAATGGCGCGAACTAGTAACATACACAAAATCAGAGTTGCACTAATCACAGATTTTGGCAGATAGTGTACTCAATATTTTGTTGTTTGGCAACTGCCACTTCCTGTAAATGAATATATCTTGGTCAGTACTGGGCTTTAAGGCCGGGCTATGTTCGTTTTTCACCGTTGAAAACCTTTTTTTTTTAAGATTTCTTTTTAGAAACATTACGAAAAAAACTATGATAAAATAAAATTTTTATTAAAATGTTGTTATAAGTAATGAGGGAATGTCCTACTGAGTAAAATCAGCAAGTTTTTCTGCTTTAAAATCTATTATCTAAAAAAAGTAATCAGCAAAATATATCGCGAAAAGCGAATATAGTACAAGACTTTAGGTGCCTCTCATGGCGAAACAATTAAAGGTGGTCTCATTTGTACAACAACCACAAATCATATGGTGCAAAGGGTGGTCTCACGCGAACAGCTGTTAACAGCCGGTCAGGTTTGACGGTATTAAGATGTCGGAATTTTGTTTGCGTTCTCTTTGTTGTCATCTTCTTTCACGCATATTCTCTGCTCATGCACGCACACAAATTTTGTTGTTTGTGTTGGCAAAATGTTGTTCCGCTTGATGGCGGATTGCACCATATGATTTGTGATTGTTGTACAAATGAGACCACCTTTAATTGTTTCGCTATGAAGCTGATGCATATGTATGCGGACATGAGCAGAGAATATACAAGAAAGAAGATTACAACAAGGAAAATGTGAAAAAAATCTGACATCTTAATACCGACAAACCTGGCCGGATGTTAGCAGATGATCACGTGAGACAACCTTCTTAAATCCGCCTTGGGTGATTCTAAAGAATGAAACAAAAGAAAACGGCAGATTTCTAATCGTTGGAGGTGGTTGCCATTTTTTTCAGAGAGGTAAAATTCATCTATTGGATCTGTGTTTACAACGATTAAGTGATTAAGTGTGTTTATTTGAGTCTTCTTCTTTTTCGATTACATTTGAAATGACTTATCGATTACGTTTAAAATAACATTTAGAACTATTATTGTCTCGTTCTAATACACGATGAATGAATAATGGCTACGTGCTTGACAGTGAAATGTATACATATGGATACGAATATCAAAATAAAATGGAATATGAAAAAGGCTTGCTCTCGGCCTTTACTGTTACGTACAGAGCAAAGAGAGTCTGTTAAAATAATAATTCACTTTACTTATAACTAGATAACAAATACAACGAAATAACAATTTCTGTTAAAACCGTAACTAACAGAATGAAATGGACTAGCCCTTTAATTAATGGAAATGTAAATATCACAGTTGCGTATGTATATATACATGTGTGTAAATAGCGTATTCATTAGCACGTTTTATATATGGGTTGTAGTGTTAAGACGGTGGTTAAACGAATTGAGCAAGCTCATTGTAAGTATTTAAAATACATTTAGATATAAATATACACGTATAACTAAAATAATTTAATATTCCTAGATATTTTTCTTCTCTTCTCTCATCCACGGTGTGATCCTATTATTGTTTTCTTGAAAAATTCAGGAGTGTCGAGGCGGGCTGAAGCGTTGTCATTGTTTTCATTTATTATTGCAACAGGAGAAAGGTAAGCTGAATCAGCCCATGTTGAATTTTCCTCCAATTCATAAATTTCTCTCATTAGGTCATTCTCATGTTCGGCTAACCCTTGAATAAACTTTTCTTGAAGCTTGAAACCATACGCACATAGTGGTTCAATGCCAGATTTATCATAAATGTAAGTGTTAGCATATCTTTTAGTGCGATTTACATAAAATTTATTTACACATTTCCTCAGGATTTTCCTCTCAAATATTTCCAACTCCTTTGCCACAGTAGGGGAAATTGTGAACCAGATTTGGAAACCATAGGCGAGTACCGGTCTTATAGCCACCTTATACAACAGTAACTTTGTAGACTGAGGTAAGTATTTACTGTTTAGGATATAAGAAAAAGAACCTAAAATTCTCTTCGCCTTTTGTAGAACTTCTCTGGCATGCAAGTTGAACTTCAACATCTTGTCAAATGTCACTCCGAGGTATTTTATTCTGGACTCAACAGGAATCGTGACACTATTAAGGGTAAGGTTAAGTGTTTTACTCTGGGGTACCACATATCTTGGACATTTACCAGAGGCGTTCCTAATGCATATTGCTCGGGATTTGGTTGCGTTTATTTTAATGCCCCAAGTATTATAATACTCATTAATGAGTCCGAGGTGTACCGATGCTTTTCCAAGAGCAATTTCAGGGGATTTGTCATGGGCATAAATAAGACAATCATCCGCGTATAAAATTGCCTGTGAGTCCTGTGATGTGTGTGGGAAGTCATGTAAAAATATATTAAAAAGATATGGTGCCAATACACTTCCTTGTGGGACGCCACTACCAACGGCCCCAAAGGCGGACGTTGTACCCTGTATGTCTACACAAAATCTTCTGTTTGTGAAGTAACTAGCCAATATTTTCACAATGTATGGATCAGTGTCCAACTGGACAAGCTTATAGATGATACCTGGGTGATAAACTGAGTCAAAAGCCTTTTCTATGTCGAGTGATATAGCAACAGTGCAGCATTGGTTACGCAGATTGACGATGATATCGTTGTGGAATTTCAATAGTGCATGCTGGGTGGAATGGGTTTTCCTGAAGCCAAACTGGTATTGTGGTATAGGTTCAATAAGATAACCATTTTCAACTTTTTCCTTTAGGACGTTTTCAAACACTTTCCCAATGTTGGACAGAAGGGAAATCGGACGATAATCGGATGGGGTCTTGCAGTCAGGCTTCTTCTTGATAGGGAGTATCTTTGCAACTTTCCAATCTGAAGGAAAGTATCCGTTATTGATGCAATGATTAAAAATAAATGTGAACAGATTTATAGTTGAGTCGGGAAGTTTTTTCAATAGAAAGTTAGAAACTCCATCTAAGCCACTTGATTTCTTATTATTTGTACGTTGGATAATGTCCCTGATCTTTCCAGGGTTCGTGAAATGGAAATTATCATGATTATGCAACGCATTGAACTCATCACTAAATGTATAAATATGGAGAGGAGTAACATTTATACAATTATCTATTCTCAGCTGCAAATCAGCAACTGGATTATGAGGTAGTCTTTGGCGAAATGTCTCTGAGTAGAATTCTTGGAAGTGGCGTGTGATATCGGAACTATTGGTGAGTATGTTGTCGTTCTGGATGATTTGTTGGCAGAACGGTGATTTAACTTTACCAGTTATTTGATAGATTTGTTTAAAAGCGGATGGACCAGGTTTAATATTCTGCAACCTTTTATTGAAATGATTCGCTTGCTCAATGTTGACTGATTCTTTGATAATAATTTTTATCAGTTGTATCTGCTTAGACAATACAGTATATTCACTACTTATTCGGTTTCCCGTGCGGTGGAATATTTTTTTAAGCTCTTTCTGCCAACGCTGTTTAATTTTATATAATTTCCTTGTTTTATCCGAAAGGGGGAATTTATTTTCTTGAAAAGTACTTTGCTTTGAGTGGGCATTATGAATAGAGTGAAAAGATGTTTTGAAATCATTTATCAAAATATCGATTTCGTCATTCCTAAGGTTGGAGTTGGAAAGTGGCATAATGCGGCAAGATGCAGAGTCCAATTCTTGGATAAAGCTGGGCCAGTTCGTGTCCTTATAAGAAGTATATGTTCTTGGAGACCTCAAAAGGAGTTCTGGTTGATCAACCCGGAGAGAAAATTTAATCGGAAAGTGATCCGAGAAAGAAGGCAATGTTTCGATGTGGAAATTTGGTGCAGTTCTATTAATCAGGTGTGGGCTGACCAAAAAGTGGTCCAGGTATGAGGCGCCATTTGGGTAAGAAGGCACTGAGTCACATAATCGATAAACATCAAGGCTATTATCTTCGAGCCACTTTCGTAACAACTTTCCATTTAAATTTTCGAGTAAATCACCCCATATAGGACTTTTCGAGTTCATATCACCTCCCAATATGAAACCATCAAAATTTCCACAAAGTTGTAGCAGTTTGTTCAGATCAGCCTCAAATCTTTGAGGTGGATAATTGCAGGGCACGTAAATTGAACCAATCAAAATCTTTCTACGGGTGTCATCGTTGGCAAATTCAATCTGTACTAACGCAGTACTTATTCCAACATCATTTAAAAATATACGATTAAATTGTATATTATTCTTAATAGCAACTGCAACACCAACCGAGGAGTTATTATAGACATAATTGTATCCATCTAATTTTGCTTTTCTATTTCCTTTCAGGTGACATTCTTGAATGAAACCAAAATCAATTCTATTACGATGCAGGCAGTTTTTTAGATCTATCTGGCGACTAGCATCCACCAGAGATCTTACGTTGTAAGTCAAAAATTTTATGAACCTATGGTCCATGATTAATTCGAATTTTATTCAACAGGCGCAAATATTCATTCTTGGCCTCAGTCTTTGGCATTGTTGGATATCCAGATAAAAAAATGTTGATCTCCTGCTCCAGAGTCAACTCTTCAGATTCCAGAAATATGGAAGCTAATTTGAGAAATTGATCAATGACAGGAGGTTTTTGTGGCTGAGCATTGAGCTGCGCAGGACGCGTATGAAATAGATTGGAGAATGTATGGCCTGGTGTCACCATAGATAAGCCAACAGCTCTATTAACGTTATTCTTAGCAAGAGACCTCTCCTCAATTGCCTTAGCTACTCTTTGCCGACGAGCAGCAACATATTTCCTATATGTTGGGCACCCCCGCCAGTTAGCGGGATGGCCCACCTCACCACAGTTGGTGCAATAAGGGTCTGAGGAGTCCTCTCTAGTGCGCTGACATTCCCCGGGCTCGTGCTTCTGATCACACTTGACGCATTTGTACATTGAATTGCAATTCTTTGCAATGTGGCCCCAGCGTTGACACCGCCGGCATTGTATTTCCGAATCTGTTCTCCTCGGCTTTTCCCAGGAGACTATCTGACTCAGCAAGCCTCTGATACCAGAAATATCTGAGAGGTTCTTACCAGGAAATAGAGATACTAAAAACAGGCCAGTATTACTGTTCCTTTGTGTCTTGTACATTGCAACATTTGCCACAGTGTCTGGAATAATTTCATCTAACTCCTCTTTTATATCCTTTATTTCAGTGTCAGCCGTAAGACCTCTTAGAATAAAGGAAGGCTGTTTCAACTCCTTTGGTGTAAATGAATAAGAATGGATGCCCTTTTCTCTCAAAAGGGCCATCATTGAAGAGTGAACGGACGGATCAGAAAAAAATATTTTACTTTTATTCTTATTCATATTTTTTACCTTGAATGAAAACTTAGGTATAGTTTGCCTTAAGGTATCGACAAGCGCCTTAATGTTGACGTTGAAAATAAAAATTGGTGGGCACCATCTTGATGTTGTTTCACCGCTATCGTTGTTGTTGTTTTTAATGCCACTGCCACCCTGGGTGACTTGAGTTGATGAACTAGATGTCGAAGTAAAATCTACTTGAGAAAGGACACTTAAAATGCCGAATGGGTTGTCGTCCGTCTGTTTATGTTTCTTTAATCTTTCTCGAAGTTCATTGGCTTCCAAATCATTTGGACTCACTCCAATTTCTCCATGCTGCCTCTTGTTAGCGCTTGTTTGCGCGCTCATGTTGTTGGTATTTCCAGCTTTCGAATGATTTTGAGATGTTGAAATCTCCACCTCAGCGACACCACAATCCATGTCGTGGGGTATCGAGCCAGGCATCATATATGCAAAAACTGCAATTTAGATGCCTGTTAGTTATGCGTCTTCGTAAAATTTATGATTTATTAAATTTTTTCTGAGATAAACAAAAAATATACGTCTGTCTGATTTCAGGGTTGCCGTCTATTTCTCGTGTTTACAACGAACATCATTTCGTTTGCATTAACGATTATGTTATACTCTAATTGTATAATGCGCTAATACCATGACATAATTACCAGGTAGTGTACCGTAAGCAGCTGTGTACAGTTGTAAACAGCCGACCAGGTTTGACGGTAATAAGATGTTAGACTTTTGTTTGCATTTTCTATTTCGTCATCTTCTTTCTCTCATATTCTCTGCTCATGTACGTACATGTATACACACACGCACACAATTTTTTTTTTGTATGTGTTAGCAAAACGTCGATCAGCTTGATATCAAGTTGGCGGATTGCACAATATAATTTGTGGTTGTTGTACAAATGAGACCACCTTTAATTATGCAAAATAAACACAGCCCTGAATAATGTCAAAAAAATCAAAATCTAATTTTTCCAAAAAAAAAAATAATAAATAAACTAAATTTTACAGATAAAGCAAGAATAATAGATCTTAACAATAGTGAATCGTAACATTTATGTTGGAATGTGAAAAATTTCAATTTCCAAAAAATTTCAACTATTGTAGTATGAACGAAGTGCTCTTCGCGAGAAAAAAATTGTAATCCGCTGTTTCTTGAACACTACCTGAGTTAATATGTCTAAGAGGGATTTATATTGTAAATCAATTCTAAATTAGCGTTACGATACGTCAGCAAGTAATTTGATATATTTATACTAATAAAAATTAGAAAACATGTCAGTTTTGGAGGATTCGGAAAATGATGAATCTGGTAAACGTCCAGTATTCGGGAATAGATTTTTGACCGATGAAGATGAAGTTTTTAAGCACAATGCATGGTAAATATGTTCAAACAACTCTTTTGAACTGCTTGCTTCGAAGAGCCATACATGACACTGAACACACAACCGACTTGGAACTGACACGACATCGCAAGAAGCCTGCTGGAGGTGGAAGAGTTTTAAAAAATACCTCGATTGTCTATAGCTTTAATGCTTGGTATATGCACAATTTGTACTAATAATTTAATTCCATTCTTATTTTGTTTTATGTTCCATCAGGGATAATGTGGAATGGGACGAGGAGCAGGAACAGAAAGCTCTGGAGGCTGTGCAGAAGAATTCAACCGTAACAATGCCGGATGATGATAAAATAAAGTTTAAAAGTGATGCCGACAAGTTTTGGGACTCTTTTTATGGCGTTCATCAGAACCGATTTTTTAAAGACCGTCATTGGCTTTTTACCGAATTCGCAGAATTGGCACCAAATAAGGATATACAAAAAAGTCGAAATATTTTCGAACTTGGATGCGGGGTAGGCAACACCATATTGCCGATACTAAAATATAGTACGGAGCCAAATTTAAAGGTTTTCGGTTGCGATTTCTCTTCTAAAGCGATAGAAATATTTAGAAACCATCCAGAGTTCGACACAAAAAGGTGCGAAATATTTGTAATGGATGCTACAAGCGAAGATTGGAATGTTCCATTTCAGCCGGAGACTCAAGACATAATTGTTTTGATTTTCGTACTGTCTGCTATTGAACCAGTAAAAATGAAACGAGTGGTTGAGAACTGTCATCGTTACCTTAAACCGGGTGGTTTAGTTTTGTTCCGCGACTATGGCCGCTATGATTTAGCACAGTTGCGTTTCAAGAGTGGCAAATGCTTGGAAGAAAATTTATATGTTCGCGGCGATGGAACTATGGTATATTTCTTCACGCAGGAGGAAGTGAGAAAATTATTTACAGATGCTGGATTTGCAGAGGAACAGAATGTTATAGACAGACGATTGCAAGTGAATCGGGGACGAATGCTAAAAATGTACAGAGTTTGGATACAAACTAAGTATCGAAAACGGCAAACGTGACACTGTAATAAATAAAAACTGTACATAGGTATGTCAATGTTTTGAATTAAAAAATTGGAGGAAAATATATATTTGCCATTTTCTTACACATAAAGGAATAAGAAAATTTCTATCTTTTTGTTCTATTTTATTTTTTTGAACCGGCTATGTATGAAACACATAATTGCCGCTTTAGGTCCGCATTATTCTGCAGTCGGTGCGATATTAAATTTCCAATATTACAGTGGTCATTCAGAAGCCTATCAGTAACCTGGGCGACGCTTCATCAGATCAAGGCTATGGATTTTCTTCAGGGCCTTGGACACTTTGCTACTCATAGAGGTGGCACTAATTTTTTTGCTATTGCGTGGGAATTAGGTTCAGCAATAACATAAAATACCAGCCGGTCCAATTTATTTGTAGGGTTCAAATAAATTTACGGCTTGGATGATGTTTCTTTTACCCTTTCGTTAACTTACAACTGTAAATTAACGCTGTTTTTGTGAGTGAGTTTCTTATAACATAATAATTAATCGGTTCGTTGTCTAGCCAAGATTGAGAGTCATGAAGCTGAATTCTGCCAAGTTCCGTTTTCCCCCTTATGCTAGCAAGTGTCTTGGTATGCTTCGATATCGGTCAACGGAATGCGGGAACTCTTTCAATCCCACAACGCCTAGCAGAAGTAAAATCTCTATTTGTTGATTTTACATCGCCCCTGTATCTCGTTAGATTCTTTAAAAAGATCGCAAACCCTACATTGCTTGGTTCGATTTGATATTTTTTGGCAATAAACAGCAGTGGGCCATAAAATTAACAAAGCTTTAAAGGCCGCTGCTGCTATCACTTATTGTTGTTGTTGTAGGCACATTTGAATGTGGAGAAAGCGATCCTCGTCGATCCCGATCGCCACCGAACCATTATTACCATTGGTTATTGAAAGGCGCCAATCCTTCGCCTTGACGTATCCAGTATTATAGGCACTCAGTATTTAAGGAAGTGCCGTCTGCGATTGCACTTATTGTTGTTGTAGCAGTTTGTTGTGTTCTATCTTTCGTCTGCTTGAATCTGTTGAGGATCCAGATCCAGAAACACTGCGACTAAGATTGGGTGAGTCTGGCTGGGCAGTTAAACTGGTAACGTGTGTTGTGTGGTCCCTGGTCGCAATCGGGACATACATCTTGCACATCTGCATCAATCCTTGCTCTGTAGGAATTGATGCGGCTGCATCTGCCGGAACGTAATTGAGCCAGGACTACTCTGGTTTGCCAGGGGGAGGTCGATTTCTTCGGTTGCAATGGGAAGCGGTCGTTCTTTAAGGACTACATTCACCCGGTATTCACATTTACCACATCTGCTACCGTGTCTGCATGAATGTTGTCTAAAACTGTTTGATAAGCCGCTTGATCTAGCGGTTCTCTCTTGTAGCGCTGAACCTCACGCTGTAGATCATATCGATCTACCTTAAGGCTTCTGGGCGGTGGATATCTATCCCCAAGATGATGATTTGAATGGTCTTTGCGATAACAGCCCAAAAGGTATTGCTTAGACAGATCTTTGTCTCCTGATGGAGGTGGTCCACATGAAAACCGAGGAGACAGTTCGGAGTGCGGCATTTTGACAGATCTCAGTATTATTCCACTGCGTGTCACAGAGATGACGACACCACACTGGCGCTGCATAACTTACCACAGACCGGGCAATTGCTTTGTACGTGGTCAGGTTTCCTTGTCTGCACCCCAAGTGCTGGCAGCAAGTGACTTGAGGACCTTGTTTCTACTTTGACTTTATCGCAAATTACAGTGGCATGTGGGAAGAATGTGTAAGAGCTGTCAAATGTGACGCCAAGTATTTTGGGACACTTGATGGTCGGAATAATTTCTCCATCGACCATCGCAGTCAGCTCGGCTTTCAGCTCACGCGTATTTGCAGTGAACAATGTGGCTAACGATTTGGTGGCAGATATCTTCAGATTTCTAACAGCGAAATATGAGCCAAGTTCGTTGAGGTAGATGTTCAATCTACCGCAGATGTCATCAATGGGTGGGGGGCCTGATGCCATGGTCGTACAATCGTCCGCATATGATACGATCTCTATGCCGTTTGGAAGGGGCGAAATGGAGGATAGGTAGAGGTTGAGTAGTGCCGGAGATATCACCCCACCATGGGGAACTCTCCTGTTTCACTCTACGGTGCTTCGAGTTCTTATCCCTAAATTCCACAAATGACTAGCGACCACATAGATAATTTGAGACACAGCGTTTCAGGCCTGGCTGGAGGGACTTGTTGACAATGTCCTCAAATAGTTTGGCATGGCTGACCATGTCGAATGACTTCTATAGGTCCAGTTCCACGAGGATCATCCTATCACATGTCCGGGGCTGATTGAAGCGAAGACAAATGTGTGCTGTGATGGCATGCAAAGCTGTTGTTGTGCTATGCAGTCTTCGAAATCCATGTTGATGCTCGGCGAATGGAAATTCTCCTACGAGGCTCGGGAGGAGTAATGCCTTTTCCAGACATCGGGAACTATAAGAGTGTTCAAAGACAGGTTTAGGACAGTAGTGAGGCACTCAACTCTAGGTAAATCCAGATTCTTCAGCATCAATGTAAAGATTCAGTAGGGGCCCAACGCCTTGGATGATTTGGCGCCAGGGATGAAATTCGTGACTTCACCCACGGTAAATTGTGATGGTTGTCCACCGGCTCGGAGACCACGAATACGTCGAATAGCTCTCCTCCTTGCCCTGTCACTCTCGGCATGCACATTAAATTGACCGTTGAACGAAAAACCTGGCGCATCTCTTCGGATCAGTCACGGTTACGTCGCCAAAAGTGACTGAGGTCCTGTCATCCCGTCTACCGGGGTTCGAGAGTGACTCGATCGGCTGGTATAAAGCGAGCGGCTGCTGCGTTAATGATGTCTCGGAATTTCCTCTCGGCATCTAGCCAGTTCTCTGAAGCGGCGACTGGTGTACTCTCTGAAGCCAGTCGAATCGGTGATAAACATCCGGCGCTCAGAGGTTATGAAGTCGGGTGGTCGGCCAATGGTGAGAATTATTGGGAGGTGGTCTAACTCCTTATTCGCTTATGTTAATTTGGCAAACCAGTCTGAATAAATGACAACTAATTTAACAGATGTAGCTTAAACAAGTAAGGAAAGACAAGAATCGGGCGGAGCCGACAATACAATACCCTATAGCACTGTGTCTGCCCACTACTATTGAGCATACGAAATTCACTTATATTTTTTTATCTCTTGCAATTTTTCATTATGCTTATTGACAATCTTGGTTGTATTGTTCACGATAATCAGTTCCTTCGCTCGGAATTATCTAATTTAAATGCAAACCTAAATATCATGCATTTTAATTCCCAAAGCTTCAATTTAAAAAATTCCTTTCTGGAATCAAATGTATTGTTGAGGATAGTTTTTTAGGTGTTGTTGGTAAACTGAAACCTGGCTAAAGCCGTCTATCCCATCTGGATATGTGAGTGTTTCTAGGTTGGGAACGATCGCCCTGACAGAAGGGAAGGGGGGTGTGGCCTTGCTTATTTCAAAGAAATTGAAATACAATGTCGTTTACTCTTGGTCGAATTGTGGAACGGTAGAATGTTTATTTATTACCGCTTCAGGAGGAATTTTTGTAGGCGTAGTTTACCTACGGAATGGCAATTTCGATTCTTTCGAACATGAAATATCCGGCATTCTTGTTCGCTACAGGAATATTGTGATAATGGGCGATTTCAACAGAAATTTTTTTGATCTCTCCATCGCTGCTACCATAAGGCAGCCCTGCAACAGAATGGGAGTGTCAGCTTCCCATAACAGCTGCCCGACTCATTTTGATGTTTTCCATCAATCTACCTCGTTGATTGATTACTTTTTGCTGTCACAACCACAATATTTGTGCCGTACCGGCCAATTTATTTGCCCTAATATATCAAAGTATGCCTTCGTATATATCTCTCTCAACATCTCCGTGGGGAGAAATTATGAATTTTTTGATTACAAGAGATTCAGTGAACCAGAGTTGCTTAAAAAGGTGGCTTCATCTGGCCTCGAACGAATGTTTTCGACTACTTATGTTAATGATCAACTTGAGTTATTAGAGCGCAGCTTAGATAGGATTCATTCCGTTTGTGAAACAATACGATTCGGACAATTGGATCAAGTGTCCTGAGATCAGGTTTCAGCAGTCAATGGCGGATTTGGCATATAAAGGGTTTCTTCGAGATAAAAGCGATGATAACTGGAGAACATACTGCAAATTGAGGAACCGCGCTAAGAGAGCGAAAAGAAGGATTAAGAAAAATTTAAATCTTGCTTTGTTTGATAGTTGTAGTACTTCTAAGGGTTTGTGGAAAGTCATAAGAAATAATGGACTTCTCAAGACCAGTTCCTCAGTTACTACTGGCAACTCTCCCATGGTACTAAATGAGATGAACCTGTCATTTGTAGACAACCAATCTGATGTACAAGACGATGTGTCGGAATTTCTGCGTTTCGCTGCTCATCATGGCTTTTCTTTTAGCAGCATTACTCCCGATGAATTGTTTGATGCTTTTATGTCATTTAAATCTAATGGGGCTGGTTGTGACGGGTTTCCAATGAAGTTTTTTAACATAAATTTCCCATTTATTTCCGATTTTCTTCTTTTTTTCGTAAATAACATAACCATGACCTCCAAATTTCCAAACAGCTGGAAGATTGCTGTGATTAACCCTATAAGGAAAAAAAGCAGCACTGCTAATATATCGGAATATAGACCTAAGTATTACTGCCGGTGCTTTCGAAGGTAGTGGAACATTTTTTGGAGAAACAGCTTGCGACCTACATTGACCGCAGTTCGCTTTTACATGATTGCTTATGCGGATTCAGGAAGGGTAGAGGGACGTCCATGTTGCCTTAAGGTCTTATCGACCCAAATCGGAATTGCGTGGCTGGTCACAATATCTGCATTTTGCTCATCTAGAGAAGGCCTTCGATCGGGTGGATTACTTCGTCCTGATTAAGAAGCTGTCCACAGTTTACGGTCTTTGTAAAAGCGCTTGTAAACTTTTGTTTTCTTATTAGGTTGATAGAAAGCTATTTGTTCAGATAGGCTATATAACTTCATCTACGCGCCCGATTAAAAGCGGAGTTCCTCAGGGAGCTGCACTCGGTTCCCTCCTATTCGTTTTGTTTTTGAACGACTTATTTCGAAGATTTGAAGATTGATTTGGCCTTGCCTTCCTTGGCTTCATGGATGTCTGTGAATGCGCAAAGACTATGGCTCTTTTCTTCAGAACGAATGATACTCCAAGCGTGAGGCTGGTATATAATGGGGATAAAATAGGATTTGTCCATAATATTCAGTGCTTGGGTATACTTTTGGATGATAAATTGTCATTCGATTTGCACATTGATAATGTTGTCGCCAAGATAACTCTTGGCTTGCGACAGCTTTATAGCATTGACCTGGTATTACCTCGATATATTAAGGAACGACTGGTTCATGCTCGTATAATGCCACATCTCCTGTACTGCCTTGAGGTATATTCTGGCACCACTGCAAGTAACATGATGAAGGTTAAACTAGCTTTAATTAGAGTAGTACGCTAAATTTTTTCTTACAGGTTATTCGATCATATTTCCCCGTTTGTTAAAAGCTTTCTTGGTTGTTCCTTCAATGATTTTGTTAAATGTAGAAATCGGATTATGTTCTACAAAATCTTTAAATCCCGTGATATTTCTGGTAAATATGTTCTCATTTTCTCACTATACTCGAGTTAACCAAATACTCATACCAAGAGTTCTACCCCATATGGGTGGGATGTTTCCTATAAGAGTAGCACGTCAATTTAATTTACTTCCTGGAAAACTGATTCTACACTTTGATGAGATACAATAAGATAATTTCTTTTATTTTTTTTCGTCATGTTTTCCTTTCGTTTTTTCTCTTTGGTTCTGATTATCGTTATTTTCATAAAACATAAATAAAAAATAATAATAATAAAATTAAAAAACTCCTTGTTGAAAATTAGTAGATTTGATAGAAATTTACACAATCGTTGTTGAAAATTAGTAGATTTTATAGAATTTACACACTGCAAATTATCTTATAATTTAGCTTAAATTACCTATTTTTGTATTTCATATAATTAATTTAAGAAGTTTTATGTTTGAGAGTAGGGCTTTAAAATTACAAAATTCAGAAAATAAAATAATAAAATACAAGAGCATTTTCAATGGACGGTCTACATGGAAGTATGTCTCAATCAAGTCAGATTTTGTAGTAGAGGTAAATGCTGAAAAGATAAGACGAAAATCGATATACCCATAAAGGGTATATAGAAAGAACGACATATATCGGAGCTAAATCTAAATCTCAACCCATTTTGATGGAATTTCGCACACGTAGTGGGACGTCAATTGAAACATATACTCGTACTAGCCTATCCGGGCCCGCTCCGCTGAGCCTTCTAGGGTGGGAACACTTCGCCCTGAATGCGGATATCGAATTCGTGCCATTGTAGCCTATGATGCTGAGCTCGTTCGAATATTGGCGAGAACATCGAACAAAGCGGTGTTTATCTCCTCTTAATGTTGGCGACATTTGCGAGGTACAATGCCATGCAAGGTCGTTTCAAATATTTTCCCCAAAGAGGTCTCGCACTGCGGGACGCCGTTCGGACTCGGCTATAAAAAAGGTCCCTTATCATTGAGTTTAAACTTGAATCGGAAAGCACTCATTGATGTGTGAGAATTTGCCCCTTCTCGGTTCCTGGTGGTTATGTTCTTCAAATTCGTGCTGCACTTCCAAATCCCGCAAATTTTAATGTCATATTCGTAATCTACTCCCTAATACATTTCATTTGAGTCCCATATAGCCATGGTCAGCTAATATGCCCATTTGGGGGTTTTTTTTGGCGGTGGGCGACCTCCCATTACTTGGACCTAATGTTTTATGCCATATTTCGAAATCTACTCCCGAATACCTTTCATTTGAGCCCCATATTGAAATGAATGTCCAAAATGTCTGTTTGGGGGAGTTTTGGGGTTTGGGCGGCCCGATATGTACATAGACCCAAATTTTAATACCATATTCGTATTTTACTCCCTTCTGATACCGGCAAATTATATAGCCTGTGTTTCCTTGCAGACCAACCTAC
The DNA here is from genome assembly GCF_963082655.1 of Stomoxys calcitrans. NCBI lineage: Eukaryota > Metazoa > Arthropoda > Insecta > Diptera > Muscidae > Stomoxys > Stomoxys calcitrans. The sequence continues at coordinate 156,512,839 of NC_081552.1, read as the reverse complement.
ACAGTATGGGAACATTTCGAGAAAATCGGTTCTGCCGTTTTTCAGTCTATACGGAACAAACAAACCGAGTCCCATATATCCGTGATCGCGTTTTTGTGGAGGTGGGGTGACCCCCTATACTTCGTCATTAATTTGTATATCAAATTCGTCATTAATTTGTATACCTTTCATTTGAGTCCCATATTGTCATGATAGTCAAATAACCCTGATTTAAGGGATTTTGGGGTTGGGGCGGCCCCCAGGTACTTGGATCCAACTTTTATTATGAAATTCGTACTCTACTCTTGAATACCTTTCATTTGAATCCCATATTGTACCGATCGGACCACTTTTATTTTTGGGTAGTACTTTTGGGGTAAGGGGGAGGGTCCGCCCATCCCGATATCAAAAATGTATATTCCTTCCAGACCAACCTACATAATCTGTGAAAATTTCAGGGAAATCCGTTCGGCCGTTTTTGAGTCTATACGGAACAAACAAACCGATAAACAAACACAAATTGAATTTTTCATATATTTGGTTGGGTCTCAGATCATTACTTCGATGAGTTACAAACGGGAGCACGATGTAAGTATTACTTTGAAGGGGACAAGATAGTTATTGATGAATAAATAAATACATATTTTTTATACCCTCCACCATAGGATGGGGGTATACTTATTTCGTCATTCTGTTTGTAACTACTCAAAATATTCCTCTGAGACCACATAAAGTATATATATTCTTGATCGTCGTGAAATTTTATGTCGATCTAGCCATGTCCGTCCGTCTGTCTGTCGAAAGCACGCTAACTTTCGAAGGAGTAAAGCTAGCCGCTTGAAATTTTGCACAAATACTTCTTATTAGTGTAGGTCGGTTGGTATTGTAAATGGGCCATATCGGTCCATAACATGATATAGCTGCCATATAAACCGATCTGGGGTCTTGACTTCTTGAGCCCCTAGAGTGCGCAATTCTTATCCGATTGGGATGAAATTTTGCACGACGTGTTTTGTTATGATATCCAACAACTGTGCCAAGTATGGTTTAAATCGGTTGATAACCTGATATAGCTGTCATATAAACAGATCTGGGGACTTGACTTCTTGAGCCTCTAGAGTGCGCAATTCTTATCCGATTGGAATGAAATTTTGCACGTAGTATTTTGTTAAGATATATAACAAGTGTACCAAGTATGGTTCAAATCGGTTGATAACCTGATATAGCTGTCATATAAACAGATCTGGGGACTTGACTTCTTGAGCTTCTAGAGGGCGCAATTCCTATCCGATTAGGCTGAAATTTTGCAAGACATTTTTTAGTGTTACTTTCAACAACTATGTCAAATAAGGTTCAAATCGGTTCATAACCTGATATAGCTGCCATATAAACCGATCTGGGATCTTGACTTCTTGAGCCTCTGGAGGTCGCAATTATTATCCGATTTGCCTGAAATTTTGTACGACGGATCCTCTCATGACCATCAACATACGTGTTTATTATGGTCTGAATCGGTCTATAGCCCGATACAGCTCCCATATAAATCGATCTCTCTATTTTACTTCTTCAGCCCCCAAAGGGCGCAATTCTTATTCGAATTGGCTGACATTTTACACAGGACTCCAACATATAATTTAATTGTGGTCCAAACCGGACCATATCTTGATATCGCTCTAATAGCAGAGCAAATCTTTTCTTATATCCTTTTTTGTCTAAGAAGAGATGCCGGGAAAAGAACTCGACAAATGCGATCCATGGTGGAGGGTATATAAGATTCGGCCCGGCCGAACTTAGCACGCTTTTACTTGCTCTTTATTAGTTCGGCTTGAGGTCAAATTTAAAAAAAAAAACGGTTATTTTTTATCAGACCTCGTATATGAGTGCGATATCTAAATCTTAACCGATTTTGACAACATTTTTGAACACGGTTTGGAACCTCATGCAAAATGTTGTATAGATAGGACAAAATATGTGGCTACTACTGCCATGAAATAGCATATGGAATGAAAGATATGCATGGGAGCTAATCTTGAAATGAACCGAAAATCAACAGAGTCAAATAGAGACACAAAATGACATAAGCAAAATTTAATGATAATCGGGCAAAAAAGTGCGGCCTGTATCTCGATTACAAGAGTAAATGGACCGACAGACGGACATATCTAAATCGTATCAGGAAGTAATTCTAAACCGGCCGGTATACTCAACGAAGGGGGTTGGTCTTCTCCTTCACAGCGCTTCAAACACCACTTTCGGTTGGATATGCTCCGAGGCAATATGGATATTAAAGGTACTAACGAGTAGATTATATTAAAATATTTTTCACTGTTCTAAAAGTGAAAAGTTATGAAACAAATTCCTAAAGATATGCTACCGACATTATTTTGCATTGCATATTGCTCACAAAGAGTGATTAAAATTTCAATATTTCGGCAATTAAGAAGCTGAATAGTTCAAATTAGAGAATTTTTTTCCGAAATTGGGACACATTTTTTGACCTGTACTTGGCCAGTTGATGTAGACAATTTTTTGGATTGGATGTTTCGACTCAGAGTTGTTGTATTAGCCCGAATAACAACACTTCTGTTATGGCCTCTAACCCATAAACGTCAATCTCTAGAATTAACTTGTGAAGAGCCTACAAATTTATTTTCAAGTAATCATCCATTTCTGCTGCGGAGAAGTCTAGGCCAAGTATGCTAGCTAGATAACCTACAAATCTGAATTTGTATTCTAAAACAGATCAGGCGATCGCTTTCTTTTTTGTTTTACGAATACCAAATCTGAATGCCTATGATGCTCGACATGACCGATATGACAAGGCGAACGAAACTAATGTGTGGAATATCGGATCAAATAGAACATCTTTTTAAGATTGTAGAAAAATATCACTGCTGTGATATCAAGCTTTTGGCATTTAGAATTATCGCGAAATCAAAACAATTACAAAAAAAAATTTACTCAGCTGTTCGCGTGACCTCATCTTATTAGTGCATCTTGCTCACCTACAGGAGCTTGACGAGGATCGCCGCCTTCACATGAAGATGTAGCTACAACAACAACTATTCGAAAACACGACTTTTCGCATGGCGAAACAATTAAAGGTGGTCTCATGTTTACAACAACCACAAATCATATGGTGCAATCCGCCATCTTGCCATCAAGCTGATACATGAGCAGAGAATATGCGAGAAAGAAGACAACAACAAAGAGAATGCAAACAAAAATCTGACATCTTAATACCCTCAAACCTGGCCGGCTGTTAACAGCTGTTCGCGTGAGACCACCTTAATAAATCCGCCTTGGACTTTTCGATTTTTTAATCCACTAAAAGTCGACTTCGAATTTTCGACTTTTTTACACAAAAAGTCGATTAATCGATTAGTCGATTTTTTATCCATGATTGTAATTCTCTCTCTCATTTATCATTTAATTTCACATTGTGAATCGAGGTAAAGTCAAGAACGGACGTCGCGGAATAAGGCAACTTATAATTTCGATAACCGGATAACCGATTAATTCATTAATTTTCACTTGTGTGCGTGTGTGTTTTGTTAAAAAATTTCCACAGCCTAAAGTTTCTAAAGATACAAATAAAATAATCTGAGCAAATAAAAGATGTAAGAGTTCAACTCCATTGCATTAAGTGCTGATTTACATATTGAGATGCTACATTTTAGCAAACGAAAACCACAAAAATTGTGGAACTGGAAAACGGTGTCGTCTGCAAAGTAGTTTTGTTCGACAAGTAGAGCAGCAGTTTATAGCAACAGCAGTGCAGTGCACATCTTTTGTTTTTTTCTTTTCTACTGTCTACACATATTGCAAAAATTCCTTTTTAATAAAGAGAAGAAAAAGTTAATCGTATTTGTTTTTTGTCGTGTCTTGGACGATAATTGGTGTGAACTGAGTGTAAATAAATAGCAAGAGTGAAACGTAGTTGCAGAAACAAAACAAAATGAGACAACACAACAGCGAGTGATATATGATGTAAATTAAACAAAAAAATTTGTATATATGCACATACATGGCAGCAGTACAAACTACAATGCCAGAAGAGATAAATATTTTTTGCATATGTGTGAGCAACCTAATGTAATAAAATAAATGGAAGCAGAAGAAAACTTAAGCTGTGTGGCATATAAGTGAAATAAATATTAATAATATGTATATAAGGAGCATATCATTATTTGTGGTGGAATTGTGCAATTTCTTATGTGTTTTGTTGTTGTCGGTGGAGCCCACCCGATGCCATTAGAAATACTCCTCGGATTTCAATTCGCAACGCCAGTGTATTTGACGTCAAGAGCACAATGAAAGAGAGACAGAGAGAGTGAGCGAGCAGAAGAGAACATTATCAGTGGGGATTGGGACAAGCAAGATGCGCCTTTACCACATTATTATTCGGAGAGTTTCTATTTAAATCGGATGCAATCCTACGCAGACAATATTTTGACAACAATCCTTGAGAATTATATGCATTCCTTGCTAGAACTTCTAAGCAGCTACATATATGCGTTATATTTTCGTAATTTTTTAATGTTTATTTTTGCGTATGCATTCTCTCTGTAAAATGTAAAATTTTTTTACCTGCGTCTATTTTGTTCCTTCTACCTAGCAGTAATTATCTGCTACCGCCTAGACATCATTTATTTACCTGTCTCCGAATACCCTCCCTTTGCTTGACCAATTGTTTGTGCTGTTCCATCTGCTCTCTTCGTATCTCTTTGTTGTTTGTATTCTAGCATTCGGTTTTATTATTTATTAATCATTTCTTCCACTTTTTATCTTTCGTCTGTGTATGCACGGGTTAATATGCAAGTGTGTTTGTGCGATGCCAGTTAGTTAAAATATGTTTTTTGCTATACAACAAAAATGTGTATATTTTAATTTTATGTGAATTTAGTTCAAATCCTTCTTAAGAATATCACTTTATTAATTTTCGTTTGTTTTAATTACTCCCTTCGACTGCTTCGATAAATAGTTAAAACGAACTACGAACGAGAACGCCTTTTTTTGCTGTGAAATCGATGGCAGTGTTGCCATTTTGGTGGTATTTTATTAAAAAATTGCACGGCAGATAAAATAAAGTAATAACAGATTTAAAAAGGAATACAAAGTTTCTGATTCGAAATCGACTTAAGTCAGCGAAACATCAAAGCTTTTAAAAGTTTTTCGTTCTTGGATTAGATTAACAACTCGCAAAGCTGGCGGAGGAGACGGCAGAGAATTCCAACATGAGTTGGGGTACTGAATTATGGGTGAGTTATTCCATCTTATATGTCATCTCTTTTCTCTCTGCTATATAACACTAAAATTTAATCCTATGTTTACTTTTCGCGATTGTTTTTTCTACGAAATAGATTTTGAGCCCAAAGAAACTTGCTGATTTCATATGGTAGGACATTACTAATAAAGAAAATTTAATGAAAGGAGGTTATAGGAGGCCGCCATAGCGCAGGGGTTAGCATGTTCGCCTATGCCGCTGAACGCCTGTGTACGGATCCTGGCATGAACATTAGACATTTTTTCAGCAGTGGTTTTCCCCTACTTATGCTGGCGATATTTGTGAGGTCTTTTACCATTTGGTATGGCAGCCATGTAAAAACTTCTCTCGCACTGCGGCACGCCGTTCGTACTCGGCTATAAAAAGGAGGCCCCTTATCATTGAGCTTAAACTTGAATCGGACAGCACTCATTGAAATGTGAGAAGTTTGCACCTGTTCCTTAATGGAAGGTTCATGAGCAGATTTGCATTTGCCTTATGTAACCATCGAGATTTTTGTAGTGCTTAAAAAAAGTAAACGCGAAAATCATGTATTTTCAACTGTGAAAAACGAACATAGTTCCGGCCCTAAAGCAACGTTGCAGAGGGACGCTTTTATTTGAATGTTATCGCATAATATCGACATCTATCGATTGTAGCATTGACAGTAGCAACAACAATAAAACATCCCGGCACGGGATAACTATGAACACCGCACAGATTGGAACTTTAAGCTCCGATCTGTGTGGTGTACATTGTTATCGCGAGAAGCTTAGCGTCCACAGTTTGCGGAGTAGCTGCAATTGCAGTCGCGGACAATCAGCGGTATAGAGCGGAGAGTCTCAGTGAGCGGTCGGGTGGTGCCGGCTCTTGCATAAATACTGAGTGCCTATGATGCTCGATATAACAATGCGAGTTGGTGGCGCCTTTTAATGATGTTCTCGCGGCGATCGGCCCTTTGGACCGGAACGAGCTTGCTCACCTATAGGAGCTAGATGAGGATCGCCACCTCCACATATAGGCATGTGGCTACAACAACAACAGCGTCCGATAAAACATAACGTGCATGGCATGGCACTAAAATAAAACAGGCCCATTTTAATTTGTTTCGTTTAATGGACAAACACATAAACACATAAAGACAACAGCTCTGATCAATGATCATTCCATTGAAATCTTGTAGATACTTCTCTCATATATATTAGTGCTGTTCGATTCATATTTAAGGTCAATGACAAGGGACCTAATTTTTATTGTATTCAAACGGCGTGCGTCAGACCGACGCCAAGTAAAGTAGTTTTACAGGGCTGAATACCTCACAAATGTCCTTAGCATTGGTGAGGGGATAATCATCATTGACTTTTTTTCTAAGGTTCTCGCCAGTATTTGAAACCAGACGTTCAGAGCCAAATGCGGACTTGTTAATTCTTGCGCCTCGGTTAAGTTATAGGCAAATTTGTACAAGGTAAAGTCACTAGTCCAGCACAATCCCATGGCAGCCGGAACCGTCATCGGCAAGGGCTGCCGCCTCAGTCTGCGTTTTTTTTTTTCTCATGGGAGAGGCACATCCCGCAGTGCCTTCTCCGGGATTGAAAAGAACCCCGTATCCTGGTTCTGTTCGGTTTCCCAGAACCGCCTCCATCATCGTTCGGTGTCGGTGAGGTGTAATCGGCGCATGGAGTGGGTACATTTCCGATCTTGCTCTGGCCTCACTTCACTAAGGGAGTAAAGTCATACTGGATATGTCGCAAGGTGCTGTGCGAACATAGCCATACCCGTCGTCGGACTATGTGACATAAGCGGGATTTGTGACTGGAACACTTGGAGCAATGTAAGGCACCAGGTTAGGCAAGCAGTGGTCTGCTGTTAAGTCACTCTCGAACCCCGGTAGGCGGTATGACAGGACCTCAGTCACTTTTGGCGAAATAACCGTGACTGATTCGAAGAGATGCGCCAGGTTTTTCAACCGTCAATTTATTGTGCATCCCGAGAGTGATGGGGCAAGGAGGAGAGCCATTCGAGGTATTCGTGGTCTCCGAGGCGATGGCAGCTATCACAATTTACTGTGGGCAAAGTTATGAATGTCATCCGTGGCGCCAATTCATCCAAGACGTTGGGCCCCGGCAGAATCTCTACACTGATGCTGAAGAATCTGGATTTACCTGGAGTTGAGTACATCAACCTGTCTTTGAACATTCTTATAGTTCCCGATGTCTGGAAAATGGGCTGAGTGATCCCGCTACTAAAGCCTGGAAAGGACTCGAGTTTGGGGTGGTCGTACAGACCGACCCCTCTTCTCTTACCAGTAGAAAAGACGCTTGAGGCATTACTCTTTCCAAACTTCGTAGGAGAATTTCCATTCGCCCATCAATATGGATTCCGAAGACTGCATAGCACAACAACAGCTTTGCATGCCATCACCGCACACCTTTGCCGTGGCTTCAATAGCCCAGGCCATGTAGTAGGATGGTTCTCGTGGCACTGGACCTATCGAAGGCATTTGACACGGTCAGCCATGCCAAAATCTTTGAGGACATCGCCAATACGTCCCTCCAGCCAGGTTTGAAACGCTGGTTCGCTAATTATCTGTGTGGTTGCCAGTCATTTGTGGAATTTAGGGATAAGAAATTGAAACACCGTAGAGTGAAACAGGGAGTTCTCCAAGGCGGCGTGATATCTCCGGCACTGTTTAACATCTACCTGTCCCCCATTCCACCCCATCCAGACGGCATAGAGATCGTATCATATGTGGACGGCATCAGGCCCCCACCCATTGATGACATCTGCGATAGGTTAAACTTCAACTTAAACGAACTTGCCTCTTATTTTGCTGCAAGAAATTTTAAGATATCTGCCACTAAATCTTCAGACACATTGTTCACTACATACACGCATGAGGTGTGTAGGGAGCGATGGTGGACGGAGTGACAATTCCTACCATTAAGTGTCCTAAAATACTTGGTGTCACATTTGACTCCCTCTTACAAATTCTCCTCACATAACACAGCAATTTGCGATAATGTCAAAAGTAGAAACAAGGTCACTTGCCACCAGCACTTGGGGTGCTGAGTGCTGGTCTCGTATATTCAGATCTGTCAGAATGCTGCCCTCCGAACTGCGACGGGCTGTCTCCTCAGTTCTCACGTGGATCACCTCCATCAGGAGACAAAGGTCTTGCCATTTCGAAAACATAACGACATGCTGTCTAAGCTCTATCTTTTGGGCTGTTGTCGCAGAGACCATCTCAATCATCATTTTGTGGATAGATATCCACCGCCCAGAAGCCTTAAGGCAGATCCACATGGTCTAGAGCATGAGGTTCAGCGCTACAAGAGAGAACCTTTAAATCGAGTGGCTTATCAAGCAGGTCTAGACTACATTCATGCATACACGGTAGAAGATGCGGTGAATAGCTACCGGGTGAATGTGGTCCTAGGACAACGACCGGCTCCAGTTGCACCTGAAGAATTGACCTCCCCCGGCAAACCAAAGTAGTTCTGGCTCAATTACGTTCCGGTAGATGCAGCCGCCTCAATTCCCACAGAGCTAGGATTGATGCAAACGTGCAAGATGTATGTCCCGATTGTAACCAGGGACCGCACGATACACGTCACCTGTTTAACTGCCCAGCCAGACCAACTCGACTCAGACCCAGATCCCTTTGGACTCATCCTTATCTTAGTCGCAGTGTTCCTGGATCTGGACCCTCAACAGATTCAAGCAGATATCTTTCGTCTGCTTGAATCTGTTTGTTGAACACAACAAACTGCTACAACAACAACATCATAAAACATTGTTAATTGTTGTCGTTGAAGCGACATTCGCATGTGGAGGTAGCGGTACTCTTCAAGGTGAGCAAGCTCATTCTATTCCATAGGACCGATCGCCGCGGGAACGTGATGGCCATTGGTTATTTAAAGGCGCCAATTACTCGCCTTGTCATATGGAGCATCATAGGCACTCAGTAGTCCGCGACTGCAATTTCAGTTGCCCCGAATGTGGTATTACACTGGACGCGCCCGGTAGTTGCCAGCTAAGCTTCTCGTGATAACGATGAACACCACACAGATCGGAGCTCAAAGTTCCAGCCCGTGTGGGGCTAAATGGCATCCCGTGTTGTGGGTATTGGGACTCTCGCGATTGTATCAACCTCTTAAAAAGTGTGTCCTTATGATTTATCAACAAAGATATTTACTATGGGGCTTATTCAATGTTAAATACATGATGGGTTTCAAAGAGTTCCCCATATATTGTGTAAATCTGTAAGGAGATTGAAAAATTGGCTATAACACAGAGATTGTTCAATACATATGGTATCTATATGTACAACAAATAAAGGTTTATGTACTATGTACATACGTATATACATATGTATTTAAAAGCATACAAATCAACGATTATAAATACCTTAATGTGGACATATGTACGTGGATACATACTCGTATTGATGTATCTCTGATATTGGCTATTAAACAAAATTTACATAAAACTCGTAGAACCTGTCCAACGACAAATTGAGCAAAAAATCGTCAGAGGAAAAAAAGAACAAATCTTCAGAAAAAAAAAATTACAAAGAATAATAAAAAAAAACATACAAAGTGTTCAAGTTAAGATTTTTAAAAACTCTGGACAACAGCAACAACAAGAATATTTTCTACCCATACAAGAAGTTGGTTGACTGGTGTGTTTACCACGTTTTCCATGTTAGGAGAACCCCTTACACAGAGCGAAGTACAATGGTTAGAGCGCGGCGACGAATTGTTGGCCAACAATATAACCGGCCAGCCAGCCACTGGTTGGACGCTGTCGGTTAGCGTTCCTCTCGTCCACATTCATTCCTACATATTCACATGTTTGTATCCGATTACTTGCTTAAGATCACTGGCACTCACTAAGTTCTTTATTCGGGTTCTGTGTCTGTTTCCATTGGCAATCGTCATTGGGGATTGAAAATAGAATTTTGTTTTGTTTGTATCACAGTAGATGAATGGCTTGTTGCTGGTTGCCTTCTCCATTGGATTTCGCATTCATTTCTAAAAGTTAATAACACTAAATTGTAATGTTAATGTCCGAAGACGTTGAAATAATTCATAACATTTCTTGTTTAGATTTGTTTTGGTCGCTTGTTCTCCATTTACAAAGCCCCCATTTAGTGAGGAGCTGGCATTCGAATATTCTCTGAACATTTAAATTCTATTGTCTTTCTGCCTTTAAGATGCATAATTATAAGAAGCCCCATATAGAGATGTGGATAGGAAAACAGGAATTTGGAGACTCAAGTTTTAAAATTGATTTTACCGTTTGATGGTATCTATGCTCTTTCTTGATAAATCATAATTATTACCTGACAGTCTTCTAATTTCAGGCCGTTCTGACTAATTTTATTTCTTGTCTCATGCTTGTCTTAAAAAGGTTGATTTTTTAGCTATTATCTTTTTGGCAACAACACGCACGTTTCGTGTTTTGTTTCACTGCCAAACATCTTCAGTTTGGCCTATAATTTACCCAAGATTCGTCTTGCAAAAAAACAACGCTTGCAAATTATTGAATTTTATTATCAAAATTTGTGATATGTTAAGAGAGTGCAACGCGCGCTTCTTCCATTTTACGACGAAGCTCATTTTTGGCTCAATGGGTACGTGAAAAAGCAGAATTGTCGAATTTAGAGTGAAAGATCAGCCAGAAGCATGCAAGAACTACCAATGCATCCAGAAAAAGTCACAGTTTGGGGCGGTTTATGGGCTGGTGGCATCATTGGACCGTACTTCTTCAAAGATGATGCGAATCGTAACGTAACTGTGAATGGTGAGCACTACTGTGAGATGAGATCCAAATTTTTTTTTTGCCAAAATGCAAGAGCTTGACTTGCATGACATGTGGTTTCAACAAGAGGGTGCCACATGCCACACAGCACGCATAACAATAGACTTATTGAGAGGCGAGTTCGTTCAACATTTTATTTCACGTTCGGGACCGGTCAATTGGCCGCCTAGATCGTGCGATTTAACGCCTTTAGACTATTTTTTGTTTCGCTATGTTGAAGCTCATGTCTATACAGACAAGCCCGGTTCAATTGACGCATCGGAAGACAACATTGAAGCATTTATTCGTGAGATACCGGCCGAAATGTTGAAAAAAGTATGCCAAAAATTGAACTAAGCGGGTTGACCATTTGAGGCGCAGTCACGGTCAACATTTGCATTAAATAATCTTCAAACATTAACATAAGGGGGCAAATTGTGGGTACCATGACGTAAACATAAGGGAGAAAGTGGCACAAGGCACGCCATAGGCGGCATTTTATTGCCACTCTATGGGTGACAACCATAAATAACCTATTTTGGATGTCTGAGGAGGGGTTTGAACCTGTCTCCTACGCCGACGATGTTATAATACTTCTAAGGGGTAAGGATCCGAACCAACTATGCAGACGGACAGTGATTTGCACCAGGCCTCTCATTGTCCGAACTGAACATAGCCCAGATCGGACCAAATTTGGATATAGATTCCATATAGACCGATTTAGGGTCTTAAGCCAATAAAAAATCGTAATTTCCTGTTTCGCTGAAATTTAAAGCAGTGAGTTCGACTGGGTTTTTTTTTTTAATTTGGCTAGGAATTATTTCCGGTATGTGCTTAAAAAGTAAAATGTTGGAGGTTATAGGTTAAAGGAGATCTCATTATGGAAAATTTCAGTCAAACCACATAATAATTGCGCCCTGTACACGCTTAGGACGTGAAATCGGGAGGTCGGGTTATACGGCAGTTGGAGGTCATAGGAGAAATTATGCAAAATTTCAACCAAATCGGAAAGGTGTGAGCTCTCTAGTGGCTCAAGAAGTACAATCAGGAGAGAGGTTTATATGCGGGCTATAAACAGTTATAGACCGATTGAGACTTTACTTTACAAAAATTTTGTATGTCATAAAATAAAATAAAATCGTTTTGCAAAATTTCAACCAAATCGGATAAGTATTGTGCCCTCTAGAGGCTCAAGAATTCAATTAGAGAGATCGGTTTTTTAAAGATAAAGCCCGATATAGACGGCGATCAAGAATACATATAATCAGAGTTGTATGTTGCAATATATCAATTTATAGGGCACGGTTTGTATTAGGATAAAATTTAAAAATAAATAGTCAATTTAAAAGTATCGGGAGCAGAGGGTGTAGCCGAGCGGAGCGAAAAAAAATTGCCGGAGCGGAAAAATTTTTGCCTGAGAAGGAGCGGAAAAAACGGTACCCGCTCCGGATCCCCGGTTATAAGTGACCACCCATTGAAAAATAAATAGTCAATTTAAAAGTATCGGGAGCAGAGGGTGTAGCCGAGCGGAGCGAAAAAAAATTGCCGGAGCGGAAAAATTTTTGCCAGAGAAGGAGCGGAAAAAACGGTACCCGCTTCGGATCCCCGGTTATAAGTGAACACCCATTGAAATCCCCAACGACCTACATTGATAACAAGAACGCTATGTGTTTGTACCTTATAGGGTTGTAGATCAATGATAAAAACAGAGTGACTAGATTGGTATACCGCCATCTTATGTTGATAGGAGGCCACTGCGCTGAACGCCTGGGTTCGAATTCTGGCGATGCTGGCAACATTTGTGAGGTAGTATGCCATGTAAAAACTTTTTCCCAAAGAGATTTTGTACTGCGGCACGCCGTTTGGATTCGGCTGTAAAAAGGAGGTCCCTTATCATTGAGCTTTAACTTGAATCTGACTGCACTCATTGATATGTGAGAAGTTTGCCCATGTTCCTTAGTGGGATGTTCATGGGCAAAATTTGCATTTTGCATCTTATGTCGGTGGGAATAACAGACAAGAACTTTGTGCATTTGTTTTTTACACCCAGAAGGAAGGGATTCGATGATTCGATTTAGCTATGTCCGTCTGTGCATGTTAATCATCCGAGAGAAGAAGCCTATTGAAATTGGGAAAAAATCGGCTCAGATTTCGATATAATTCCCATTGTTCGATTTGGACTTATATTGCCATAATGTGGCCATTTGACAGGAGGGATTTTCTCATGACTCTCGACATTATTGGTGAATTTCATAGAAATCGGTTCAGATTTGGATATATATCCCCATTTTCACTCCTAATGCCACTGCAAGTTTATTTATTGACCAATCTTCCCAATACACTATGTTCGTCCGATTTTGAGAAACTTTGCAATAAAAAGTGCTCATTAATCAACCGATTCCCTTGAAATTTGCCACGAACGATTTTGTTATGACTCTTAATATTACTGGTGAATTTCATAGGAATCGGTTCAGATTTATATATGGCTGCACACCGCCCGATTTTCGCTTCTACAGCTTGGTCGAAATAGGTTCAGATTTAGACATACCTGCCATATCTGTATATAGCCCAATTTTCAATTCTAGCGCCCTGCAAGAACATTTATTTACCAACATTGCTCACATTTTCCACAATGCTTTCCTCGATGACTACCACAACTTCCAAGTAGTTTGGTCCAAATCAGTTCAGATTTACATGTAGCTCCCATATATATGTTTGTCAGATTTTGGCCAATTTCCAATAATGTTGTCATTTGTCAACCGTAGTTACTACAGTTTGAACATATTTGCTCGAAAATTGGTACGGATTCGTAATTTGTTCAGAATTGGGTATAGGGTAGGTGTAGGGTATTATACTGTCGGCACCGTCTGACTTTTGCCTTTCCTTACTGGTTTATTGTTAGATTTTAATTCATGTCAAAATTATTATTTTTTTTTTCTTCCTTAAGTTGTTTTTTTTTTATTGATTTTTCACAAAGTTAATTATGAAGTGTAGATACTGGTCGCAATTTTAAAAGAATTTTATCTTGCGCCGCATGACATTACTCATTACTGAATCATTCGTTTGTTTTGCGATTGTACTTCAGTGTCCGGATAAAATGGCAGAGCAATAATAATTTCATGCATGTTCTGTACGGAACGTAAACTATATTTGCGTGACGGACTACGTAAAAAGTTGCGTTCGTCGTCCACCGTCCACCGTTCACGGTTAAGGTTCTATGTTGATTTTCACTAGTTTCGTGGTAGTGGAGGAAAGCACAGGCATAAAAACAAACAAAAAAAGTAAAATTGAAATGTCTACAGACACACAGACGGAGAAACTAGAGAAGAGGGTCAATAATTGTGCCGGTTTTCGGTTGGCTCGCTGGCTAACTGGCAGTCTAATATACGCACAAAATATTAGACATTATGAAGATAAATAACCCACATGTGACATTTGTGCTAGGCAGATGACTTTAAGCCGACACCAAGACAGATAGCCAGACTTTCGTGAAGATAGATTGGCAACTTTCTTCATAGCTTAGGCAAATGTTCACTTTATTGCGAAAATGAAATGCCTGTAGCCGGCCACCAGCATAATCGGCAATATCAAGAATTTGAAAATGCTTTGCCTTTTCGATTTTCAACACGCTAATCATGCTGTGAGAAGAAGGCGTATTTGGTGTAAACAATTACACTCCACTTGTAAGATCCAATTCCATTGGTAGCTGCTAACAAGTGGTTATAATCTTATTGGAAATATGCATTTCAAAAACGTGTTTGATAATGAAGCGAAGATGCTGCGCATGCGCATACTCTACGCTTTCTTTGTTTGTTTACATTACATCTTAAGTGGGGGATTGTATTAAGATATTAAAAAAAAAAGTTTTTTTTTTTAATTCATAATCATAAACTTAAACATATATGTGCATCGTCGATGGAAATTTGTTTAAAAATTACCTACCATTCGCTGCATGGATATGGATTTCCTTCAAGGATAGCCGTGCCAGACGGTTTGTCAGACATCTCAGTATTTATGCAAGAGCAGGTGCCTCCCGGCCTCACACTGAGACTCTCCGCTCGATACCGCTGGCTGTTCGCGACTGCCTTTGCAGCTACTCCATATGGAGCATTTTACCATCCGCAATCTATGGACGCGCCCAGTAGCTCTCTAGCTAAGCTTCTCGGGGCAGCGACGAACACCACACAGATTGGGCCACAAATTTCCAGCCTGTGTGGTGCTTATAGCTATCCCTTGCCGCGATTGGCGGTGATGTTTCCCATTTCTGTTCATCAATGAGTTGCAGGAGAAGTTTTTTTGTCTTCTACCACCTACACTAGTCAGCCTAAAATGTGTTCAAAGTGTTTGTATTTGATTAAAAAAATGATAATTTCGTGGTAAATTTTAGGCATTAAATCCTGGATGTTTCAGAGTTATGACCATAAATAAATGCCCTTGAAGACATCACACCTAATATGGTTGAAAAGTCTTCTAACCAAAGACGAAGCGCGTCCCATAGTGGTTGGTGTGTGTTGCTATCTTTGGCTTTCCTTTTTCATTTGCATCTCTGATCATTGAGCTCGTCTCGAAAGAGAAAATTTAATGATCTTCGTTCTAACAGGCAAAAGACTTGAAAAATAAAAAATTCGGCATTCGAACCTGGGCACACGGAGCAACAGCGAGAGCCGTTGCCGTTGTCTAGCGTTTGAAGCCATCACTACAACTTCCAACAGATGCAAAAAATCATGTGTAGTACGGAAGAAGTGTAATTTGCCACAGAAAGAAAGTCTGTCATTAGACAAAAATACATGCTTTGCGCAAAAAGTACAGCTAATAGACCAGGTTGTCGAGCGTGGTTAATGTGGTAATTATATCATAGATGCGTTTTCGCTATTAATACGATTCAAATACAACATACCATCTCACAGCTCTTGAAGTCTTCTAACCAAAGACGAAGCGCGTCTCATAGTGGTTTGTGTGTGTTGCTATCTTCGGCTTTCCTTTTCCATTTGTATCTCCGAGCATTGAGCTCGTCTCGAAAGAGAAACAAACGAAAAATGCAGTTTTACTAACAAATTTAAATATCCCAGTGAAATTTGATCCCAAATTATCTTATTGTATGTAAAAATAATTGATAGCAGATAAAATTGGATCTGACCTTATAAAATTTTTACATCGGGTTATATAAGAGGTAGGCACAACAATACATACTGAAACAAGTAAAAAGACATCAAGTTCGGCCGGGCCGAACTTTGGATACCCACCACCTCGGGTATATATGTAAACTACCTTTCGTCATAATCCGGAGAAAAAGGCACAATTTATGCCCCCATAGCAGCTTTGTCGAAATATGTTTCGATTTGAACCGAATTCGGCACGGACATTGAGTAGTCTAATAAGTACAAGTCATTGTTCAATTTTGTAGAACAAAATATTGGTCTTTTTGGTAGCTATATCCAAATATAGACTGGCCTGAACTACGGATACGGATGTCAAAAAGCCTAACACAAGTCACTGTGTCAAATAATAGCGAAATCGGATTATAAATGCGCCTTTTATGGGGCCTAGACTTTAAATCGGGAGATCGCTCTATATGACAGCTATATCCAAATCTGAACTGATCTGGCCAAATTGAATAGGGATGTCGAAGTGGCTAACACAACTCATTGTCCCAAAATTTCGGCGACATTGGACAATAAATGTGACTTTTATGGGTCCAAAACCTTAAATCGATAGATCAGTCTATATAGCCGCTATATCCAAATCAGACCGATCTAGGCCAAATTGAAGAAGGATGTCGAAGGGCTTAACACAACACACTGTCCCAAATTTCAGCGACATCGGACAATAAATGTGCCTTTTATGGGTCCAAAACCTTAAATTGATAGATCCGTCTATATGGCCGCTATATCCAAATCAGACCGATCTAGGCCAAATTGAAGAAGGGTGTCGAGGGGCCTAACACAACTCACTGTCCCAAATTTCAACAAAATCGGGTAATAAATGTAGCTTTTATAGGCCTAATACCTTAAATCGGTCTATATGGGGGCTATATCAAGATATAGTCCGATATAGCTCATCTTCAAAGTTAATCTGCCTATGGACAAAATGAGAATCTATGCAAAGTTTCAGCTCAATATCACTATTTTTAAAGACTGTAGCGTGATTTCAACTGACAGACAGACATGGCTAGATCGTCTCAGATTTTTACGGCGATCAAGAATATATACTCTTTATAGGGTCGGAAATGGATATTTCGATGTGTTGCATCGAAATATCCATTTCCGGTATTTGAATCGATAAATGAATAAACCCACATCTTTCGGTGATGGGTATAAAAATCTGAAAGAAATTATCGTCTCTTAAAATGAAACATATTGTGTGGTTTTTCTAGTGACAAACCTCTTTGCGTTTCTTCTGCTCTTACCCTCTCTAACTCTGCACCCATTTTCACGCCACTTGAGCTGTGTATGTAAACAGTGGCAAGTAATCGCATGCTGTGTTAATTACTTGACGCGTAGTCAATAAAGTCGTCGCTCGACGAACGACGATGCAGTCGCCGGCTGCAAACATTGCATAGTACGCGGATGCATAACAACAAATCACGGATATTCTATTATCACAACAGTATCACTTTTCATGATAGAAAGTCTTCCATGTTTAATTTTGTTCACGCCTTCTCCGTTGCCGAAAAAAAGATGCTAACTTATATATTGAGGGTTTTTAAGAACATGCTATACGGGTATATTTTTACAAATTGTTGGAAAAATAAACAAATCGAGAGTCTAGGCTTTTAGTTTTGCAGAAGCATTAAACTTAGGATTTCCGTGTAAGGACAAAAGCTAGATTTCTTATTTTTTAAAAATTCGTTACTTTTTAAGCCTAAATATTGAAGGACGCACCTTTTTGTTAGATTTTTTTAAGACTTTTTTTTAAATTGATTTAATTAATTAATAAATAATTTAAATTGCTATTTTTATTTCCGGTTTTTCCTACACTCAAAAAATGTTGAACCTTAACAATAGTTAAAATGCACTTCATTTGGGAAATATTGAACTTCCTATGGCGCTAAGGAAGTAATTTCATAACTGATACGAAATTGTTTTTACATAGCATTAGTTCACTCTTATATTCCCCCACGTAAAATATGAACTAACGAGCATTGAAACTGAAACGTAAAAGTATTGAAAGAATCGTTATTTCCGAATTTTTCGGAGCATCCAATTGGAGATTGGCGGGCACATCTTAATTACCTATGTTAATCCGTCTCCGACCTCCACGCTATAAGTAGCTCAACTGATTTGAAGAAGACACATTTTTAATGAAACATTTTTTAATTATAAATTAAATAAATCTCTACCTTTTGTCGCAACCGAGAGTTTAATTAAGAAACTTCTGTTTACAAAGCAGACGCTATAGGCATTCATCCACATCACTATTGTTTGAATCTGACGCTATTTTCCTATTTCAATATTTCCTAACAATGCAAAAGCAAAACATTTTCTCACTCTTTTTCATCAAAGAAGGGTATGCTCTTTTGTCTAGGTTCGACATATTCTGTTTACAGTCACAATGTTATCACCAGTGAAAGTGCGCATAACTTAAAATAACATTTGGAGATGAATTGCGTAGAAGCTTTTGTGGCACAGAGCATGTGATTCTACAAAAGGTCCCGAGTTCGAGTCTCGAACCAGGAAAATGATTTTTATTATCCAAAAAAAAAAAAAAATTTAATGCCACAGTTTAAATTTAAGTTTAACACTAAGTTGCAGCTATTTAGTTATTCTTATTTCGGAGTATGTTATTGTGAACTCAAGAAATGGAAATTATAAACATTGAACTAAAATTCCAAATATTTTTAAATAGTTGATTCAGTAATAAGTTTCAGAACAGGTATCGTCGACCTTAATATACTTTTACCCATGTTTAAAAAGGTGCTTGTTTATGCCAAAGAAATTTGGTTAAGCAAAACTACTAGGTTAGGTTAGTTTAGGTTGAAAAGAGGATGCAGATATTAATCCGCCCCATGCCACTATGGACATACACCTAAGCCAGTAATCGGTTTGTTGTGCGCTCTCAAAACTATAAAGTAACCTCCAAAAAGAAAATTTAAAGTTAGAAATTCAGTGCTACTTACAAAATCCTTAATTGTTTTCAATACAACTCCCATAAGGTGGATGCATGTCTGGTATTGTTTCTCCACCTAAGTGCCGGTATCTGTTAGACACAAAAGCCGGGCAATGACAAAGGAAATGCTCCAATGTCTCATAATCTTCCCCGCATGCCCTACACATGATATCACTTGCCGCACCGATTTCACATAAGTGAGCTCGTAGTCCTATGTGCAGCGTTATGATACCAATGGCTATACTGACCTCCTTCTTGCTTTCATTCAGTAATAGCCTCGTCTTCTCACTATCTGGATCCCCCCATAGGATGTTCGCCGTCCTACCGACGGTTTCGCTGTTCCACAATGTTACATGCGGATTCAACGCCCACTCCCTTAACTCGGACTGCGTCGACCTGAAAGGCTTCGGGTTAACCAAGTTTATTGACGGCAGTCCACTGGCCTTCAGCGCCAAATCGTCTGCCCTTTCATTTCCCCTTACTCCGTTATGGCCCGGCACCCAAACGATGCGGATTTTGCCATCCTCAGAGAAGGCGTTAATTTCCTTTTTACACCGCAAGACTGTTCGTGACTACTAACATCACACGAGTTATAAACTATTTCATCTATACTCATAATAAGTTAGTCTTTTTTTATACCAAATTAATTTTCTAACCCTTGAAAAATTTTTTATTACACGTGAGTAAAGATCATGAACTAACGTATATTTTCTCATTAATACGTATTTACGATAAGCTTAATTTCTGAGTGCAGATCCATATTAAATGCTTTGTTTAGTGTGTTCGTTATGTACTTTCAAAACCATGTTATAAGAGATGCGGAGTCTGGAGTCAAATTTAAAGGATGAAAGACATACAACGAGGCTGGTGGGTATTGGCTATTTTGTTTTTATACCCACTACCATAGAATAACCCATCGAACTGTTGATTTGCAATAAATATATTGGGTTGCCCAAAAAGTAATTGCGGATTTTTCATATAGTCGGCGTTGACAAATTTTTTCAATGGCTTGTGACTCTGTAATTGCATTCTTTCTTCTGTCAGTTATCAGCTGTTACTTTTAGCTTGCTTTAGAAAAAAAGTGCGCGAAATTTTGTTTACATTTGTTTGTTTGGCGTCAATTTTAATATGGGTACCACATGTATTGAAAGAAATTCATTTAACAAACCGAATCAACGCTTGTGATATGCACCTTAAACGCTATGAATTCGATCCGTTTTTAAAACGAATCATAACTGGAGATGACAAATGGATTGTTTACAATAACGTTGGTCGAAAACGATCATGGTCCAAGCATGGTGAACCAGCTTAAACCACTTCAAAGGCTGATATCCACCAAAAGAAGGTTATGCTGTCTGTTTGGTGGGATTGGAAGGGTGTGGTATATTTTGAGCTGCTTCCAAGAAACCAGACGATTAATTCGGATGTTTACTGGCAACAATTGGACAAATTGAATACAGCCATCAAGGAGAAGCGACCAGAATTGGTCAATCGTAAAGATGTCATATTCCACCAGGACAACGCTAGACCGCACACATCTTTGGTCACTCGCCAAAAACTGAGTGAGCTTGGCTGGGAACTTTTGATGCATCCACCATATAGCCCTGACCTTGCACCATCAGACTACCATTTATTTCGATCTTTGCAGAACTCCTTAAATGGTAAAACTTTCGGCAATGATGAGGCTATAAAATCGCACTTGGTTCAGTTTTTTGCAGATAAAGGCCAGAAGTTATATGAGCGTGGAATACTAAATTTGCCAGGAAGATGGCACAAGGTTATCGAACAAAATGACAATTATATATTTGATTAAGGTTCATTCAAAGTTTTATTAAAAATGCATTTACTTTCTTTTAAAAAATCCGCAATTACTTTTTGGGCAACCCAATAGTATATATATACTTGACAATCCAAATTGATCAAGACTTGTCCGTCTGTTCGTCTCTCCGCCCGTCCGTCTGGGGAAATCACGATAGCGGTCGAACGTGTAAAGCTAGCCGCTTGAAAATTTGTACAGATACTTCTAATTGATGTAGTTATTGGGGATAACAAATAAATCAAATCGTTGCAGATTTGGATATGTAAATTCGCCCGTAAACATTCCATTAAGGAACAGGGGCAAACTTCTCTCACATATCACTAAATGCTGTCCGATTCAAGTTTAAGCTCAATGGTAAGGGCCTCTTTTTATAGCTGAGTCCGAATGGCGTACCGCAGAGCGACACCTCTTTGGGGATAAGCTTTTACATGGCATTGTACCTCACTTATGTCTCCAGCATTAGGAGGGTATAACCACTGCTGAGAATTTATTTTCTGATGTTGTAGCCAAGATTCGAACCTATGAGTTCGGCGTCACGCTGTTGTTGTTGTAGCAGTGTGGTTAGAATGTCATAGGCATAAAAGCTAACCTCTGCGCTACGGTGGCCTCCAGATTTGGATATAGCTCCCATATAATCCATGATGGTGGCACATTTTTAATTGCATTACAATTTGTTGGGATTAGTTTAATCTCTTATATCGAAGAAGTGAGCCCACTCTGTGTAAGTGTGTGTAGTTGTAAGGCTTAAAATCATCCAACCTTGGATTTAGACATTCAAAACAAAGCCAAGATGATAATTAACCCTTTGAAAGACCATTAACCAGCATAGGGTGTGTCTCTTCCCTCCTCCCAAGTCGGTGAGACTATATCATAATTCTGATGCCGCACATAAGAAGACGTCCATATAAATGATGCGTGCCTCCGAAAGGTAACATTCCCCATTTGCTTTCATCATCTTTGCCTAAAGTAGTATCACTTAGTGTGAAGAAGAAAAATCCCATTAATTTCAATTTTTTGAGTTACGTTCTTGACTTGTTGTAGCGCAACAGCAGCGAAGAGCCTAAAGACAAAAAGTATGTCAGTTATAATTAAAACAAAAACACAGTTTAAGGCAAAAAAAACAACAACAAGCATTTTACCCCACAAATACATACGATATATACATACATAATCACATATCCAAATAGATATATGTACATGAGGTGTAAGTTTGTAGGCAAACGTTTTTATGCATATGAGATAGTACATAGATTAGCGGATTTTTCAATTCTTCTCTTTCTTTTTTTGTTTATATTTTTCTTCGTACAACGCTTAGGTGAGAGTCTCTTTTTGATAAAGAAGAGGAACGCACAAAAGCAAAACAACTTCAACAACCTCGTTTACTGCAAAGCACAAAACATTTACCTCTACATACACACACACACACACACATACACTTTCCTTCCCAACAAATCACTCGGAGAAAAAGTTAAATGAAACAGGCCTCATTCGCAACATTGAGGTTGGTGGGCGGAAAGAGGTGGAAATAACAAAACACTGTATTTATAGCAACACCATCACTCCTCACTAAGATTCCTACTCAATTTTACCATACACTGAAATATGTTGTTGGAATTGTGTTTTTTTTTTAATTCTGATGTAAAGAAGATTTTAGTGTTGGAAAACGAGGCTGTGCTTAAAACATAACGGTAACCTGTGTGCAACAGATTTAATTCAGTGACGGCAAATTAAATGTTTTTTTTTTTACATAATGACTGGTACTATGCGCGTTTTTCACAGTTAAAGGCATGTTTTTGCCGATTACTTTTTTGAAACACTACATAATACGTTTGATCAAAATTGGGTCTGGCGATTTGAATGAGTCAAATCTTTTGATCGCCCAAAATATTCTTGAAAACAGAACCATATTGCTGTCCCATTTTCAGCAGATTTTCTGTTGTTTATATGGGTATGCCAATTTTGCCCATGAACATTTCTCTAAGGAACGGGGCAAA
This sequence comes from Stomoxys calcitrans, assembly GCF_963082655.1. Lineage (NCBI taxonomy): Eukaryota > Metazoa > Arthropoda > Insecta > Diptera > Muscidae > Stomoxys > Stomoxys calcitrans. Next base: position 156,489,873 of record NC_081552.1, on the reverse strand, counting down.
CTTCTCACATATCAATGAGTACAGTCCGATTTAAGTTTAAGCTCAACGATAAGGGGCGTCCATTTTTATAGCCGAGTCCGTACGGCGTGCTGCAGTGCGACACCTCTTTGGAGAGAAGTTTTACATGGCATAGTACCTCACAAATGTTGCTAGCATTAGGAGGGGAAAACCAGCGCTGAACATTTTTCCGGAAGGTCTGGCCAGGATTCGAACGCAGGCGTTGAGCGTCATAGGCGAACATGCCAACCTCTGCGCTACGGTGGCCCTTTACTTTAAGTATGTGAATATTTAAGTAGGCTTCGGTTTGTAAAGCATCACTTTGTCATTAACTGTAGTAAAGTCTTGTCCTTTTCTAACCTTTACGAAACTTGGACCATCGCTGACCGATTTTGAAATTGCTGATCAGACGAAATGTGAAGGATCGATAATATCATGATTTAAATTAAAGATGTCCTTATATAAAACAAAAACCCTTCTTTTTTGTTTGTTTCTCTTTCGAGACGAGCTCAATGATCGGAGATTTTCTTTGCAAATGGAAGAAGAAAGCCAGAGATAGCAACCTTCTGTTTGCGCTCTTATTTTGATCTTTAAAATCGAAAAAATCAGAAAAATACCTTCAACAAATGATTGTTTATCAAAAGAAGGTGAGAAATTGTACATCTTTAAATTAAAAAAAAAATAATAATAACCTCACCAAACCAAGCGAGGTTTCAGACAAGGAGACAGCCTATCATGTGATCTCTTTAATATCCTGCTGGATACGAGATGCAGATGTGAATAGATATGGCATACTAATCACAAGAGAACACATGCTACTCGCCTATGTATATGTATTCACTGTTCGAACGCTTAGCTTCAACTAAGTGATCGTTTGTTTCTTTGCCAATAATACCCAACTACAAAAAATGATTTTTTGTTTCAACAATTTTACTCTCATATTATGGAGAGTAAAATTGTTGATTATAGCTTGGCTTAGTCTTTCAGCCATTCCCAAATTATCGCATATCCTTTGTCGTATACAGGAACCAATATTGTCAATCACTTTTCCCTGGCCCATTACATTTGCTTCAATCATTCTGTGCTGGAAGTGCTAAAAGTTGCAATTCCAACGCACTTGTTAAACACTTATCCTCCCCATGCGTCAGTTCACATTTACTTGCCGGTTGTTGTTTTTGCATAACTGGAGAATTCGAGCACAAACTTCTTGTCTCGAACCCACCCTCTCTAAGTGTTGATTAAAATTTGAGGACAAAGAACAATGTCCTGCAAATGCTGCATGGCTCAAGGCCAAAGGCATTATGGGATGGCTTTTAAATGGAATGGATTGTGAATGTTGTGTGCGTTAGGAAACTACCCCATTCTACTACCCTTCGTCTAGCATACAGCACATTCTGCACTTGGAAATCCAATGTATGTATATTAGAAAGGGTCTTAATAAGAAAGGAGTGTTATTTCCTCAATCGTTGGACAATTGCGAATTTCTCTACAGACGTCCCTTTAAGGAACTATATTAATGAGTGCGGCCATAAGCCGACATAGGAGGCTATACATAAATGGATTAATTAGTAAAATGCTGGAATTTTCGAATGTATCATAGTATGGTTCTTAGGCCAATTGACCCCTTGATCCGAACCTTGCTTATTCATCCGGATAAGAAGTTGCTAGACATGAAACCTTTTCCCTCTCATGTGATTTAAACCCCCTCGATGTGGTAGTTTCTTCCTGCAAACTATTCTAAGGGCCATAAGCAATAGAATTTTGTCACTGATTCAATAGAAAGATAGCAGGTGATTTTTATGAAATGGCTAACGAATACATCGACTAAATTTTAGTGGTTTTATGCAGCATATTATAAATGTCTTGGTTACCCACTTGAATATATCCACCTTAAAATTCTTATTTCCGTTTCTATATCCCTTTGTGATGCATTTCTCATTTCTTTGTTTGTTGGCAAAGCCCTGGCAATATTTTGTTGTATTATAGTCATGTTGTGGCCTCACTTTACCTTCTTGTGTACTTTAGCATGTGTCTGGACCACACCCTATCGCAATCATTGATTTTTCCTTTTTCCTTGCTGAGCGCACTCCAGTCATTTGGCTTTGAATTTCTCCTTGAGCCGAATAAGATGACACAAGCGCGAAAACCTTGCACTGCTTATTCCATATCTTTTGTGTGTAGTGTTGTTTGGAGATGTGAATGTAGATTTGTTCATATCTGGCCTAGACACTGTCTGTGGGGGCCATTACTGGAGGTGGTTTCCTTAGGGTAATATCTGAGGCGCTTATTCACCCAAGAACGTGGTAGACTCAATACAAGGGGGTGGTTGTTCAAATTGCATGCCTTATGGGAGTTTAATACAATTTATGAAAATGCCTTAAACGTAGAAAGCCGACTTGCTCTATTGGGTTTCCACAACCGCTAAGAAGGTGTTTGTTTTACATTCCCTCACCATCAGTTCAATGACCCCATGAATTCAGGAAATGTAATAGAAAATATGACAGCAACATCTGTTGCGGAAATCCTTCATCTAAGAGCTACGTAGAACAACATTAACTCCAATTTTGAGAAAATGTCCAAAACAATTGAATTAAAATTACAAAATTTAATTTACAAAAAAAGCGAACATATTTTCTATTAGGATTATCAATTTAAATCAAATGTCAATTCTAAACTGAAATCAAGCAAAAGAAAGAATTAAGGCCTGGCTTTGCTCTCGTTAATGTACAGTAAATGTAGAATAAATGTCTATTTGGAAATAAATACATTTATTTCCAAAATAGACTAGAAGGTGAGGGAGGGTCATACGTCGGAGAACTTCAGGCATGCCCTGAGGACACAACATGCATTCCTCAAGGGCAGGTCGGAGAAGAAGTCCCTTCGCGAAGTGATGTGAAAAGTCGATCAACCGAAGGAGGAGAGGATGATATATCGATCTTTATAGGTAGCTCCAAGATGGGGACAGGGACTGTATTTGGTTCTATACTCCTGTGCCATAACGATAGCTGCAAAAGAAATTCCGGAAGGGATTTACAGTGTTTGAAATCAGGATATATGCCGGCGCTGTAGGCCGCGGGTTCTCGAACAGTGAGGTCCAAGTGTGTCGAATTCCTCATATAGTCCTAACACGGTTTAGCAGATACGATGGCGCCGTATTGATGCTCGACCCCAACACTCATCTTGTAATTTCTCCTTATTTATATGTATTGGCCACCGGGTGAACTCACCTTTTCATGGTGGGCTAGCCATTCAAACTTAGCCCAAAACTATTGACAATAAATTGTAAAAAAGTGCACAGAGAAATCAAAAAAACAGGACTAACAGTTTACTAAATAAACATTTCTGGTTTTGAAACTCGTTCAAACTTCAAATTTTATCAGCTGACACGAAAACGGAACGGAATTCTACTTTCCGGTTACGGTCAACAGATGTTCGGTAATCGTTTTGATGTATTTTCGTAAGGCAAAACAAAACAGCTGACATGTTTTTCTACATTAACAGTACATTTACGAGAGCATAATCAGGCCTTTAAGCTATTCTCGAAATGTTGGACTAATAAACGTATGCAGCTGAAAAAGTTCGAATTCAAATTCAAAATTTCTTGGATGTGAGATTTATTCTCATTTGACGGTTTCTAAATTTAAAAAAAAAGCAAAAACGAGCTAAGTTAGGCTGGAATTCTATATAAAATTAACGCAAACGAACGTTGCACAGTGTGAGAAAATCGAAAAAACTAATAAAAAAGTGTGCCGCGTGAAAACGGGTAAAGATATCTCCTTGAAATGTTTAAAGCTGGAGTGTTAGCGACATCGTGTGCAACATTTCAGGCTCTTAGATTGGTCTAAAGTTGGTCACCTCGGCATTTCGAAAAGTTTTTCGGGCAGCCATATCTTCGTTTGAGATAAAATTTACAGCGACTTTGCCACATCTGATAATTCAGTTGGAAGTCAAAAAAAGTTCAAAAAGTGTATTTTTGCATTGTTTGGTCAAAATAAGTATTTTTATTGATTAGTCTTTTATACCTTCCACCATAGGATGGGTGTATACTTATTCCGTCATTCCGTTTGTAACACCTCGAAATATTCTTCGAAGACCCCATAGAGTTCATATATATTTATTCTTGAGCGTCATGATATTTTAAGTCGAACTAGCCATGTCCGTCCGTCTGTCTGTCTGTCGAAGGTGCGCTAACTTTCGAAGGAGTGAAGCTAGGCACTTGAAATCTTGCATAAATACTTCTTATCAGTGTAGGCCAGTTGGAATTGTAAATTGGCCAAATCGGTTCATGTTTTGATATAGCTGCCGTATAAACCGAACACTGATTTTGGTAATAAAATTCAATGATTTGCAAGCGTTGCTCGTTAGTAAGTCTATTCATGATGAAATGTCAAAGCATACTGAGCATCTTTCTCTTTGACACCATGTCTGAAATCCTACGTGATCTGTCAAATACTAATGCATGAAAATCCTAACCTCAAAAAAATCACCCTTTACAAAAACGTAAATAACATCGGGAGAGGCATATCTTACTCCACGCTTAAGCTCTCTATCTCACAAATACAGTGGTATGTAACCAGATTCGTGTAAGAATGCTCTCAACATGCAAATGATCATCGTTCTGTCGGAACTCTTTTTAGCTCACCTGTTTAATTGTATGCTCTGTTCTTACTTAAATGTTTTGATCTTAGACCCGTGATGCATTTTTGTAATAGGCAGATAATTTGTTGTAATTTGTTGTTGTGAGTTACGAAGGTGGATTAATGTTATGACTCTTGAAAAGGCTATTTAAATGAGAACAACGTTTGTAAAATTTTCATTCCTTTGTCAACTCTTTTTTAATAAAGACACAAAGAGGATAATTGAACTGGTTACCATTTTTGGAAGGGACTTATGTAAAAAAATCAAATATACCTAAAAATAAAATAAATTGAGTATACTGGCGAGCTGCCTTGCAAGTTATCGAATAAAATAAAAAAAAAAATATTTTATAAAAAATAAGACCAAATCCAAAAATCTTTAAGGTGATTTGCCCTCATCTTACAGGGACACTTTTGTGTGCAAAACTCAGAAAAATTATTGAAATATCTATATTCGTTTTTTTATGGGTCGATTATGGATAGCAACCAACATTCAGTCTGACAACGCAACAAAAAAAAAATTGTATTGTGTATGGCAACTTTTGTCAATTGATGCCGGTAATAGTGTTTTGGCAGTCCCGCAGCAAGAAAATGGGTAAACGAATAAAAATGCTAGAAGTTGTGAAATAAAATGAACGAACATTTTATTTTTAATTTAAACCACTGTTGAACTATATTTTCATTTATTAATGTGTAAAAGATCACTCTATGTCGCCGTTTGCTGCTATTCTCAGTGGTTTTCTTTAGCTGCTGCAAACCCAACATTTTTTCAACACTTAAGAGCTCGCCTCCTGGATTTATATCCAAGTTCATTTGCAATAAATCTGCTGCCGTCCGTATAATGGAAATACGTAGACATTTCTGGCGGTGGCCGACGGTCTGTGATTCCTTTTTTTTTCTTCTTTTATTAACCGCCAGTTTTTATTATTCCTTTGCTTTAAAATCTATTCACACTATCAACTATTCCTCATCGGAAGTACGTGATGACGTTTTTTTCTGCATCTGCAGAACCCGTAAGTGTTTGCCTCCATTTTTCCAAACATCAAGAATTATTGATTTGTGGGGATTTTAACCATGGTGAAGCCTGCAAACACCGACACATTTGTAGTAAGCAAATTAGTTTCCTTTCAATTCCACTGCTTTTCTACTAATAATAACAACAGAGCAACTACAAAAAGTGGTTGCCGAAAAATTCCATTTTTTGCAACTGGCATTGGCAACTTCAGTTGCAAGTTGCCATCCGTAATGCAAATTTGTCAACTGACAACCCAAATGCACTATGGTTCCCATCCATGAGAATTTTCGTCTTCAGTAAAAATGCAATTTTTCACCTATTTTTGGAATGAATGTCCGAGGAAAATTAATGGAAAACTAATTAAGTGTAAAAACAAAAAATACGGAAAAAACTGCAACTTTCTGATACAGCATGAACAAAGTCGAAGAAAAAAAAGAACCAGTAGAGATATGTTCGAAAATGTTTTTCAATTTTACAGTCCCAAATTTTTAACAAAATTCCCAAAATACCCACTTTGGCAAAGATGGTTTCCACATCGGCACATTTTAGAAAATTAGCTGTGGAGGCTACCGAAAGGAGGCATTAAAATTATTATGGGAGATTTTATAGCCAAGGTGGGCAAAAAGAATGCAAGGATTTTGCGATATCAGGATTGACAATGGTGACAGATTGGTTGAAACCGGCTCTTTATTAGAGACACAAAATTCCCCCATAAAAATATACACAAAAAAATACTTGGAAATCACCAGATGGAAGCACTCGTAATCAAATCGATCACGAAAAGAAGACAAAGAGTCGACATCGATAGTGACCACATGCTCTTAGTGGCCACTCTACGGCTACACCCCGTGAAAAGGACTGAAACAAAAAGCGCAAAGTTAGGTAACCCCGAAACAGCATGCGAACACAAGACAACGTTAACGGAGATGCTGCAGTAACACCCATACATGGGCCGACATAACAGGAACATATACGAAGACGTTCACCTTGACTACGCAACGGTCTGCTACGGCCAAATCAAGTGTAACAAAAACCGCAGCCAGGACTAAATATAGCGCCTTCGACTCGCTGGTCAAACGCCTAGTTCGCAGAGATAAGCGAACATAAAAGTTGATTTTTTAAGAGCTATAGGAAAGTTTTTCAAAAAAAAAAAAAAAAATTCAGAAAAATGCATGAAATCTTTATTTGAATCGACAGTACGGTCCATATAATTTAATGTTTGAAGATTATTTCAAGCAAATGTTGACCGTGACCGCGCCTTGAATGGGCAACCCGCTTAGTTCAATTTTGGCATACTTTTTCCAACATTTTGGCCCGTATCTCACGAATAAATGCTTCAATGTTGTCTTCCAATGCGCCAATTGAAGCGGGCTTGTCTGTATAGACATGAGCTTTAACATAGCCCCACAAAAAATAGTCTAAAGGCGTTAAATCGCACGACCAATTGACCGGTCCCGAACGTGAAATAAAATGTTCACCGAACTCGCCTCTCAATAAGTCCATTGTTATGTGTGCTGTGTGGCACCCTCTTGTTGAAACCACATATCATGCAAGACAAGCTCTTGCATTTTGGGAAAAACAAAATTGGATATCATCTCATGGTAGCGCTCACCATTCACAGTTACGTTACGATTGGCATCATCTTTGAAGAAGTACGGTCCAATGATGCCACTAGCCCATAAACCGCACCAAACTGTGACTTTTTCTGCTTCTGGCTGATCTTCACTCCAAAATCGGCAATTTCGATTATTTGCGTGCCCATTGAGCCAAAAATGAGCTTCGTCGCTGAAGAAGAAGAAGCGCGCGATGAACTTTCTGAACAGGGCACGCATTTTGATAATAAAATTCAATAATTTGCATGGTGAAATTATAGACCAAACTGAAGATGTTTGTCAGTGAAAGAATACACGAAGGGCAACAATAAAAGATGAGGACGGATCGGAATTAACAACACCCGAACAGCAATTGTAGCGATGGCGCGGTTTCTTCAGTTCCGAAGGACCAGCAACAGAGGACGCGATCTTCGACCCTCCTTATCCTCCTGTGCACCGAAACCCACGTAGAAATATATCCACAGCCCCACCCATCTGCGAAGAAATCGAGGCCGTTCTGGTCTCACTCAAAAACGGTAAATCAGCTGACCCCGACAATATACTTTCTGGACTGTTGCGTTATGGGCCACAACCCATTGCTCAAGCGATCACCGCAATAATCAGATAGGCGTGGGATACAAACGCTGTCCCCTCGGAATGGAAGAAGGGGATCATGGTCACAATCCCAAAGAAGGGTGACCCCACCCAATGTAAGAATTGGTGGGGGATTACATTGCTAAACGCAATAAATAAAGTGATGGCAAGTCTTCTTTTGCAGCGTATTTCGCCTGCACTTGACAGAATCTTGTGGAAGGAACAGGCAGGTTTTCGGCCAGGAAGTTCTTGTGCAGACCACATGAACTCCCTGCTCATAGTCATTAAACGGTCTGCAGAACTCAATACACGCCTATACCTTTTATTCATCATATTCGAGTGTGCATTTGACACGGTTTCTAGAACTTTAATGTGGAGCCCGCTGTTGAATAAGGGCATCCCTGAAAAATCGTGACACTAATTAGAGAGCTGTATAGGAATGCTGAAGTTTCTGTCAATTTCAATGGAAAAGAGAGCCGAACTTTCGGGATCGCAAAGGCGTGAAACAGGGTTGCATCCTATCGCCAATGCTATTTTACTATGAAAAATGGGGCATCATATGGAAAAATTACCATATTTTGCCAAAAACGGCCACTGTCTTGTTTTCTTTAATACTTAGGACTCTAAGTTGAATAGATTCGGAAAGAGCGTGGTCCATATTATATTTCCTGTAAACGGTTTCAGCGCACTATTTCCCAGTTGGCCACAGTGGGGCATTATTTTTGCAAAATGGGGCATCATATGGAAAAATTACCAAATTTTTCCAAAAATTGCCAATGTCTTGGTTTCTTTAATAATTAGAGCTCTAAGTTGAATAGATTCGGAAAGAGCGTGGTCCATATTATATTTCCTGCAAACAGTTGTACCTCGCTATTTCTCAGTTGACCGCAGTGTACCTATTTCTTCTATTGAGTGATGAATTAAATTCGACATCCATATTTCTTTTACGACTACTATTTTGATTTTCACTTTTCATCTCTTTTCACTTTTTTTCACTTTTTTCACTTTTCGTCATATTTGTGTTTGAATTTCTTTTTTGTATATTACGATTTTTCCACATTTGTATTTGGTTCTTATTGCTTTTGTATTAGGTTTTCTCTATTATAATTTTAAATTTGACATATAGGTGGCGCTCAATTGTGAATTTTTATATTATAATATATTTTCGCATACATAATAAAATAACATAAACGTCGTCAAAACCACAGAAAAAAACATTTAAAATGTACGTGATTCGTTATTTATATTATTCGCAACGGAAGCTTGGTAATGATGGTAAACAGTTCAACAAATTCGAATCGATTATTTGAGCAATGAAATGCGATGTAAGTTTTGAGCTTTGCCATTTTTTTTTGGCGATAACATTTGCATTTTGTCATTGGACGCATGTGAATTGTGAGTGTTGCCCAATTGCTTTTTGGCTTCCATATCCTAAAATATTTATGAGTGTTGTTTTTATGACAAAAATATAATAATTACCAAACTAAATTTAAAAACAAGTTAGAACGTGCCAAGTTCGGCGGGCCGAATCTTATATATTGAATGTTGAAGACAATAGTAGAAGTCATTGGGAAGTATTAAAGTATTGGGTTGCCCAAAAAGTAATTGCGGATTTTTTAAAAGAAAGTAAATGCATTTTTAATAAAACTTGGAATGAACTTTAATCAAATATACTTTTTTTTTTCTAAAGCAAGCTAAAAGTAACAGCTGATAACCGACAGAAGAAAGAATGCAATTACAGAGTCACAAGCTGTGAAAAAATTTGTCAACGCCGACTATATGAAAAATCCGCAATTACTTTTTGGGCAACCCAATACATTCGGATAAGAATTGCGCCTTGTAGGGCCTCAAGAAGCTTAATGGGGAGATCGGTTTATATGGGAGCTGTATCAGGCTATAGATCGATTAAGACCACATTGGACATGTATGTTAAGGATCATGGGAGAAGCCGTTGTACAAAATTTCAGCAACATCGGATAAGAATTGCGGCCTCTAGAGTCTTATAAAGTCAAGATCCCAGATTGTTTATATGACAGCTATATCAGGTTATGGACCGATTTGAGCCATACTCGGCACAGTTGTTGGAAGTCATAACAAACCACTTCATGCGAAGTTTCAGCCAAATCGTATAAGAATTGCGCCCTATAGAGACCTCAGAAGTCAAGATCCCAGAACGGTTTATATCAGGTTATGTACCGATTTGAACCGTGCTAACCACAGGTATTGGAAGTGATACCAAAACACCTAATACAAAATTTTGCGCCCTCTATTGGCTCAAGAAATCAAGATCGAAGATCGATATATATGGCAGCTATATTAGGTTATGGACCGATTTGAACTATACTTAGCTCATTTGTTGGAAGTAATACCAAAACACCACGCGCAAATTTTCAGCTCAATCGGATAAGAATTGCGCCCTCTAGATGCTCAAGAAGTCAAGACCCAAGATCGGTTTATATGGTAGCTGTATCAGGTTATGGACCGATTTGGCACATTTTAAATCCTAACCGTCCTACATTAACAAGATATATTTCTGCAAAATTTCAAGCGTCTAGTTTTACTTTAGCGTGCTTTCGACAGACGGACGGTCAGACGGCCGGACATGGCTAGATCGACTTAAAATGTCATGACGATCAAGAATATCCATACTTTATGGGGTTTTAGACGCATATTTCGAGGTGTTACAAGCCGAATGACGAAATTAGTATACCCCTATCCTATGGTGGAGGAAATAATAAACCTATCCAGTACTCCGAACGCATAGAGGCAAGTTTTTGGAAAACGAAGACATTGATTAGTAAGAAATTTGTTCGTGTTTGGGGCTTGTAAGTTATCATTATTTTTTTGGTTAATCTGGAATTTTGTTTAAATAAATATTTGAGCTATTTTTTTTACTAATATTTAAAAATATTATATTAAATTATTTATTTTTTTCTCTTTTTAGGTAAGCACTCGAGCCATTGCGAATTATGTAATGTAAGTGACTACAATTATTGGTAATAATTAGGAGAAAAGCAAACAACACTCCCTTAAACGCTATGGCAGTAGGCCCAAATCGAAAATGGAAATTGACTCCAAATCTGGGGTTCTTTTGCGTTTCGAAAAATGACAATTTGTGGAAAAACTAATTTTGACCTAATGACTGCATGAAATAATGCTTCAAAAAGACGAAAAAGGCCACAAAAGTTTTGTTGTTATTATCTATATCCCTGTTTGGATCATATTTTCATTTTGGGTTTGGGGTGCATTTTTGTGGGGCCAAACTTCATAACGCCGTTTGTATCAGGGTGCAGATACTCCTCTGCAGGAGGATGCACCTGTAGCAAAGCCATCCATTTGATGTTTAATTCTTTGATAGAATCTCCGGAATTCATTTTGATCAGTGGAATTCATTTTTGATCCCCTCTAACATTGTCTAGAGTTACCTCTCCTTCGCCTGGCGCATTACTACTGACTGCATCTCGGCATTCCTGATTAAGAATTTGTTGTGTGTGGCTTTAAATACCCAAATTTCATGGACTGGGCAATTGTTTGCGAATGCGCTGCTGTGTCATCGGGACAAGGATTGCATTCATCAAGCCATTATGACAGTCGAGTAGAAAATACTCATAGAAAAATTCAAGCACATCATTGTTAAATTGATAACATTGGTGCATAAATGTGAATCAACGGATAGAACAAGAGTGTAACTTTAGAAACTGACCACAGTTCTTCACATTCTGACAACGTCTAGTGCACAATTTTGTTAAAGACTGCAAAATGCTTTTGTGTGCTGCTGAGAATCGAACATGTGTTCCACCCATACCCTAGTTGTGTGTTTACAAAGGCCTTATCACATTGCACCATAAACGCCTTTGTAAATATGTACTCGTACATTAGGGTGTTCCAAAATAGAAAAAGAATTTTTTGAAACGCATACCTTTAATTTTTTTTCCCCAACAGAGGATGGGGGTTTATTTATTTTGTCATTCCGTTGGCAACACATCGAAATATTTCGGACCCTATAAAGCATAGATATTCTTGGTCCTTGTAAAATCTTAAAACGATCTAGCTTTGTCCGTCCGTCTGTATGATGATATTCAGCTGAAACTGCACAAATTCGTTTTTTGGCCATAGACAGGTTAAGTTCGAAGATGGACTATATTGGACTATATTTTGATATAGCCCCCATATAGACCAATCTAGGCCCATAAAAGCTGTATTTATTATTCGATGGTACAATGATTTGTGTTAAGATTCCCGAAATCTGAGCCAAATATGGTCCAGATCGGCCTGTAGCTTAATATAGCCACCGGTCTCGCGATTCAAGGTCCTAGGTCCATTAAAGGCACATTTATTATCCGATTTCGAAATTTGACACATTGATTTGTGGTATGATTACATCCGTGACATCCGCGCTGAATATGGTTCAAATCGGTCTATATCTTAAAATAGCCCCCATGTAAATCCATTTCTCGGTTTGGGCACTTGGGCTCATAAAAGCAGCATTTTATACCTGATTTGGCTGAAATTTGTCACAATGATTTGGTTTAAATCGGCCTATATCTTACACTCAACCAAATTTGTTATTCAAAACAGCAAAATGTTGTCAAAACCGCAGTTTTTGTCTGCTGAAAATGGGAAGGCAGACATTATTGCTGTATCAGCAAACATAGGGCTGCAGTATTAGCAGCAAACAACAACAAAAATCTACTGACAAAATTGTTATGCTATTTTTTATGGTTGCCTGTTACTTGTGTTGATTACTTTAGGCAATTTTTTAGATTTTTTTTAAGAAATTTTGTTGGATGATATGTTTTTAATTTGTGGAATATTACTGTAAAGAACCTATCTGATCCATCCATTGGTATGCATTTCGAAATGTGGCAGAGCTCGTTCGCATTTTTTGTTATTGCTCTACTAATGTAGCCACCGTAGCGCAGAGGTTAGCATGTCCGCCTATGACGCTGAACGCCCGGGTTGGAATCCTGGCGAGACCATGAGAAAAAATTTTCAGCGTTAGTTTTCCCCTCCTAATGCTGGCAACATTTGTGAGGTACATGGTATGCCATGTAAAACTTCTCTCCAAAGAGGTGTCGCACTGCGGCATGCCGTTCGGACTCGGCTATTAAAGGGAGGCCCCCTATCATTGAGCTTAAACTTGAATCGGACTGCACTCATTGTTATGTGAGAAGTTTGCCCCTGTTTCTTAGTGGAATGTTCATGTGCAAAATTTGCAATTTGCTCTACTAATGTTCACATGACTGGCATGGCCTTTTGTATTTTAATTTAAAGAAAAAAAGGTTACATATGTGTTCTATTGTTTTTTCTAACATTCCCTTCATAATTAAGCAGCAGTCATTTTAAGCAAACAGAAGACTTTTCAGCAGTAGGCCTGCTACTCTGAAATTGCAGTACTACTGCTGTAATAGCAGAACAACTTCTACACTAGCAGCAAAATTGTCTACTAATACTCAGCAGACCGTGTTTGCTATTTTTAGCAAACTTTTTTCTATGAGAGTAATATTCGACAAATTAAAATTAAAAAAAAGCCTAAAGTAATAAAAAAAAGTAACAGGCAAACAAAAATAAATACACTACATTTTTTTTGTACTTAAAACAGCAGATATTGTTTGCTGATTTAGCTGACTGAAATGTTTGCCAATACAGCAGCAGTAATGTCTGCTTTCCCAGATTTAGCAACAATTTTTGCTGTTTTGAAAAACAAATTTCGTTGAGTGTACGATGAAAAATATATATACGTTATAGTGTCCCACATAAATATTTCGAAGTGTTACAAACGGAATTAGAAGTGTAAACACGACAAACAGACGGACAAGTACCACAGAAAGGACACGTGGATTTGAGAAAATGGTTGAGCTGAATCTGGAAGAATTTCGAAGTAAAACCGCACAGTGGTAGCTCAAGGTAAGTTAATCATACATTTGTTCTTTATTGTTTAGGTCATTTTTGGATCTGAAATCCTCAACTGGTTTTCTTTGAAAGTACTACATCCAACTTTGTCGTCGTGTTGGCACCAGTTAACGTTAACCGATCGCCATACTATTTCGTATTTTGCTTATTGGGATCTAAAAGTAAAAAAGAAGGGTGTGCATTTCCATTTTATCCTTTATAGCATGGGACAGTCTAATGTACATTTAAACTTTAGGTTGGTACATACATATACTCATTTTGTAGAGATGATGTTCATAACGGTCGGTGCTTGAAATCAACAAAGCTCGTTCACAAAATCACATCAAAATCATCACCGGTTGGCAATATTTTCAATACCGCCAGTTCATGCTAATGACACTGCAAATGCAAATTGCAAATTTTGCCCATGAACATTCCACTAAGGAACAGGCGCAAACTTCTCACATATCATTGTGTGCAGTCCGATTTAAGTTTTAAGCTCAATGATAAGGGGCCTCCTGTTTTATAGCCGAGTCCGAACTGCGTGCCGCAGTGCGACACCTCTTAAGAGAGAAGTTTTACATGGCATAGTACCTCACAAATGTTGCCAGCATTAGGAGAGGAATACCACCGCTCAATATTTTTTCTGATGGTCTCGCCAGGATTCGAACCCAGGCGTTCAGCGTCATAGGCGGACATGCTAACCTCTGCGCTACGGTGGCCTCCACTAATGACACTTTTGGAGCATAATTTTTTAGGTTTTTTTCTATCAGTATATGATTCTAGATTGCAGGTATCACATCACAACCTCAACTTCTCCATCATGACCTATAGTACATCGATTCCGTTTGTAGGGTTCTCATGTTTACTTCTTGTATGATTAATCCAACATCTATTAAGTCATCTAGGTTTATTTGCAACATTTTATTTCTATAACGCCTATTCAATATACCCACTAAGAAGAACTAAACTAAAAATTTTCTCTCCTTTGTAGGTGCAAAATTGAAATATAACAACAACCTCAAGAGTTCCCACAAAAATGTTCTTAGAATTTTATAAATATTTCCCATAAGCATCACTGAATGAGATTATGGCTTTCCGATGAAAACATTTGGTGTTAAGTTTTTTTATTTTGTTTACAGTAGAACCCCCATATACATTTTTTATCTAAACAAACATGCAAATATGCCTCTCGAAAAAAGAAACACTAGATCACGAATTGTTCCATTTCCATCATGGGATGGATCAACTAAAAGCTAACATGATTCACATGATAGGTGCGGATGGGTGGGATGAGCCGGCCGGCCGGCCGGTTGATTGTCTACCACAAGTCATCGCTTTTGGTTGTCTAGCCCACGGCCAAGGTGTATCTACTCCCTCATCGACGTCAGCGGGGGCTATAAAAATGAAATGTATTATGCGCAACAAACAAAAAATGAAAGACGAATAACAAGAAATGTTTTAACATTAACATTTTGAAACAGGAACAAGTTCAATACTCGACCAAATCGATATGAGAATACAACCGTTTATTTTAGGTTATAGACTAAAAGTCTCGAAATACCGACTGCACATACGTAGCATATCGTTTTTAGCTATTTCTTAAGCAAACAATTGATTGTACAAATAAATAAACGTGTACAAGTAAAATGTTGCGGAAAACTCCACACCCTTATTTGGCAAATGTTTTTTGGCAAATATGTTGCAAACTATACAGCGTACTGCTCAAAAAATTCCTTTATTTATTATCGAATTATAATAAATGTATACAAATATCGGGGTTTCCAACAAAAGGGTTGAGAAAAAACTATGTTATCGGTTTGAAGTTAAAGCTGGCAAACTATCGATAATCACAACATTCGATATTTTTAATAATAAATATCGATACTATCGGTGATATCCCATCGCCTATATTTCAAACGAAAATGAGAATTAAAAATCAGGAAGTCGTTTTATATAGAAGCAATATCAACACACAGAACGAATTAGACCAAATTTGATACAGTCAGTTGGAAGTCACGAGATGAAAACTGCGCCCTCTATAGGATACGTTCAGTGTTGGATTGCCTATTTTGGTTCAATTTTGCAAAAAATTGAACTTTGCCTATAGTATCGATAGGAAAAATATCAATCGATATTCGGACAAAAAATAAAATATCGATAGTGTCATCGATATTTTGCCAGCTCTACTTGAAGTCCACTCAAAACAGTTATGAATGGAAGTTGACTTGGTTCATACGACGACCGCGGACACGTTTGGATGTGTCAATACTTTGGATCCAATTTTCGATGACTTGGCCACACATTTCATCTGAAATGGTCACTACGATTTCTTCCAACGTCGATGCCTTGTTGGCATAGACCAATGACTTGACGTAGCCGCAAAAAAAGTTTAAAGGCTTCAAATTGCATGAACAATGCGGCCAATCGACTGAGCCATTTTTTGAGATAACCGCTCATCAAACTTACTCTTTAATAAATCGATTATAACGTGCGCTGTGTGGCTTGTAGCACCGTGCTGTTGAAATCACGTGTCGTCCAGGTCCATATCTTCCAATCAAAGCCAAAAATAATCAGTGAGTATGGTGCGGTAGCGTTGTCCAAGCACGGTAACGTGACAATTGGCATCGTCTACGAAGAAGTATGGCCTAATGACGCCGCCTGCATGCAAACCGCACCAAACAGTTACTTTTTTATGTTATTTTTATATTTATTAGATGAAGTGTTGATTCGCGAAGCACATGTGGATTTTGACCTGACCAATAACGCTAATTTTGCTTATTGATCAACCCATTAAGCCAAAAACGTGCTTGGCCACGGCAGATGATTTTGCGATGATGAAGCTCCTAAAGTAGCGACCACCGACTCCCAATTTCGGTTGTATTTTTTTTTTATTAATTTGCAGACGTTGTTCGTTCGTATAAACTACCATGAGGAAAATGTTGAGTTTACTGAATAAATTGACAGTGACAGTTCCAAGATTAGTGGGAGAGTGCGTTCACAAATTAAATTCAAAGTTGTCAAGTGCCTATTGAGAAACCTTTTATAACTTCTCATGTTTTTTGTCTGCTCTGTATATAAAACGATTTTCTTGAAATTTCCCAGGATGTAGAGTTGGGCTCGCCGATATCATTGGTTTTCGGATACAGATGCAACAATTTAAGCGTAGTTTTGTTTGCACTCTAATGTTAAACCAAAAACGCAAACTCTTAGTAAAATGGGTGTCGATTAACCGCTCAAGGCTAAGGGTGCTTTTCCTTTGGTCATGTGGCGTCTAGGACACTGTGTTATCGTTGATACAATGTCCGGTGTTCCAGGCAGTGTGGATTACAGATTGGCTGAGCCGCTTTTTGATAAAAAGTTCCTGATAGAACCCATTGGAACTACAATATCCCTGGTAATAGAAGCTACATAGACTTCTATGCGGATGGTCCCAAACTAGACGACCAGGTGAGTTTTGGGGTGTACTCTGAAGAACTGGTCATATCGAGAAGGTTACCAGACCGTTGCAGTGTGTATCAAGCGGAGATCCTTGCTATTAAAGAAGTGGTGGAATGGCTAAGATATAATATCATAACGACGATTGGCATAAAAATCTTCTCAGACAGTCTGAACACAAAAACCGCCCTAGGATCAGGCCCAAGTGAGAACGAATGATAGATGGTTTTAAGCAAGGGGGTTGTGAGCATACCAAAATTATGTGGCCTAATTTTAACTTGAAGAGGTCTACCGCCTTTCTGTCTCGTGCTAGAACAGGCATATCATTCATTGTGTCCAACATTACAGGTCACTGTCGAATCGGGACAGAATAAAGGTTGCCAGTAACGACTTGCAGAACCTGTGAGGATGTCGAGGAAGAAGAGTGTGTGTGTTTCCCGCCCTGGCAGTCGGAAGGAGTTGCGCTTTATGTTCTATTTCTTTGAAAACCTGTCTGATTTAGCGGATGTCCACATTCGCAAGTTATTGGGCTCTTTAAAGCGATCTGGATAGTTCAACGGTAGGAACTAGAATGCATCTTCCTGTTCCTGTGGTATCACAATGGACGAAAAAGTCTATGTGAGTCTGGTGGCAGGCTACCAGTTTATTCTAACCCAACCGCTCAAACGCCAAAACCACCCAATCTGCCGTGTGACACAATTGGGGGTATAGGAGTATATATGTTTATGTGTCAAATGAAATGGCGGGAGAAGATAATGAATCTGATATCCATATAAGATGTCAAGTGGTTGGGCGGCCACCCCAGCTCCAAAAAGGTCATGCAGGTATATCGGGCAATATGGGCTCCTCTAAAAACGCCCCAAAAGGATTTGTACAGTAAAAATGTTTGCTAAAACAACAGTTTTTGTTTGCTCTAAAAGGGGAAAGCAGGCATGACTGCTTTTTCAGCAAACATTTCGTACTAATATTTCAGCTGACAAAATCTGTTGTTTAAAATATAAAAATCTGCTAAAATATGGGAAAAAAATTGCTGAAATGAAATTATAATTGACAAATTATGTTGAAAGAGAAGATTATTTATGTGTGGAATATGACTGAAATGAAATTACCTGATCAAAAGATCCATGTACACATAGCCATTGCGGCGACTGGTGTGAAGGTGGCGAAAAGTGTCTCGTCGATTTTACAGCTCTGCTAATGCCCCCACTGTCGTGTCTGCTAACTTAATAGTTGATTTTTGCTTATATCGTTATAATATGAACAAAAAGTCGTATGGAATGTAAACAGCCACTGAGACACACATCGCACACATTGCCATTATTTCATTTGAAAACTTCCTTAAATCTGTCTGTGCCAACATTTTTGTTTGTTTATTGGTCTATTTGCACGCAAACCCCAAACGGGAAATGAACGAAGGCCCTACAGTTTAATACATGAAACAAAAACCACGGTAATTGGGTCTTTATTTCGTTTTTAGGGGCTTTATTTCATTGTAAAAATTAGGGCTTATTTTAATTGAAATAGGACCCCAAATTTGGAGATGAAACAAAGCCCCCAACCTAATTTTCGGGATTTTATTTCGTTTACCAAATATTTATAATAAGACACAGAGAGAGCATCGCATTTCGAAATATTTGCCATACATAATTTTGAGGTCTTACTTCATTTTAATTTGGGTGGTTTTCGCATTTCGCTGCAGCCTTATTTCATTGTTAATTTTGGGGTATTATTTCATTATGAAATAAAACCCCACTTTTGGGTTTTTTTTCATTTCATGTGTGGGGCTTTATTGCATTGGGCCTTATATCATACTGCCTGTGAGCAATGCATGACAAAGTCTTGTCTCTTTTCACTTTCCGTTTCTGCGAGGAAACTCATTTGTTTGGTTTTTCTGATATTTTCCCTTTATCCATTTCTAGTGTGCAGTAAAGTAGAACAACAACAGTGCAAAGATATTTTTTAAACGGGGAAATACCGCATATGTGCTTCTTACCTAATTGATGCTTATGACACATGTATGGATGTGTATGTATGTATTTACCATGTCATAAAAAGCCTGAGCGCTGTCTGCGCTCAAAATTCTTTTACAAGCAGCATGTGCAATATACAACAACAACAACAGGTTATACGTTTGTGTGCAGAGTGGGTGTGGGACAACAGCCTTTCTTTCCAAAAATCTTTTCATTCATTTTATTTCTTTTAGCAAACCCATGATCAATTAAGCATTTTCAGCAAACAACAGACAGTAAGCCTGCTGTGCTGAAATTGCAGATCGATTACTACTGCTGTAATAGCAACAAAATTAACTAACAACAATCGGCAGACAGTGTGTGCTATTTTGAACAGACTTTTTTCTATGAGTGTATACAAGTATTCGCGATATATTCGACATAAGTACGACCAACCAACGTATGGTACTTAAAGCCACAGTGGTTGGTGTATTGTGATCTCTGGCTTTCCTTTTCCATTGCCAGACAGACAAACTTCGATCATAAAGCTCGTCCCGAAAGAGAAGTTAGGGAAAAATTTTGTATTTTGTCTTAAATTTTTTAATTTGTCTTTATGTAACAGTGTATCAACTTTAGATTGTGTCCCTATTATTGTTTACAAAAAAGTGCAAACTACATATTATCGCAATATATTCGTAATTAGTTATTAAAACATTGTTACAACATTGTAAAAGCTCTTTAGCACACTTGACTTAAGATTGCAGTTGTTGGAAATCATATCAAACGATGTATGCAAAATTTCAACAAAATTGGATAAGAATTGCGCCCTCTAGAAGCTCATGAAGTCTAATCGGGAGATCGGTTTATAAGATGGCTATGTCAGATTATGGACTGGTTTAGACCACACATGGCATAGCTGTTGGATGTCATTCCTCAACGTTATGTGCAAAATTTCAGCCAAATCGGATAAGAATTGCGTCCTCTAGAAGCTAAAGAAGTCAAGACCCAAGCTCGGTTTTTATGCCAGCTATATCAGGTTATACACCGATTTGAAACATACTTAGCACAGTTGTTGGAAGTGACACCAAAACACAACGTGTAAAATTTCAGCCAAGTCGGATAAGAGTTGCACCCTCTAGATGCTCAAGAAGTCAAAACCCAAGATCGGTTTATATGGCAGCTATATCAAAACATGGACCGATTCGGCCCATTTACAATCGTAATCGACCTACACTAATGAAATATATTTGTTCAAAATTTTAAGCATCTAGCTTTACGCCTTCGAAAGTTGGCGTGCTTTCGAAAGACGGACGGACATGGCTAGATCGACTTAAAATGTCATGACGATCAAGAGTATATGGGGACTTATACGCATATTTCGAGGTGTTACAAACGGAATGACGAAATTAGTATACCCCCCATCCTATGGTGGAGGGTATAAAAATATTTAGTTTTCCTTTAACAGAAGACCATTCAAAATAGATTGGAGATTTTTTTGGGGGAAATTAATTGATTTTGGGAAATTTTAAGGACTAAGGATTTGAAATTTGGAGACATGAGACGGACAAATTCCTAGCTACACTGAATGGAATTCTGCTTGGTTAAGTTAGTTAGAAGCGCATGCGGATATTGACCCACCCCATGCTAAGCCAGTAATCGACATGTTGTGCGCTCGAAATACCTTTTATTGCCTTTTATATTTCGTGATTAGAGAACACAAAAACAAATATTAAGCATCGAAATTCGCTTTATTGTTTTTTAAAGAATTCCCCATTCAAGTCAATTGTCGAAGCACTTTGGCATTCTGAACGCATCAACCGCTTCTTCTGGTGTCGAAAAACGTTGACCTCTCATTTTATTTTTTGCGTACGGGAATAAAAAGAAGTCATTTGGTGCGCGGTCAGGACTATGCGGCGGATAACTCATCAAATCGATGTTTTGCTGTTGTTTGAGCCGATATATAAGAACTTGCATTGCCGTGGTGAAGAGTGATCCGTCTTCGGCGGTTGGTTTTTCTGATTTCTTGGAAGACAGCTGGCAAACAAATGGTTATGTTCCACTCAGAATTGACTGTTCTGCGTTGTTCTAGTGGTACGATTGCGACATGTCCAGTTTTTCCGAAAAAAAAAACAGGCAATCATTTGCTAGGAAGTGCTTCGTTCGCGAGCAACTTTTGTTGGATTAGGCTCATCTTGAAACACCCATACAGTCGACTGCTGTCTACTTTCGGGCTCATGCGCGTAAATTCACAATTCATGACCTGTCCCTATGTCATAGACATGTTTCGAAGTTCCGCGATCGTATTTTCGACCAATCGACACGAGCCTTTTTTTTGAGCGATTGACAAATTGTGTAGGATCCAACGCGAACCGATTTTTTTGGACGGTCAAATGTTCATGCAATATTGAATGTATGCTGGTCCCACTAATGCCTAAGGTTGTCTCAATCTCACGATTGGTCACATGACGATTTTGCAATATCAGTTGGCGCACAGCATTAATGGTTTTTGGAATAACAACTGATTTTGGTCGACCTTCACGAAATTCGTCTTGATTGAATTCACCATACCATCGATAAACACTGGTCCTTGATGGAGCTTCACCGCTAAAAATTGAATTAAGTTCATCGATGCACTGTTGTTCAGTTTATCCACGTCGAAAGTTGTTAAAAATAATCGCTCAAAAATGTTCACGATTTAATTCCATTTTTTGTGCGAGATTAATCTTTTAAGTTACTGTAAACAACACAAATAGCGCTCGTATGTCAAAACGTTCTGAGCAGGTATAACCTCAAAAATGTCAAGCTTTACGATAGAGCTGTCAGTTGGCAGATTTCAACGCAAGGGTTGTACAATCCCGAAATAGAGAAGGCAACCCTCGTAGTGGAAAGTAATCTTGGAAAAATCTTTTTCAGGAACTTCGCACTACTCACAAACTCCCTAATCGTTGGTTCAAGTCTGGTATCGTATCAGGGCCGGGCTCTGTTATCCGCAAAAGCCGAGCACAGACATGGGAAATGTTTAAAATATAAACTTATATTGGGTCTTTTATTTTAACAATACCAAAACTCTCGGTTTATTGTCATAAAAACATAAAAAGGGTGCTTAAACGTCCGTTGCGTTTGGCAAAAAACAAATATTTTGCTTTTGCAAGACTATCGCCTTTTGTAGTGATCCATTCATTCGTCCAATATTTATTGGACTTTTAGCTGATTCATGTTCGTTTTGAAATTGAGCGTATTCGCTTAATGACAGAAGGTGTTTCTCGTTTCTATGTGTTTCT
Organism: Stomoxys calcitrans; assembly: GCF_963082655.1. Classification (NCBI taxonomy): domain Eukaryota; kingdom Metazoa; phylum Arthropoda; class Insecta; order Diptera; family Muscidae; genus Stomoxys; species Stomoxys calcitrans. The sequence continues at coordinate 156,467,478 of NC_081552.1, read as the reverse complement.
ATGTGTCATCGTAATTCTCTAGAATTGTAAACAAATTGCTCCCTCTATTCGCAGCTGGTGATTAACATTATCTTGGCTTTCCTCTTATCGGTAACTGTTGACGGGTATTTGCTTGAGTTTTTTGTTTCACGCGTATATTTGTATTTCCTTGTTGTAAATATGTTTTTGGGTTACAAGAATGTTGCCTAATTGAAATTATTATACTATCGAAAAACCATCAATCAAATTCCAAAAGAGATTTTGAGATTTTCTTACATTTTTAATGGATTTTTGTTTTTGTGACGACGCGTCTTGGCCTTGAACAAAATGGGGTTTAGGAGATAACGTTGAAATTGAAAACTTCTTGGCGCAAGCACAATGTGTACGACACATTTTATGGAAGTGATTACGAAGGTTGTGCATACTTTAAAAGAAATTTCAGTGTCATGAAAAACGATGCTCATGCCGTATGACGACATGAAGATGACAATATTTGTTCGAATAAAAATTGCTTTGGTGGTTAAGGAGAAAGCATGAGTGATTACTAAAGGTTTTATTCCCATTAAGAAAAAAATGGCTATACTTTCTTCAGAACTGATGAAAGGCCTTAAACAGTTTTTTATACTCTCCACCATAGTATGGGGGTATACCAAGATGATCTAGCCATGTCCGTCCGTCCGTCTGAAAATTTTGCACAAATACTACTTATTAGTGTAGGTCGGGATTGGGATTGTAAATGGGCCATATCGGTCCATGTTTTGATATACTTTAGTTTGGCTATGACATAATATTTGTTCCACTAGCCGAACGTAGAATAGCGTTCCAAGCGCCTCTATCTTCTGCGCTCATTCTAAAATCTCTGACACCAAGTTTCGAGGTGTCTCCCACCACTTGATCTTTCCATCGGGCTTTTGGTCTTCCCGGTTTGCGTGGACCACCGTGTTTGCTTTCCAAAAACTTCTTCTATGTTGGAGCTTCTTCATCCATTCTGACAACATGACCTAGCCAACGCAGCCGTTGTATTTTGATGCGTATAACTATGCTATCGTCGTCAAACAGCTCATACAGTTCGTGATTAGTACGTCGCCTATATTCTACATTATCGCAAACTGGTCCACATATTTTACAAAGAAATCTCAAAACTGGTGTCATTCCTTTCGGTTACGGCGGTGCCGAGGTAGATAAAGTTACTGACTATCTCAAAGTTGTGGTTCCATTTTCTTTATCTGCTCGGTTGAGCAAGGCTTTTTGGGAGTTGAAACCATCCATTTCGTCTTATCTTCCATTTATTGCCCGACCCATTTCCATGTTGCCATATAAACCGATCTTGGATCTTGACTTTTAGAGCCACTAGAGGGCGCAATTCTTATTCGATTTGGCTGAAATTTTGCATGAAGGGTTTTGCTATGGTTTTCTACAACTGAACTGATATATAATTAAAATCGGTACATACCCTTGTATAGCTGTAATTTAAACCAATCTGGGGTCTTGACTTCTTGAGTCTCTAGAGGGCGGGCCTAATTCCTATCCGATTTAGGTGAAAGTTAGCATGAAGTTATGACTTCTAACAACTGTGCCAAGTATGCTTCAAATCGGTCCATAATCTGATATAGCTGTCATATAAGCCGATCTTGAATCTTGACTTCTTGAGCCACAATAGCCGCTATTCTTATCTGATTTTGCTGAAATTTTGCATGACGTGTTTTGTAATGACTTCCAACAAATGTACCAAATATGGTTCAATTTGGCTGAAATTTCGTGTCAAATCGGTCATAATGGGTCTTCAGCATGATACAGCTCCCAAATAAACCGATTTCTCTATTTTACTTATTAGCTATAATAGCTATAATTTCACACAATGAGTTCTACTATGGTCTCCAACATTAAATTCAATTGTGGTCCGAATCGGACCAAAACTTGATATTGTAGCATAGCAATTGTTTTTTTGATCCTTTGTTGGCTTAAAAAGAGATACCGGGAAAAGAACTCGACAAATGCGATCCATGGTGGAGGGTTATATAAGATTCGGCCCGGCTGAACTTAGGACACTTTTACTTGTTTTTTGCTAAAGCGAATCACTTGCATTGAACAACACCAAAACATATTGGCGCTATACATCAAGTTCACTTAAGCGGTATTTTTCACTAAAGCGTTTTATAGTTATGCGGTTTCGACTGTACCAGGGACCAAATGTCATTCAAGACAAAGCAAGCTAAAAGACCTCTAATTAAGCTGACGCGACTTCAATGAAATTTTCTCTAAAGACAAAATATTTTTACAGGATTTGTAAAGGAAAACTTTCGATGATAATCGTCCTATTGTTGAATACTAATAAAAAATAACCTGGAAAGAATCTAAGAAAGGAATTGCGTGCTACTCAGAAAATCCCAAATTGTTTTCCAACATTTCACAGATTACGCGTGCACCGGCAGTGCAATCGGGCGAAATTGCAGGATGCTGGTATGGATAGAAGTGACATTCCAAGCACTTCTATGGAAGTTGGACATAAATTCAGATCTCCCGCAGAGTATAACTTTGCTAAAACACTAAAAAGGAATAAGAGTTTGCCGCCGTCAAATACAGTGTGAAGACCAAGCCAACCCTCCCTCAATGGAGACTCCAAGTATCCTTCGGAGGGAGACAAAGTCGGAACAGCAACGAAGGAAGCGCGCACGGCCCCTGAGCCTTCATGGAGGACTGGGACTTCCAAAAGGAGGCCACAGCCATCACGGTAAGGGAAAAAGGTCGCTGGAAAAGTTAAGGAGCCGTCCTCTTTCACCAGAGTGGCAAGGAAGCATAACAGACGTATGCAGTCAGCGATATCGCCAGTGCATCCGGTAGAATCTGGTTAACGAGCGGATTTTCGAACATGAGTGATCAACAGAATGTATTGATACTGTCAAAAAGCTCGTGGGAGGTATGCCCACTCCCTTGGAGGGCGCAAAGCTCAAGATGGTGAGAAAGATGGTCATACCCCAGCTCGCAAAGGCGACGGTCCTCATCATGGGATGGGGCAGAAAATTCGCGACGGAATGCATGGTGAAAGTCTTAAGCTACCAAACCCCAGTTTTTGTTGCGAAGAAATGCTAGGTCTTCCACAGGGGAGAAAAGAAGAAAGGGACTCTCCTTGTTCTGGTCATTGACTAAGTCTTGGTGACATGTTTGGCTAAGACTAAAGGCATGACGTTCTGCAGGACCAAGGCTGTGTTTCTCAAGATTGGAAAGACTAGGATAGGATTTTCGTCGTTCTACCGACCGTTTCGCTGTTCCGAAGTGTTACATAGGCGTTCGTCCACGCCCTTAACACGGACCGCACCGCCCTTAAAGTTTTTAGGTTAACCAAGTTTATTGACGGCAGTCCTCTGGTCACATCGTCTGCTCTTTCATTACCCCTTACTCTCCTAAGACTAGGCACACAAAAAACAATCTGGATCGTGCCATCCTCAGAGAGGGCTTTTATCTCCTTTCAGTCCACGCCTGTTCCTGACCATACTGTTTTGGTTGTTATTGCCTTGATGCCCACATTATTGTCCGTAAAGATGTTCACACTCGACGATCTCGCGTTAACACCATACCACCTTACGCATTCTGTGATCGCACGGATCTCTACCTGCAGGACCGTATTATGGTCAGGCAGCCGGAAACAGATCTCACTACCTGGGTCGTCTATGTAGATCTCCAGTTCCACTCTTTCCTCTAGCTTTGATCCATCCGTGTAGCATTATCTTCCAGATGGCAATATCATAGTTCCATGAATCCAAGACTATGCCGATGGCAGCAGACCCTCGCACCCTATAGGAAAACTCTTCCATTCCTTCCGCGATGGTATGTTCTGCTCTTATCCTCTATTTTCTATTCATTCTCCCATCGCCCTAAGTCTCATAGCCGCAGTGTCTGCTTCACACTTAATCTGTATGTCAATGGGTCGGATATCTAGAAAGGTCTCCAGTGCCCTAGTAGACGTAATCCTTATCGTTCCGTCTATGCTCTGAACCTATTGTATTATTCTTACGTTGCACTTTTTCTCCATCGCAGTCCACCAAACTACTGAGGCGTAAGTAAATATTGCTCTAATCACGCTGCTGTAGAGCTAGTGGTCCCAGTGAAAGTGGCCAGCCCCATTTCGAGCCTACTGCTCCTCTACATGGAGTCCATCATCTGTAAGGCTTCTGAATATGAAACTTCCAGTTTTGTTTCCTGTCCAAGTTCACTCTCAAGTATTCGACCTTGTCGGATATCGAAATTGTTCTGTTGAGGAAATGTGGAACGTGCATAGCTGATTCAAATCCCTAACCCTTAGATGTATTATAGCATCGTCTTCATAGCAGAAGGGTTCGACCCCCTTCTCAGAGTCGTGGTAGTTGTTGTTGTAGCCACAGTTTCATGTGGAGGTGGCAATCCTCGTCAAGCTCCTGTAGGCGAGCAAGCTCGTTACGGTCCAAAGGACCGATCACCGCGGGAACAGGATAACCATTGGTTATTTAAATGCGCCAAAAAATCGCCCTGTCATATCGAGCATCATATGCACTCAGTATTTGTGGAAGAGCCGGTGCCGCCCGGCTTCTCTGAGACTCTTCGGCCGATAACGCTGATTGTCCGCGACTGGAGATGTTGCTACTTCGTATAGAGTATTCCACTATCCGCAACCTGGGGACACGCCCGGTAGCTCGCAGCTAAGCTTCTCGTGATAGCAATGAACACCACACAGATCGGACCTCAATGTTCCAACCTATGTGGTGCTCACAACCATCCCGTGCTGGGGTCCGTAGTAGTGTATTATGGTGGTACAAATTTGCCCATGAATATTCCATTAAGGAACAGGGGCAAACTTCTCACATATCTATGAGTGCTGTACAATTTAGGTTTAAGTTCGTTGATAAGGGAGCAACTCTTAATGGCCTAGTCTGAACGGCATGTCGCAGTGCACCATCTCTTTGGGGGGAAGTTTTTTGCTTCAGCCATGGATCACTCATAGGAGTGGCGATAAAGTACCCCCCTGCGGCGTATCATATCCCACTCTTTTCCATATTGTTATGTGAAGGGACCCACAATTTATCCACCTGTTCCTTAGCATATGGTTCGTCCAGTCTCAAAGGACCCGGTACTGGTCCATTCTTCTATCTTATGCACAACATCGTGCTGGGCGGTGTCTACCGACCTTCCCTTGACATAGGCATTCTCCTTGTACCTGAGCAATTTGCTGGATGTCCTATTCTTTATCATGGTATCCAGAATACGTTACATGGGTTTTGAGGAGAACCCTACAGGTCTAAAGGCCTTTGATATCGTACAACTAAAAATAGCACCCTTGGTTCCTACCAGGCTTTCAAGTATATGCCTAGGACTTGACTCCTTCTGTAGTCGTGCCGGAAAGTACAAAAACCCTAAATAATTCATTGTAGATTTACGACCGTATTCACAAAACTTAATTAAGCCTTAAAATAAGATTAATTGACAGTTCTTTAAAGGAAATCTGTCAAATAAATCTACGTTTACTTTGATCACTTAATCCGGATTTATGACCTTATCGAGATTTAAGTGCTAAATCCTGTTTTTTTTTCAGGTTCTACCTTACAAAAATAAATCCCATTTTTGCAGGATTTATTTTTAAATCCCAATTAAAACCGATTTCATGTCTGAAAAATCGATAAAGGTACCAAAATATTGCAACTGTTTTCAAGAATTGTGTATGAATGTGTGTGATATGCACAATCATGTATACGCATGTAAGCTTGTGTATGTCACTTAAATCCCCAAAAACGCAGTGCAAAGGGACAGGATTTGTTTTTGGATTTAGTTAAAACCAAATCATGAAAATTTCAATGCAAACGTGCTATTAAGGTTTGTCAATAGCGGTGTTGATATTTTTACACCCCAGCCTCTTTTGTCTGCTTTCATTCTATATTTTTGAAAAGAAAAAAATGCAAATAAAGTAAAATAACAATTACTTTATTAAAAACATGGCTTGCATTGTGACCTTCGTTTAGTATGGACATACTGAGATTTTTTCCATGTACATTCCATTTATTCATTCCCCACTAATTAATAAAAGCGAATATTTTTATGTTGAAGCTTATTTTTGTTGTTGTTTTTTTCCTCTCTTTATGTAGAATGTGTGCTTGTTTATGTGGATGTGTGTATTTGACTTATTGTATATATTGGGCTACTTTATGGCTTTCGAAAAAAAAACAATGGAAATATGCATTCCAAGCTAGACGGATTGAATGGAAATTTGAATACGCTGCAGCTGCAATCAAGTTTAATTTATTAAAATTACAACAATGAGCTTGTGTTGTTGTTTTTGCATTTCATTGTCTTGTCGGGGTTATGATGTTTCGTTTTTTTAATGTTTTACCATTTAAAAAAAATGTGATCAAAGGCTATTTTGAAGAGTGGAAGATATTCTGTGCTACGTCAGTAGGAATAAATCCACAGATGGAATTTAATCAATCCGAGACGGCACTCTAATGGTGATTTCGATTCTGAAAAAAAAATGTTACACTAATGTTGCACTTATACGGGACAACATTTTGGGAATGCTGCCTTATCCCTCTCATAGTTTTACACTTTTTACATTTTCAATCGAACATGTTAATATGCCCGTATATTGTAATTTCAACCAAATAATGCTGTAAAATGTAGCAATGCATCTAATATGCCGTTAGCTAAATAAAACGCGATTACTTTTTCCTTTTTTTATGTATTACTTTTTAATATTTTGCCAAACATTCTACAAATTGTTTTCTTCTTCTTTTCAACCAAAATTTGCTTGAACGGTGGCATGCACATGAGATGATAGCAGCTGATTTGAAGTGCGGCATTCTCCATCCTAGCCTAGCCACGGTGTAGAAAATGCAGCATTTTTTCACTTTCAGTGGGCAACACCATTACAAACGAACATTTACCCGGTGGTGGGGTTACACTTTTTTGGAGAATCGAACACAAAATTTCGATCTCAGTGCAACATGTCGAAAAAATGCTGCACTTTTTTCACAATCGAAATCACCATAACTCAATACCTACAGCCGAGCAAAATGTCAAGAATCATTTTCCAATCATAAAGCGTAGCTTTATTTCTGTGAAAGTACGTTCGATGTGGTATTTGCATGGCCACCACGAGCACGCTTGCAGAAGTTCAGACACTGAACTCAATTTTGATGGTTTTCAAGTATAAATCGGCCGATACTGCTAACATTTTGCGATCGATATTCATACGAAGTTCATCAATCCTCGCTGGCTTGTTGACATAGATTTGAGGAAAATAGTATAACGCACAAACGAGGCGGCCAATCAACTGCACCATTTCGTAGGATAAAACGTTCTCCAAACTTGCTTTCCAACGGTAACGATTCCCATTCACAGTAACGTACAGGTCTTCATCCTTATAGAAGAAGTACGGCTCAATGACACCGCCGACCCTTAAACCGCACCAAACCGTATTTTTTTCTGGGATGTAATGATGACTCATGGAGTACCTGTGGATTGCTTTCGGACCAATAACGCATATTTTGCTTTTTGACAAAGCCATTCAGCCAGAAATGAGCCTCATCGCTAAATTGGAAGTAGCGCTCTTAATGTTGAGGCCACTGATTTCGAATTTCGGTATTAAATTTTAATAATTTCGACTCGTTGTTGGCTCGTGTATCTTTCCATCATTAAATTTGCAAACCTTACTGATGAGAAATGTCAAAAGAGTGCCAAAAAATATTGCGTCATTTGCTGTCCCTATCGGTCTACTTTTGTAGCGTCCCTGTTGAAAACCCCTTTAGTACTAGTTCCCTTTAAACTTCCCACAAGTAAAATATGAACTTAAAAGCATTGAAACTTAAACTAAAGCTATTGAAAAACGGTATTTCCGAACTCCTTGGTGAGTCCAATTAGAGATTGGCGGACATAACTCTATTACACAACACATTTAGTTCCGCCTATCTCCCACCACAGACAAATTTGATATGAGCATTACAATTATAAATTAGATAAAACCTTACACCCAGAGAAATTGGCCTGCTGATATCAGCAAGCACTGTCTGCTTATGTCAAATTTAAAATTGAAAAATTTTAAGTTATGAAGGGTCCATACACAATTTTTGAACTTCTGAAAAACAATTGAGGCATTTGTTATATATAACTAAAAAAAATTGCCAATTTTAGTCGTTAATTTTTTGTTTGGAAGCATCAATATAAAATTAGTAGTTATTTTGTCTGTTGTTGTTTAAATTCGCTCAAAAATTGACAAATTGTAGGAAATTGAAAGAAATTGTATATTATATGCTTGTAAAATTTAAAGATAAGATGTAATATATATATTTTTTTAATATTTATTACATTTTTGGAACCTTTTAAACTTTTTACCATTTGGAATCAGCAGAGAATGTTTGCAGTTGTAGCAAAAAATTACAGCTGTCCCAATTTCAACAGACTTTCTGCTGTTACAGCAAACATTTTTACTGATATTACTAACAAATTTCTCTGAGAGTTGAACCAAGGATCTTCTGTTTACAAAGCAGACGCTCTACGCATTCATCCACACCACTGTTGTTGAATCTGAAACACTAGTTTTCCCTTTCAATATTTGCCAACAACACAAAACACATCTTTTTCACCAAATATGTTCATGCTTTTTGTTTGCGTTTGACATGTTCTATTTTGAGACACAATGTCTCGCCACTTGAAGTAAGTTTATTAAATTGTTCTTAGTTTCGAGCATGTATTTCTGAACTCAAGAATGGATATTAAAATAAACGTTTTTGTTAAAATTAACTTAAAGTACAAATTTCTAGTAGTTCATTCCGTAATAAATCGCATGTCAACGATGACATGCTTTTACCCATGTTTGGTAAAGTTCTCGTTCATTTCAAAAATAATCGTTTAAGGACACTTACTAATTCTACCCGAGATGTAAGTAAGTAATCTCATCTATATTTATGAGTAGTTAGTTTTATTTCTGCAAAGTTAATTTTCTAACTGTTAAAGAATTTTTAACTGATAGTGGATAAATATCATGAACTACCTTGTATTTTTATTTATTTATTTAAAGAATACTTGCACAAAAAGATTAAAGTTCATGGTTAAAGTGCAGGCTTAAAAGAACAGCCATATATCCTTTTTAAGAAATAATAAAACAATTTTGAAAGGAATAAACATTTTCGAATATCATTATGGAAAATAATTAAAATTAACTCTGTGAATTTGGTGAAATAGTTCAAATAAACTTTAGTATAGGTTAGAAATGAATATTGTTTAGAAGAAAAAAGTAAAATTTTTAAACAGAAAATTTCGAAGAAATATGGTCTTTTTTTAACAAGTAAAAAGGCATTAAGTTCGGCCGGGCCGAACTTTGGATACCCACCACCTCAGGTATATATGTAAACCACCTTTTGCCACAATCCGGTTAAAATTATGCACCCAAATTCGGCACGGACATTGAGTGGTCTAATAAATATAAGTCGCTGTTCAATTTTGTAGAACAAAATATTGGTCTTTTTGACAGCTATATCCAAATAAAGGGTGATTTTTTTGAGGTTAGGATTTTCATGCATTAGTATTTGACAGATCACGTGGGATTTCAGACATGGTGTCAAAGAGAAAGATGCTCAGTATGCTTTGACATTTCATCATGAATAGACTTACTAACGAGCAACGCTTGCAAATCATTGAATTTTATTACCAAAATCAGTGTTCGGTTCGAAATGTGTTCATTCACCGTAACGTTGCGTCCAACAGCATCTTTGAAAAAATACGGTCCAATGATTCCACCAGCGTACAAACCACACCAAACAGTGCATTTTTCGGGATGCATGGGCAGTTCTTGAACGGCTTCTGGTTGCTCTTCACTCCAAATGCGGCAATTTTGCTTATTTACGTAGCCATTCAACCAGAAATGAGCCTCATCGCTGAACGGTGAATGAACACATTTCGAACCGAACACTGATTTTGGTAATAAAATTCAATGATTTGCAAGCGTTGCTCGTTAGTAAGTCTATTCATGATGAAATGTCAAAGCATACTGAGCATCTTTCTCTTTGACACCATGTCTGAAATCCCACGTGATCTGTCAAATACTAATGCATGAAAATCCTAACCTCAAAAAAATCACCCTTTATAAACCGATCTGAACCGTGTCCTACGGTTGCCTAACATATGTCACTGCGTCAAATTTTAAAGAAATCGGATAATAAATGCGCTTTTTATAGGGCCAAGACTATAAATCGGGAGATCGTTCTATATCGCACCTTTAATCAAATCTGCACTGATCTGGACCAAATTAAACAAGGATATAATAATCCTCCTATTTTATTATAACTCCACTACTATATCCGTAGTTAAATCTTAATAGGGGTTGGTCACGATCATATTTTATTCATATCCTGAGAACTCATATACAAGTGACATTTTCAGACAATAAATCTTCTTTTTATGGGATTAAGACTCTAAATTGGAAGATTGGTCTATATGACAGCTTAATCTATATAGGGAGGCTTAAAACAAATCACTATTTCAATTTCAACGAAAACGGGTAATAAATAATAATCGGGCATATCGGTCTATACAGTCCGATCTGAATCATATTTAGGTCGGATGTCGGAAGGCTTAAAAAATTCACTGTTTCAAATATCAGCAAAATCGGATAAAAAGTAAAGCTTTTATGGGCTTCAGACTTTTAATCGGCAGATCGGTCTATATGGCAACCATATCTAAATATAGTCCGAACTGAAACATATTTGGGTCAGATGTCGGAAGGCCTTAAAATACTCACTGTTAAAGCATTTATGGGCATTAGACCCTTTATCGGCAGATCGGTCTATAAAGCAGCTATATCCAAATATGGTCCGATTTAGCCCGTTCCAGAATTCAACCAGCGTGCTTCAAAAAGACGTATCAGTGCCAAATTTCAGTGCTCAATTTTTGAAGGCTGTAGAGTGATTACAACAGACGGAGGGACAGACATGCGGGCATCGTCAAATCGTCGTAGAATTTTACGACGATCCGAAATATTTATATTTTGTAGGGTCGAAAATTTATATTTCGATGTGTTGCTAACGGAATATACCCCCTATCCTATGGCGGTGGGTATAAAAACTGCCGCGTTGCTGAGAAGTATTCCAAAGATGTATGGTATTCGTATAAATCTGCCATTGAGATACTAGGCTCCTTCTTCTAAAAGGGAGAAATTTCCTACCCCTTCTAGATCGGGCAAATATTAATTTGTCATAGAGATGTTTAGGTGTTTGCTTCCAAATGATTTTATGTAGGAATAGTAGAAAGGGAAGTAACCAAGTGAGAAACATGCTAAGACCTTCTTATACCATAGACATTTCTAATAATGCTGTTGAATACTATATTTAATTTTCGTTGTAAAAAGATCACAACCATAGATCAGACCAAGAATTAGAAATGTCATTGCTAACCGAATTCGAATTTCGATTGGTGTGTAAGAGTGTGTTATCCACAGATTAAGTTAATGAACTGTTAAAAATCACACTAAAAATCTCTGTTGATTTATAGTGATATCCAGGTCTCGCAAACTAAATCTTTTATTTTTGTGAATAACAACCACTTTCGATATCTGGGGGTTCAGAGATAAACCTCGTTGAGTTTTGGAACGCATTCACTAATATTATTAATAAAGCCGCTAATGAATAACTGAACGACATCAGCATACATAAGGATTTGGCTATGTACCAGCTGGGTAGGAAGATCGTTTGCGTAGAGCGAAAAAAAGAGCGGGCCAAAAATCTTCTGAGCTTCATATATAAGTTATGATGATCAACCGAGTCGAAAGACTTTGAATGATCTAGTAGGACGAGAAAACTAAAATTGCCATAATCAGTTTCACTTCTAATTGATTCCGCAACTTCAACTAATGCACTGACGTAACTATGATGGGCACGAAACCCGGATTGTCTAAGTGACAATAAAGATTCATGATGGATATATTCGGACACTTGTTTATGCAAAATCTTCTCGAAAACTTTCGAGAGGTAACATAATATACAAATCGGAAAGAAATCTCTATTCGATTTAGGGATTGGTATTATCTTTGATCTTTTCCAAATAGACGGATATGCACTACAGATTAGAGTTGAATTAAAGAGATGAGTAAAATGAGGTGCAAGGTAAGGAACTAACATTCTAATGAATCTTGGGTCAATGTTATCAAGACCAATAGCAGTTGACTTGATTGATCTAAGACTATGTAAAACTTCGTCGTACGATACACATCTAAACTCAAAGCTGCAATCAACATTTGTGCTTTCCGGAAGCCTATTAGTGTCTCGGTAAAAACTCGAGTCTATATCTAAGGTTGGAATATTAACAAAAGTTTCATTCAATTTGTTTATACCTCCATGGTAATTAGAGATTCCTTGGATTTTCCTATTCCGATATCGTTTATAACCCTACCCTTGCCTTTCGTGTCTTAAGCCTAGTACTGACTTTGACTTTTCACACGAACAGCTGTCAAAATGCCCTATAAAAAAATGGTGACGAAGAAAATGCCAACACATTCCGTACAAGTGGTACTGAGTTGTATGAGCAAAATAGTAGCGACATGTCGCTGCATCAGGATAAATTTCGCACAATAATAGGATATTGTTGTATTGTATCCTATTGTTGTATTTGTTGTATGTTGTTGTCCATCCATCAAAGAGAAGGGTCCGTCGGATTTCGCAACAATTTAATAGGCATTTTCGCTGTGAATGAAGCCAGTACTAGGCTTTACGCCGAATAATATCGTAATTTTGCATCACTAATGCGTGCATTAACTTTATTTCTTGTCGTGCGGAATTCCTCATGAAGTTCAGGCGTTTTAAAACGTTTCCACCTGGAGTAGGCTAGGTCCCTGTTACGAACAAAATTCCTATTAGCGGAAATGTGGGAAAAAATAATGTGACGTCGCCATCGAATGTTTGTATTCTAATGGTCCAGCTGTTGATTTGGTTGACCCATCAGAACTCCGAGGTTCATATCACGGGTGGAACCCTAGAAAACATGTTCAGTGGAAATTTTCCACCGTTAATTCTGGCGACATTTGTGATGCGTTCAGCCATGTGAGACTTTTCTTCGAAGAGGTGCCTTTAAGCAGCGCTCTTTGTTCGGACTCGGCACAAAGGTGTTGCAAATCCTTAAGCTAAAACTTTAATCGGACTTCACTCATTGATTTGAGAGAAGTACATATTCCCTATTCCTTACAGGAATGTTTGTGGGAAAATTTATGTTAAATGAATTAGGATAGTAAATGCTCCCCGTGACAAAATGCGACAACAATAAACTTAAACTTTCGACAAAAAAGGGGAAAAAGCACTAACTAGAAATGCAAAAAGGGTCCACCTGGTGCTTTTTTTCGTTTGGCACTAGATGGTACCTTTTTGGGATTTGGGTTACCTAAAAAGCACCAAATCAAGTTGGCATCTCTGGCGCCAAACATGGTACGCATAGATCATCTTTTGCGATGTTACTTAATTTCCTATTGTTAAAGATCATGAGGGAATAACATTTCAATTTGTCGGTCTCTATTTCAAAAGTTTATGAAAACAATAAAAATATTGTCCTTCAAAATTTTAAATTCTCTTTTCATACAATTCTATTCCATTAAAGAATCAACATGCTAATAAACGAAGACTCTATGTCACAAAACGACTTCCAAATGTTGCTTAACTCTTGTCCATGCAAAATACGAATACTTGGCGTAAAATACAAGTACGTACACAGAAAAAAATAACTTAGAAAAAATCAACTACTATTGTTTGTTCTTGGGGTCGTTGAGATTCAAAATAAATAGTTGCAGGAAAATTAACAAATTTCGTCGTCGGGTTTGCCACAAAGTTGTTGTTTTTCAAAAATATTTTTATCTGTGTACATATGTATTTACTTGATATACTATTTAAAGATCAGCATGTATGTATGAAAAGTTATGCCACGTTTAATTCATACATCGCATCGCAATTCATCTCATCCCATTCGCATTCATTGCTACCCATATGCACTGCACCATTTGTCTGACTTTGTTTTGGCTGTGTCGCTGACTAAGAGCGTGACATGTGTGTCTGATCAGCCTCGTCGCCGTCATCATCGTCATCATCATCCCTTGCCTTGGGAAAAAAACGCATAGCCAGACTCGTCATTTCATTCTTTTTTTTGTTAAATTTCCAATTTTTTTGTGGGCTTCTTAGTTACGTGCACGCTTGTGTTGAGGGCTCTGCAAAGCGTTGCATATACCACAAATCTCGCACTTGATGCGAAAAGAAAGGATTTTTTTATTTCAGCTAAAAAATGTAAGGTTTTGCCAAACGAAGACTTCTTATTAACTCAAAAAAAAAGTATTGCACATGCATAAAGGGAACAAGGATCAATGGACGTGTCCCTAGGGAACAATATTCTCAAACAACTCTTACCCAAGAATTGATGTCTACTCAGTGTGAAACACACGACCTGAATGCTGAAATGTTCGAAATGCCATTTAGTTGGGCAATATAAGAGCGAATTCCTGTAATCGCATTAAATCCTCTTATAATCATTTAATGATGAGTGAGAGTGATGCACGACGTTGTTCATCCCTCACCATGAGGGCGAGCCAGCTTTGGAATTGCTGCAGTGTAGGAGGAGGATGAGTTAATGATTGCATTGTAGATTTTTGACCACGCATTGAGAGTTGACGTCATGAAATTGAAGGACATTTCAAGGGGTTATCAGGGATAACTTCAAGCAAATTTCACGGCAGTGTGTGGTACATAAAGAGAACGTTAATTAAATTTCCAATTGTAATTATTCAGAATTAAGGGCGCGTATAATTGAAGAGGGTTCATAAAAATGAGTGTGCAGTATTTGTTTAACTCTAGAACCATGATGTAAGTCAATTTTACGCATATTTTATGTTTGTATTAATAACGTTGTATAAAATAACGTTGTGGTTCTAGGGTTAAAGACAGACAATTGAATGCCGTTGGTCTAATGAAGGATTTTTTTTAATACAAATAAGGGACAAAGCCATAGGATATCAGATTTGTGGTGAATAATCGAAAAATGCGGTTTCCATCAGTCAGTTCTCAATATTATAAATGTCGATTGTGTATTGCAAAAGAACTTGTCCATGATAAACATTTTTTCAAAAAGGCTGTAGGGTTTGCTGACTGTTGAATGAATAATAGAACGTGTCTATAGATTTAAGCAGCCAGCATTTGGCCAAGGTACTTTCGCATTTAATTGATACTGAAGTATCAGTTAAAAAAAACTGTGGCCGATACGATATTTTATTCGTATTTGTAAAAATTAATTTGTGTTTGTTGCTATGATCCGTTTGGACTCAAAAACGTCTGCATCGACTATCTTGAAATGTTCACAGATGATATAGAATGGTCCTGTGAAGAATAGAGTACTTAATTTTTCGATATTTGAAGGGGAAGAATCCTCCCCCTCGATGAACAACAACAACAACAATATTGGCTACAAATTTTGGTGAACTTGGGATCGCACCACCCCAAACGGATATAGAGAATAGCTGACACGAAGTGTTATCCATTCAAACAATCACATTATTGTGTGTGAATATATTTTTTAGTGATTCAAGTGACAATATGTGTGGGAGAAATCAAAATTTTAAAATCCATACACTTTTACTCGATATGACTAATTTTTTCCTTGGCTCTTGCTATGAGTTGTTCGAAAAAAGATTTGCAAGCTGCATGAATGTAATATGCCGATTTTTTGAACCATTCCCGTACAATGGGAATGTATATCCCTCCATAGGATGGGGGTATACTAATTTCGTAATTCCGATTGTAACACCTTGAAATATTTGCCTAAGGTCCCATAAAGTATATAAAGGGTGATTTTTAAGAGCTATAAAATTCAGAAAAATGCATGAAATCTTTACTTGAATCAATAGTATGGTCCCCATAATTTAATGTTTGAAGATTATTTCATGCAAATGTTGACCGTGACTGCGCCTCAAATGGTCCATCCGCTTAATCCAATTTTGTCATACTCTTTCCAAAATTTCGGCCGGAATCTCACGAATAAATGCGGGCCTGCCTGCATAGCCATGAGCTTGAACATAGCTCCACAAGAAATTGTCTAAAGGCATTAAATCGCACGATCAAGGCGGCCAAGTGACCGGTCCCGAACGTGAAATAAAATGTTCACCAAACTCGCCTCTCAATAAGTCCATTGTTACACGTGCTGTGTGATATGTGGCGCCGTCTTGTTGAAACCACATGTCATGCAAGTCAAGCTCTTACATTTTTATCAAAAAAAGTTGGATATAATCTCACCGTGGCGCCCACCATTCACTGTTATGTTACGATTTGCGTCATCTTTGAAGAAGTACGGTCTAATGATGCCACCAGCCCATAAACCGAACAAAACTGTGACTTTCTGGATGCATTGGAAGCTCTCGCAATGCTTCTGGCTGATCTTCACTCCAAAATGGACAATTCTGCTTATTTACGTACCCATTGAGCCAAAAATGAGCTTCGTCGTAAAATGGAAGAAGCGCGCAATGAACTTTCTTAACAGAGCACGAATTTATATATAAGATTCGGCCCGGCCGAATTTAGCACGGTTTTACCTTGCCCAAATAGAATAGTTCATTGAATCGGCATCTGGCGGTGGACAGCCTCTGTGTGGACGAAATGAAATGCGGAAAATGGGTTTTTAGCCTTTCTTGGTTTGCAGGTGCTTTAGATGACGGTGCCGAGTCTTGCTAGTACGCCCATGATCTACGGCCCGAAATGTTTGCATTCCCATGGATGCAAGGCACCTTCCAAAATATTTTCCCTATAAGAAAACAATTCGAGAGTGGTAATCGGCTGCCCATCAAATGCTCAAACCTGCGCTCTTTTAAACAAACGCAATCATTTTGGGAGTTTACATATTGCTCAATTGGTAAATTTTTCTTATTTATTTGCTTTGGAATAAGACAGTGTCGCTTTTGGGACGTATAAGGCTTTACCTTGAGCTCGTTTTTCTGTATTTTCTATATCCTTTCTCGGAATAATTTCAGAACTTTGGCCATTTCATTGCCATTACGGCGTATATTTAGTTAAACTGGAGCCTTAACTCCCCGAACCATTTCTGGTGTTGTTTTCGTACCATTATAACAATTTATGTTACTACTAGCATTCCAACGGCGCCCTTCGCTACCCCCGTTTATGATATCCCCTTTTAAGTCTAGGACTTCCGAAAACCCAGATAGTCACTCAGTTTATAAGGTTATGAAGTTTCGTAATAACTGTGTATAAAATTTCAGAAATCTGTCCCATTCCGTATAGAAAGTACCAAATAGTACCAAGAATAACAATACATCGAAAAAATCATTAAGTCGCCCAATATATATTGCCAAGGCACAAATGGTTCCCAAGTTAAGGCTCAATTCGTAAACAAAGTACAATTTGTTTATGTTTTAGTACCGAAATGTACAAATTTGAAAAATCTGAGAGCTTAAGATCACTCTATAAAAAAAGTACCATTATGTATGTTCCTAAATCCACGAATAAAAAACAAAGCTTCTAGCCGCCCAATTTTGACTTTCAATTTTTTGTGCTTTAGGTTAATTCGAAAAGAATGCACCATTTTATATGTTTTAGTGCCCAAATGTACGGGACACATAGGGCTACGAGCTCACTTATGCAAAATCGGTGCGGCAAGTGATAGGATGTGTAGGGCATGTGAGGAAGATTATGAGACGTTGGAGCATTTCCTTTGTCATTGCCCGGTTTCGCGGCTTACAGACACCGGCACTTAGTTGGGAACACAATTCCAGACATGAACCAACTAAAGGGCGTGGTTTGGAAAACAATTAAGGATTTTGTAAATAACACGGAAATCCTACCATAAAATTTTCTTTTTCTAGGTTTTAGAGCGCATACCAAGCCTATTACTGGCTTAGGTGTACGTCCATAGTGACATGGGGCGGATTAATGTCCGCACCTTCTTTTTTAACCTAGCCTAACCTAATTGTACGATTTTGAAAAAATCTTCAATATATACTGTAAAGGTGTACCTGTATCCCTCTTTAGCTTAATCCGATAAGAAAGTACCATTTTGTACGTTTGAGTGGCTAAATATACGAATTAAAAAATAGCTTCTTTTTGCCCAATATATTATTTCAACGTACCAATTACACCACAGTTATTACGTTTGCTTCCACATGTCGTAGTGAAGATCGCGGTAGTATTTGTCAAATTGCTTAATTTTAGCAGTCTCCGTTCACCGTAGGCGATGATAAGCCACCTCGTACTATTTTGCACTCTTTGGTACCAAAATGTACGAATTTTGAATAGATCAGTTATTCATTATATATGATATTTTTTTTCTTCTTGTACCTATATTATATTTTTTCTTTTTGTAGCTATATACATGCCAAATTTCAGACCTCTAGCTCCATGTGTAAAGAAAGTACCAAATGGTAACAATTTTGGTACTAAAACGTACGATTTGTGAATAGATCGCTTAGTCACTCATTATTTATTCCTAGTTATACCTACATGCCAAATTTCAGACCTCTAGCTCCATCTGTAAAGAAAGTACTAAGTGGTACGAAGTTTAAATAGATGATTTAGTCACCCATCATAAAGTTCTTAGTTGCACCTACATGCCAAATTGCAGAGCTCTAGCTCCAACTTTTAAGAAAGTACCAATTTTGGTATCAAAATTTACGAATTGTGAATAGACCATGCCAAAATTTTAGACCTTAGTACAAAACGTACGTTTCCTCCCGTTACCAGTACTATTTTTCAATTTTCTCTTATATTCCTCATTGTTTTGCAGCAGATGTCTTTTAAGTCAAATTACAAAATTCTAAAATCTATCCATCTGCCCTGTACAAAGTTCACCCATTTCGTACGTTTTTGGTACTTTTTTAGTACCTATATGTGCAAATTTCCAAAAACTCTTAGAGCACAACATGGCTCTAAGCTAAGCTCCAAAATATTCCAACCCTTATATTTCGAGACGCTCTTTTTAATTTGAACCCAAAAACATTTTCCTAACCCTCTCCGTTCGCGTTGGACAAACATTCACCATTTCGTACTTTTTGGTACATTTTAGTACCTAACCGTACGAATATTACTAAATCCCTCCTTATCCCGTGTCTATGACCCAAGACCAACATTCGTGCAAAATTTCGTAATCCTAGCTTAGTCGTTTGGGCTGAGGGATGATCAGTCAGTCAGTCATGCAACTCTTTTACATATATATATAGAAATGTAATAAATGATTATTTAGAGGAGTATTATTATTTATTAATCTGGTTCAAATAAGATAATAATCAGTATTTGTCCTCAGATTATTACCAGCCACTGGAGTCCCGAAGGTCAGCTAGTGTCTTGGTATTAATTTTATTTTTATGTTTAATATGATTTTATAAAAAGGAAAACAAGACGATGAAGACTTAGGTTTGCAGTCTCTTTATTTGTCAAGATACGGTAAAGAATGACAACTTATAGCTAAATGTATTGACTTATAAAGGGACAAGTAAAATCATGAAAACAATCTAGTATCCAATGGAATTAAAATGGAACAATTTGAAACAATGAAATACAAAAGTAAAACATATTTTCTCTCAACAAAAATTACAATTTATGAGGGTAGTTGGGACAGTTAAGGAAAATATAAATTAAGTTCAAATTGTCAAACATATAATTATAATAATCAACATTCATAAAAAACAAGGTAAATAAATACGGCCGTTACATCCTCCCCCTCTGGTGCATTAATCGCCTCGATGATGTCACCAGGACTTTAATGGTTAGTCTTGTTCGTCAATCGTGTGGACCTTCTGGGTGTAGAAGTGTGAGTGTTGTGTTGGTTGCTTCTTCCAGTAGTGCCCGCATTCGGTTGATTGTTGTGTTGGGTTGCTGGTGTGTGCAGCCGTTGCTGATGTGCGTTTGTATTGGTTGTTGTTTTCGGACGACCTCTTTTCCGAATCGGGTAGATTGGTGCAGAAGCATCGCCTTCATATGGTGTGAGCGCTGAAACATGATGTGTTGATATTGGTGTGTTTGGGTCATCAGTCTTAGCTATTGTGTAACAAGCTGATCCTTTTTTCCCAATAATAAGATATGGCCCATCACGTCGTGGTGTAAACTTTGAAGTTAAATTTTGACTTGCTTTGCTTAAGACATGCGTTGAGACCAATACTTTGTCGCCAATTTGATAATCATTTTGAGATTTGCGTTTTCGATCAACGTTTTCTTTATTTTTGTCTTGCATTTTCTCTTGTGTTTCATTAGCGATTTCAAGGGTATCTGCTAATCTCAATAAGTGTGGTGTGATTTGCGGTATAAAGTTCTCACTTTTGATTATGGCTTTGAAGTCATAGTGCACTTCGGTAGGAGATCTCAATTCTCTTCCAAACGTAAGATATGCCGCAGTGTGCTTTGTACTATCACATTTTGCAGTGTTCATTGCGAAACGAATTGATGGCAACATTAAATTCCATTGGGTATGATCCTTGCCAACACAAATTGACAGTTGGGTTTTAAGATCCCTGTTCTTTCTTTCCACAGGATTCGCTTCTGGGTGATACACTGGAGTGAAAGTCTGCTGGATTCCCAAACAAAAAGTCAATTTTTGCATCAAGGCAGATATAAATTGAGATCCGTTATCAGTATGAATTCTGCGTGGAACGCCATATCGAAGTATGATTTCGTTCAGTAAGATTAAAGCACAATTTTCTGCCGATGCTTCTTTAAGGGCAAACAATTCCATCCATCTGCTGCAGATGTCTTCGACGGCGAGGATCCATTGATGTCCATTGCTAGTTCGTGGTAATGGTCCAAATAAGTCAACGGCTATAATTTCAAATCGCTGTCTACTACTGACGGTTTGCAACAATCCAGCTGGTTTCATATTACTCGGCTTGTACTTTTTGCATTCGTCGCATGCTTTCACATATTTCGTGATATCCGATCTAATTCCAGACCAATAAAACAATGGGGCAATACGAGCAATAGTTTTGTCTATGCCATAATGTCCTGCTGTGGCGTCTTTGTGGTATTTTTGTAAGATTTCTTCTCGTAAAGAGTTTGGTATGACAAGCTGGCCGTTTTCCGAGTCTTGTTCAGAGCAATAACGATACAGAATTCCGTCGACTATTATGTAGCCACGACTTGCGTGTCTGTATGAATTTTCATCATTTTGTTCAAATGAGTCAATGATTTTCTTGAGCTCGGGATCGTCAAGCTGGGATTTGCGAAATTCTTCGGATCCTTTTCTAGGAAAATCGATATCAATCGAGTTACATTCGCATGAAATGCAACATTGTTCGCTTTCGCATGGTGGACGAGAAAGAGTATCTGCTACGACGTTTTGCCTTCCAGGGGTATATTCGAAGCGTAGATTATAGCTTTGTAGAAATAAAGACCATCGTGCTAGTCTTCCTGTTGGAGATTTTAAAGCAAAGAGCCATTTCAGCGGCTGATGATCAGTTAAAATGGTGATTTCCGAACCTTCTACATAGCCTCTAAATTTCTGTATAGCCCAAACAACGGCTAGAGCTTCACGTTCAGTTGTTGAGTAATTGCGTTCTGCGGGTATAAGCAGACGGCTGGCGTACTCTATAGGGTGTTCTTTATCTTTCTCCCCCTGCAATAGTACAGCCCCGATCGCGTAGTTGCTCGCGTCTGTTCTAAGAAGGAATGGTGCCGATTCTTGAACTTGTTGCAATACTGGAGGAGAACTTAACAGCTGCTTTAATTTATTAAATGCCTGGTTTTCTTCGTTCCCCCAGTTCCATGTAGCTTTCTTCTTTGTCAAATTCGATAGGGGTCTGGCAACTTTGGAAAAATCGGGAATAAATCGCCTAAACCAAGAGCATGTTTGAAGAAAAGACATGAGCTGTTTCAAATTCTTCGGTTTTGGCCGATTAATTATGGCTGCAGATTTCTCTGGGTCAATTTTAATACCGCTTGTAGTCAAAATATGTCCCAAGTATTTGACCTCTGATCTGCAGAAAAAACATTTTCTGTCATTCAAATGAAAACCAAACTTTTTAAGCTTCTCGAAGGTTTGATCTAAATCAGACAAATGGGTCTCAAAATTTGGAGAGCAAATAATAATATCGTCAAGATAAGCCAGTATTAAGAGCTTTGGCAGACTTGAGCGAAACTTGTCAATTATTCTTTGAAAAGTGGCCGGAGCGTTCTTGAGTCCAAATGGCATTCGGTTAAATACGAATATACCGAATGGTGTGGTGAAAGCTGTTTTAAGCTTATCTTCTTCTGCAAGTTTTATTTGCAAGTACCCAGATTTTAAGTCTAATGTCGACATATACGGTGTTGCTTTAGCTGCATGAAGTAGGTCATCAATTCGAGGTAATGGATATGTGTCGGTGACAGTTATAGCATTTAATTTGCGATAGTCTACGCACAGTCGAATTTCATTATCCTTTTTAGGTATAAGTACCACTGGAAATGCCCAGGGAGATTCCTTTTCTTCTATGATTCCATCTTGCAACATTTTATCCAATTCTGCCTTCAACTTCACTTTCATAGCTGGTGAGATCCGGTATGGTGGATTGGCTATTGGCAGATGATTTCCGGTATTAATTTTGTGCTCAATGTTGGCTATTGGAGCAACAATATTTTCAAATATGTCGTTATGCTTATTGATAACGCTTTTCAATAAATCTTTTTGACTTTCAGTCAAATGTTCAGCTTCGTTTTCTCGAAATTCAAAATCGATCGCGTTTAATGTAACCGCTTGCGGTAAAACTTCAGTTTCCGCTTGTTTTTTCATTTTCTTCAATGGAGGGAATAAATTATTTTCATTTGGGATTTCAAAATCCTGTGGTATAGCATCAGCAAATATTTTTGTGATACCTCCTGGAGAGTAGTCGTTGGCGGGAAATTCAGCAACATTATTTGGATGTGTTGGGTCTTCTTCGCCATATGCTACAAACCATGATAAAAAATCTTGAACGTTTTCTTTCTCCCTTTCGGTTTTTGTTGTACTAGCATTCATTTGACTACGTTTTTCAATAGCCTTAGATGGCGTACATTTAAATTCAAAGATTTTGGATGGTTCGTCAACAAAATGCCAAGTCCTTTGTGCTAAATCCATAACCATTCCACATTGCTCCAGAAAATCTATACCAATTAGGGTTCGATTGTTTCTTGCCTTTGGCAAGCAAACAAAACGAATTCGTTTAAAACGTTTGCCTATAAGAATACAGGCTATGGTCGATAAGACCATTTCTTTTCTCGAACTTCCGTCAGCCAATGTCACCTCTGCAAATACTTCTTGAAATGGGACCTCCTTTTTCTTCAATAACATAAAAAGTTCGTAACCAGCTATGCTTGTCCTGGCAGCTGTGTCCAGATAAGCTTCTTGGTCCGATCCATTGATATTTATATTTATGGTTGGAACATTTCTACCAACAATTGTGGTTTGAATACTATTTAAGTTTAGTTCCTTTGGGCTTTCCATTATCTCTTTGTAGTTGCATTTTGGACAGTTTGACCTGTAAAATCCTGCAGCACCGCAGCCATAGCAGTTCAATTTTACTTCATCTTTGGTCTTTCCCCTCTTTTCGACCTCTATTCGCTTGTAACATACATCGGCTGTGTGGTTCTTTTTACGGCAGTATGAACAACGAACATTTGTCTTTTCTCGAGAAAGTTGGGGTTTAATGACAATTTCTGTCTTATTTTCAGTCATGAATAGCTCTATTTCTCGAGCGCTACTGAGAAGGTCCTGAAACGTTTTCACAGCTTCTCTTGGCACTTTCTCCCGAATGTTGACATTGATTTGATAGTAGATCATATCAATAATAGCACGCTCGGAAACTTTTTCTTTTAACAATGCAAATAACCGCCGTTTTCTGCAGATAAAACTGTCAGTGCTTTCAGTCGGTTTCTGCTTGTCCTTAAAAATTTCGGAGTAAATTCTCCAATCAGATTTGATGGGCGCAAATGCACTTCTTAACAGATTAATAGCATCCTCGAATGTGCTAGCCTCATCTTTAACTCCTTGCCACCATGATGATGCATATCCTTCTAACAAAAGGGGCATACTAATAAGAGCCAAACGATCAGAAATGTGTGTCGATTCCTTGTAGACCAGGATTGTTGCAATAAAATCCTCCACATTTTCCTTATCACTTGAGCCGTTAAAACGTGCGCTGCAAGTACTAAATGTGGCGCTAATTTGCGGTCTTACTTGGACATTACTTAACAATGATGCAATTAACTGCTCGTTTAAGTTGTTATTATTTGACGAACTCTGGCTATTCCGATCGGAAAAATCTGCGTTCAGTGCTGAATAAGCCGTACTAGCATTTGGAATATTAGATGACGATTGATGCATATTTGCTGGGGCTGAGCCTTGAAATTGGAAATTATTTTGATGTGAACTGGTCGATGGCATAGTCCTACTAGTTTCGGTATTAGCAGACTGATCAATTGCCACTTGACCCATGTTCGAATTCTGATCGTTATTTACCGTAGAAACTGCATTATTTCCATTAGAATTCATGGTGTTATTTGGGTTTTGGCTATCCACAATACCTGCGCTTAAAGAATTCATGGTTGTTCTTGGCGTTTTCTTCATTGCAAGAATTTTCTTTATTAAGGCTTGATGGTAACCCTGTTGAGTCTATCTAAGAGAATATCTTTCTCCAGAAGAGTATGTATGTATGTTCGAATCTTAAAGATTGATGGAACGTAAAACACTTCGAATTCCAGTGAGAGCAAGAGAATTTAATCGACACCAATGGGAGAAACAGCTAAAGCTTTAAGCAAGACTTACTCCAACAACAACTTGTGTGTGATGAGCGAAACCAACATATGCACAAGCACAAGTTACGAAGTGATATTGGAACAGCGGCTTGGTAGGCAATGTGTATATCTCTTGATGTGATGATCACAGCAAAGCAACAACACACTGGTAAAACGAAATGCTGGGAAGAAGAAATGTTTTCGCAACAACAAAACCCTTTGCCTAGACTGTTGATAGACTGGAGCTGAAGCAACAGCAATGAGATGTGGAGTTAAAACATGCGGGAGTCACAACAACAACAACCAACCGTGGGCGATGACTCACGTATGGTGATTCCCTTTTTGTAACAACAACAAACAACTCAACCTGATGATAGCGACGGCAACAGCAGCATAAGTGGACGGCAATTGAATAAATGCGAAACACGTTTCTTCTTTTATTTTGCGAAAATTATGTTTTGCAAAAATTTAAATATTTTATGCAAAACTGTTGTAGAATTTTCAGCAAAATATTTAAAAATTTTACGGTGGGCGCCAATTGTAATAAATGATTATTTAGAGGAGTATTATTATTTATTAATCTGGTTCAAATAAGATAATAATCAGTATTTGTCCTCAGATTATTACCAGCCACTGGAGTCCCGAAGGTCAGCTAGTGTCTTGGTATTAATTTTATTTTTATGTTTAATATGATTTTATAAAAAGGAAAACAAGACGATGAAGACTTAGGTTTGCAGTCTCTTTATTTGTCAAGATACGGTAAAGAATGACAACTTATAGCTAAATGTATTGACTTATAAAGGGACAAGTAAAATCATGAAAACAATCTAGTATCCAATGGAATTAAAATGGAACAATTTGAAACAATGAAATACAAAAGTAAAACATATTTTCTCTCAACAAAAATTACAATTTATGAGGGTAGTTGGGACAGTTAAGGAAAATATAAATTAAGTTCAAATTGTCAAACATATAATTATAATAATCAACATTCATAAAAAACAAGGTAAATAAATACGGCCGTTACAGAAATACATAAACATTTTGCTCACTTTGAGGTGTTTGAGGTTGTCAACAATAGCCGGTTGTGATTTTCTAGTCAAGTAAAGCTCTTGAATTCCATGACGAATGACTTTCTTTGTAAATAAACTCAGAAGCAAATGTATTTGGTGTCTTGTAAACAATATAATGAGATGTCAGTAAAACAAATATTATGTAACTGTCATTTATAGTTTAGCAGATATACCCGTGGTGAACTTGGTAACATTGCATGTCATAGGCATCAAAAATGATAATATATGTTGATGGTATCTTAGCACAGACGTTCCAGTAGACAGCTTCCATTTCCTCTGCCAAATTCCGGCTTTATGTCGTAGTAGAAGTATCATACTTGAATTTTTCTCCTATCAGGTACTAGAGGAACTACACTCAAAAAAAGGAAAAAGTCTTAGTTATATGTTAAAGTAGTTAATATTGCTGTTATTACAGCATTAGTTCTGCTACTAACAGGCCTACTGCTGAAAAATCTGTTGTTTGTTGAAAATGCCTGCTGCTTAATTTATAAAGGGTTTGTCAAAAGAAATAAAATGAAGGACAATTTTTTCAAAGAAAATGAGAAACAAACAGTTTTTGGTCAAACACCCACACTGCTATTATCCTTCTGTTGTTGTTGTTGGTGTTTGGTGCTGCTAACGAGAGATGGATTGTTGTTGTGTTACGAGTAAAAGGCAAAATATCAGAAACCCCAAACATATGGGCTTCCTCGTAAGGGTAAGAAGGGGGCAAAATGTTAGCACAGGCAGATTAAAGGAAGTTTCTTAAATGAGATATTGACCAGTAGGCAAATGGAAATATGTGTCTCTCATAGGTAGATCAAAAAAGTGTTGGCACAGCCAGATTTAAGAATGCTCTTGAATGAGATATTGACCAGTAGGCAAATGGCTACTCAGTGGCTATTTACATTCCATATGTTTTTTTTTATAAAATATCGATATAAGTAAAAATTAGCTATAAAGCCAGCAGCTACTACAATGTGGACTTTATCAGACCAATTGACTAGAGAGTTTTCGCCAGTGTATATAATATGGCTGCAACGTCTATGTGTACAAGGATTTATTGAAGAGGTATTTTCCTTTCAGTAATATCCTACAAATTACAATCCTCTTTTCCACCATAATGTTTCATATTCATTAGCTTAACTCCCTTCGTAACAAATGCCCAAAAAAATCAAAATACATAACCGGCCGCAAAATGCAAACCTAAATAATAGCATAGAATAAATAGCAAACAATTTCTTAATTTACTTTATTACATACTTTTTTTTACTTATTTACATACTTTTTTTAATATTTTAGCAGACTTTTGTATATAAAACAGCAGATTTTCTTAGCTGAAATAGCAATACGAAATGTTTGCTAAAACAGCAGTACGAAATGTTTGCTGAAATAGCAGTAATGTCTGCTTCACCTCTTCAGCAAACCACAAGCAAAAAGTCGTTAAGTTCGGCCGGGCCGAACTATGGATACCCACCACCTCGGGTACGTATGTAAACCGCCTTTCGTCAAAATCCGGCGAAAAATGCAAAACTTATTCATTATAGCAGCTCTATCGAAATATTTTTCGATTTGGACCAAATACTAATAAGTAGAAGTCATTGTTCAATTGTGTATAACAAAATATTCGTCTTTTTAGTAGCTTTGTCTACAAAATACGCCGATCTGAACCATATGCGACACGGATGTCGAAAAGCTTAACATATGTCACTGTGTCAAATTTCAATGAAATCGAGATATCGGTCTATATGGCAGCTATATCCAAATCTGGACTGATCTGAGCCAAATAGAAGAAGGATGTCGAAGGGTCTATCACAACTCACTGTCCCAAATTTCAGCGACATCGGACAACAAATGCTCCTTTTTTGGGCCCAAAACCTTCAATCGAGAGATCGGTCTATATGGCAGCTATATGCAAGTCTTGATCGATTTAGGCCAAATTGCAGAAATGTGTCGAGGGGCTTAACTCACTGTCCCAAAATTCGGCGACATCGGACAATAAATGCGCCTTTTATGGGCCCAAAACCTTAAATCGAGAGACCGGTCTATATGGCAGCTATATTCAAATCTGGACTGGTCTGGGCCAAATAGAAGAAGGATGTCGAAGGGTCTATCACAACTCATTGTCCCAAATTTCGGCGACATCGGACAACAAATGCACCTTTTATGGGCCCAAAACCTTAAATCGAGAGATCAGTCTATATGGCAGCTATATCCAAATCTGGATCAATCTGGGTCAAATTGAAGAAGGATGTTGCAGGGCTTAACATAACTCACTGTCCCAAATGTTGGCAAAATCAGACAATAAATGGGCCTTTTATGGGCGCAAGACCTTAAATCGAGAGATCGGTCTTTATGGTAGCTATATTCAAATCTGGACCGATCTGTGCCAAATTAAAGAAAGATGTCGAAGGCCCTAACACAACTTACTGTCCTAAATTTCAGCAAAATCTGATAATAAATGTGGCTTTTATGGGACTAAATCGGCGGATCGGTCTATATGTGGTCATATCAAGATATAGTCCGATATAGCCCATCTTCGAACTTAACCTGCTAATGGACAAAAAGGAATCTGTGCGAAGTTTCAGCTCAATATCTCTATTTTTTAAGACTGTAGCGTAATTTCAGCAGTCAGACAGACGGACATGGCTTGATCGTCTTAGATTTTTACGCTGATCAAGAATATATATACTTTATAGGGTCGGAAATGGATATTTCGATGTGTTGCAAACAGAATGACAAAATGAATATATCCCCATCCTGCGGTGGTGGGTATAAAAAGGATTGTTTTAGCAAAAATTTATGCTGTTTTGAATAACAAATTTTGTTGAGTGTATCTTAACCAAGTTAAATTTTGCAGTTGACCTAAAATAAAGTGGGGCGGCCATGTTTTATATAAATGGAGTTATTCCTATTGCCAAATTTTTTTATGCGGTAAGACAGTTTTACCAGTAAACAAACATGATTTGCTTAAATAAGAAAAAAAAATCAAAAATTTTCCCTTTAAATTCTTACTTTGACGTCACTCCGGATGTGGTGCAAATGTTTATAATAAATTTCAAGTTAACACCGATTATGAAAAATGAGAAACAAACAAAAGTCAACAACATGAGATGCATTGGCCAAAATTTTATTTTGAAATTTATTTTTATGATGCTTTGGATCCACCCCATCCGCCCATTCCCCCTTGCAAATTGCCCCAACACAACAAAGTGCAGACATTGCTTTCTTTCATTTCTTCCGCACATGATACCCATGGAGAACATTTGGTTTTTGACTCATTTGACTGGGATTTGGATAATTTCAACTTTAACCCTGAGTCATCGGTTTCAGTCCACGCGGGTGGTTGTTGCTGTGGAAGCTGCACAAGCTTCTGCATCTAGTGACGTCGATGCCAATATCTGCTTTTGTGTTTTTTTTTTTGTTTGCTAAAGAAGGAGGATTATTCAAATATTTGCACAAAAATCATGTACGCTCCATATTTCTGGTGCAGATACAATTTTGAATGAGGGTGTTTCATGGCTTCGATGCCGTTGAATTTTGTTTTTATATATTTAGTGTTTAATTGCAAATCGTGATTTTTTAGTAATTTTTTCCATTGTTGTTGTTAGAGTATAAAATCTTGGGTAGGATAATCTATT
This sequence comes from Stomoxys calcitrans, assembly GCF_963082655.1. Taxonomy (NCBI): domain Eukaryota; kingdom Metazoa; phylum Arthropoda; class Insecta; order Diptera; family Muscidae; genus Stomoxys; species Stomoxys calcitrans. Next base: position 156,438,093 of record NC_081552.1, on the reverse strand, counting down.
GAAAGCTATTCCTCGTTTTTCTTGTGGTGTCAAAACCATTAAAATAGGTCGTTGTCTCGAATTTCTTTTCAATCCATCACACTCGCTTCTAAATTAAGAACAAAATGGCCTTAACGAGTTTATAAGAACTTAATTTTGAAACCACGGCCAGGGCTGCCATATGTGTACATTAAAAGGAAAAAGGAAATTAAGAGACTTTAGGAGGTTTGCCCTATCTGATGGTGAAAGACCTGAAAAAAGAATTGGAGAGAAGTGAGAAACTAAACTCATTAGAAAACCAGTAAGGAAAGGCAAAAGTCGATTGGTACTGATTGTAAAATACCCTACACCTACCTTATATGCACAAAGTGGGAGCTATATCTAATTCTGCACCAATTTTTATAGACCTCGGCGGATGTTCCCAGATAGATAACTAAACAATCCGTATCAAATATCGAGCAAATATGTTCATACTGTAATAACTACGGTTGAAAAATGACAACATTATTGCAAATTACCCAATATCTGACCAACATATATATGGAAGTTATCTATAAATCTGAACCGATTACGACCAAATTTCTTAGATGTTGTCGAAGTTCTCGAGGAATGCGTTGTGCAAAATTTTGGCAAGATTGGTCAATAAATGCGCTTGCAGTGGCTCCAAAAGTGAAAATCTAGCGATATAAAGGGTGATTTTTTAGCTATTATCTTTTTGGCGACACTAGTTTAAGCAGCTCATGCACGTTTCGTGTTTTGTTTCACTGTCAAACAACTTCAGTTCGGTCTATATTCTAACCATAAATCGTCCTACAAACGACCAACGCTTGCCAATCATTGACTTATTATCAAAATGCGTGCTCTGTTAAGAAAGTTCATCGCGCGCTTCTTCCATTTTACGAAGCTCATTTTTGGTTCAACGGGTACGTAAATAAGCAGAATTGTCGATTTTGGAGTGAAGATCAGCCAAAAGCATTGCAAGAGCTACCAATGCATCCAGAAAAAGTAACATTTTGGTGCGGTTTATAGGCTGGTGACATCATATGACTGTACTTCATCGCGCTATCGTGAGATGGTATCCAACTTTTTTTTGCCCAAAATGCAAGAGCTTGACTTGCATGACATTTGGTTTCAACAAGACAGTGCCAGATGCCACACAGCACTCGTTACAATGGACTTATTGAGAGGCAAGTTCGGTGAACATTTTATTTCACGTTTGGGACCGGTCAATTGGTGACATCATATGACTGTACTTCATCGCGCTATCGTGAGATGGTATCCAACTTTTTTTTGCCCAAAATGCAAGAGCTTGACTTGCATGACATTTGGTTTCAACAAGACAGTGCCAGATGCCACACAGCACTCGTTACAATGGACTTATTGAGAGGCAAGTTCGGTGAACATTTTATTTCACGTTTGGGACCGGTCAATTGGCCGCCTAGATCGTGCGATTTAACGCCTTTAGACTATTTTTTGTGGGGCTATGTTAAAGCTCATGTCTATACAGACAAGCCCGCTTCAAATGATGTATTGGAAGACAACATTGAAGCATTTATTCGTGAGATACCGGTCGAAATGTTGGAAATAGTCTGCCAAAATTGGAGTAAGCGGATGGATCATTTGAGGCGCACTCACGGTCAACATTTGCATGAAATAATCTTCAAACATTAAATTATATGGACCGTACCAGCGATTCAAATAAAAATTTTACGCATTTTTCTGAGTTTTATGTGTTTTTTTTGCAAAACTTTCCTATATCTCTTAAAAAATCATCCTATTAAAACATAGATTAGCTTCTTTGGCTTGCAATCATTGACCAAATTCTTCGATCAGGCAAAAAATCTTTAACATTAAGTAATTTTTTTTCAAGGCATCCTACCAGCTACCATGAACAGACAGGCAGGACCAAGTATATTCAAATGAAAGAGCGTTTCTGAATCGATCCTTACCGAAAAAATTAAGGTTAGGTTGAAAAGAGGGTGCAGATGTTTATCCGGTGTCTGTTAGCTGCGAAAGCCGAGCAATGGCATATGAAATGCTCCAAAGTCTCATCAATTTCATAATATCAAGAAAAACACCTTATTCCAAGGGGTTGCAAAGATGGACAAATCTTCAAAGTTAGAACAAAAATTGTTGCAGTATCCACCTCTTTTCTATCTGTTTGCTACATTCAAGGTCTTCTATGATTTATAGCTAAAACACAGTATTTTATCGCGACATGCGCTTTGGCCAGCAAATAGCCCATTGGCAGCCCCGCTTTGTAACCCTCTACTGGCTGCGTGGGCATATCTTTTGCATGCATAATAAGGATATTGACATTGAATGCTCTTCAACCACCCCAAGAAGATGGTAATGAAAGTGAATTTGATATTTTTGTCCTTAATATTTATGTCACTTCTTGTTGGTGGGACAACATTCCTTTTGAAAGGATGCTTAAGGATAAAATGAGCAGAATAAAACAAATACCAGCTTAACATGTGCGGCAATGCGAGAAGAGCAGAAGTAATTGAACCAAGAGAAGAGACAGACAGAGAGAGAGAGTGGAAACAAACAAAGGATTTTAAATAACACACTTCCACCCACAACAAAACTCCCTTAAACCGCTATGAGTCATAAAGGGGAGCAATGACTAACATGACTCGAGGATATATGTGGGTGGCGATTAGCTGCAACCCCTGCAAACACGAACATGGTCCCTTTGTGTTGTGAATGTGACATAAATTTCCTCACAATGATTACTCATCATCGTGATAATTATCATCTAGTGAAAATCTCTTTTTTGATGGCACATCATCAGAAAGATAATTAAAATGCAGAAAGATATTAAAATCTTGAAGGTTTTAGACATTGAAACAATAACAACGTTACAAACATTCTTGAACACTGAGAGCACTAGATTGTGCAAAACATACCATATTCACTCATGGCTTTTAGCTAACACAAATAAAAAACTAGAAATTCCAACATTAAAACTTGTTTAAGTAAAAATTGTCGCATTGCTATTTTTCACATCGGAGATATTATTGAAGATGCCATATTTACATATTTTTGTAGCGTCAGCCCAAAACCCTAAATGTATATAAGCTATCAAAACTATATGCAGAATGATAAAATTTACTAGGATTTGATTGGAGATTATTTACACGAAAAGCTGAAAAGTCCATAGATCATGCTACTATCAGTGAAGATTCAAGAAAAGTTCTAAGCTTGTCGGGAAAGGTAGGAAAATGACTAATGAAGATCAGGTTTAAGTAGCAGTCTGCCATCAGACTCAGCTACACGTTTTCGTCCATTGTGATACCAACAGACGATGGAAGATATCTTCTAGTTCCTATCGTTAAACCATACCGAGCATTCAAATTGATCCTTCATTGTACGGACCTAATGATGAACAGCAGCAAGATGAGAGAGTTTTTGATTTCCGATGCGTCACTCATTATGAGGTTTTGACCAGTTTTGCGCAGGTTATATGGAATACCGTTGGTATGAATCCGAAATATGTGCGGATACTTCGCCCTCACCTAGGTAAGGTTAGGCTAGGTTTAAGTGTCAGTCTGGCATTAGGCTCCCTCAGAGGTTCTCGTCTATTGTGATACCAACAGGAGGAGGAAGATGCCTTCTAGTTCCTATCGTTAAGCCATCCAGATCGCTTTAGAAAGTCCAACAAAATCAGTTGAACTCTCACTCACGCACTGCAGATGTTCCATAGTCACTTCTTCCTCGACGTTCTCACAACTTCTGCATGCAGAAGTCGTATCTTGTGACATTCAGTCTGTTAGCATGTTTTTCGATCAGACAGTGGCCCGTCATGGCGGGCAGCCGCATCAAAGCGGTGGACCTCTTCAAGTCTAGATTGAGCCACATAATTTTGGAGTATTCGCAACTCGCACTGACCTGAAGACTTAGCTTACATTTCGCTAGAGGCATATTTATTTTATTTATTTAATTGTTATTCCTGCACGATAAGACAAAAAGTCCTATAAATTACAGTACGGGATTTCAAAATTTTGATACATATCCGTGTTAATCGAGTACATGAATCGAATTAAATCAAAGTTACAGATTGAAATTGAAAGATTATAAAAGTTAAAATGAAAGGTACATAATTGGGGATATAATTTAAATGGCATACAAATTTGACATGATGAACGATTTTTTCTTCATTTTTCGAACATCTTCCAGCTCGAGATCATATTCAATGCTTTCTATTCAAAGAAAAGCATAGCAAAGAACTTTTAAAAGTTGAGCAAGTGTGTGTTGTCATTCAAAACACTTTGACTGGCTAGTGTATCATGATTTCAGCACCTTTGTCAAATTGATTAAGGTGCCTTACATACCCACGTTTTTGTTTTGAAACAGGGCTCAATAAATCCTCCAACTCTCTTTAGCGGAGCAAGAGAGAAGAAAGCCCTACTTTCCACTATTTTGATACAAACTACTGATTAGTCTTTATGATACACCACCCAGTCACAGTGTTTTGAATAGGTTTGGTTAGGTTAGGTTGAAAAGAGGGTGCAGATATTAACCCGCCCCATGCCACTATGGACATAGTGTAAGCCAGTAATCGGCTTGTTGTGCGCTCTAAAAACTATAATGTAACCTCTAAAAGGAAAATTTTAAGTGAGGAATTCCGTGCTACTTACAAAATCCTTAATTGTTTTCAATACCACTCCCCTAAGTTGGTTCATGTCTGGTATTGTGTCTCCACCTAAGTGCCGGTATTTGTTAGACGCGGAAGCCGCGCAATGACAAAGGAAATGCTCCAACGTCTCATCATCTTTCCCGCATGCCCTACACATGCTATCACTTGCCGCAACGATTTTGCATAAGTAAGCTCGTAGTCCTATGTGTCCCGTTGTGATACCAATAGCTATGCTGACCTCCTTCTTGCTTCCTTTAAGTAATAGCTTCGTTTTCTCACGATCTGGATCCCCCATAGGATTTTCGCCGTTCAACAGACCGTTTCGCTGTTCCACAATGTTGCATGCCCATTCGTCGCCCACTCCCTTGACTCGGACTGCGTCGACCCGAAAGACTTCGGGTTTACCAAGTTTATTGACAGCAGTCCTCTGGCCTTCACCGCCAAATCGGCTGCCCTTTCATTTCCCCTTACTCCGTTATGGCCCGGCACCCAAACGATGCGGATTTTGCCATCCTCAGAGAAGGCGTGAATCTCTTTCTTACACTGCAAAACTGTTCGTGACCTTACCGTTCTGGTTGTTGTTGCCCTTTATTTGGCTATTTTACTGTCGGTAAAGATGTTCAGACTCGACGCCCTCGCGTTAGCACCACACCACTTCACGCATTCCGTGTTCGCCCGGATATCCGCTTGTAGGACCGTATTATGGTCATGCACACTCTGTCCTCTAGCTTTGATCCATCCGTGTAACATGATCTTCCAGATGGCAATACTAGGTTCCAAGACTGTGCCAATGGCAGCAGTGCCTCGCACTCGACTTAAAGGTTCATTTCAGATATCCGATCGGAAACCTCTTCCCTTCCTTACAGGTTTCCTATCGTCGCCTCGATTATACCGCGATGGTATGAGCTGCTCCCATCCTCAATCCATCCTCCCATCGCCTTAAGTGTCATAGCCGCAGTGGCTGCCTCACACTTAATCTGTATGTCAATGGGTCGGATATTTAGAATAGTCTCCAGTGCCCTAGTGGGCGTGGTCCTCATCGCTCCGCCTATGCCAAGACAACATGTTCTCTGAACCCCTTGTAACAGTCCACGAAACTACTGAGGCGTAAGTAAGTATTGGTCTAATCACGCTCCTGTAGAACCAGTGGACTATCCTCGGATAGCGATAACGAAAAAATATGTAACTCAGATTTCAACACGTGAAAGTAATCAAATTCTTCATCGGCCGTATAAATTTTACCGTCCTTTATATTAAAATGAGACAGTAATGCGGATTTGTCGTACAAAGTCAGCCATAAACGATAATTCTGAACTTGTTTTTCTCAGATTTTTCTCAATTTCAGTACAAATAAATCCAAAAAAAAAACTTCAACTTATAAAAGGACTCAAATCGTCAAGAGTCAAAGTGCCAAATTTTGACCAACAAAATCGTCAAACTGACGTAAAATCCTCACGTCTGACAGCCCTGTCCACAGGCCAAGAGTTATTCTCATAGAAAGAGGCGTCTGACGGTAATGCAGGTATGTTGGCGAGAGATTCATTAACTTCGTCTATATCACCCGGATACATTGAACTAGATTTAGATTTTCCAAGTCCAATGTCTTTAATAACCTTCCTCATGCTTCCCACATCTATAGCATTATTAAACTTTGATGAGTAGTATACCAATTTCGCCGCTTTTATTGCTTTACTCACCCGGTTTCTTCCAGTTTCCCTGGAATGTGTAAGGTAGTTCCTAGTCACGCAAGCTCGCCTGCTCTACATCTTTCTGGTATATCACTGTGGCCAATCACCCAGAACAGTTGAATTTTGAGATCTGCGACAGTCGTGGGCAGTTTTTCAATGCAGAAATATGTTCCTCAGAGGTTCATTGGTTACCTGGCTGTGATCAGTATGAAAATGTTCAAGTATAAAAATGTAGAAAATGAATCCTGTTTAGGAGAAGAGAAGGATATGCCTCTAGCGACATGTAAGCTAAGTTTTCAGGACCAGGCCCGAAGGACAACGAATGATAGATAGTTACAAATAAGGGTCTGTGAGCATTCCAAAGCTATGTGGCCTAGTTTAGACTTGAAGAGGTCTACCGCTTTGCTATCATTGGTTAGAACAGACATCTCAGACATTGTGTCCGTCATGGCAGGTCACTGTCTAATCGGAAAACATGCTGACAGACTGAAGGTTGCCAGCAACGACTTTTCCAGAAGCCGTGAGGACATCGAAGAAGAGGAGACTATAGAACACCTTCTGTGTGTGTGTGTGTGTGTGTCAGACACCAGCAGTCAGAAGGAGTTCCACTTTAGATTCTCATTTCTTTGAGAACCTATCTGATTTAGCGTGAATTTAGCGTGTGAACATTCGCAAGTGATTGGGGGTTTTAAAGCGATCTGGATGGTTCAACGGTAGGATCTAGAAGGCATCTTACTTCTTTTGTTCCTGTGGTACCACGGTGGATGAAAACTTTCAAGTGGGTCTGATGGCAGACTGCCACCTTAATCTAACCTAGGAGAATAGTGTAATATAAAACGCTGGTCTGGCATTCAAGGCTTTTTTGTTATCAGGAATATCATTAAATATCTTATTGGAATAGTTGAGGTTCAACAAATTTCTCAACAAATCTCTCGTCACTACAAAAACCAAAAAAAAAAAACATACAAAATCCTCACCTACATTTTCGACTTAAGCTATTTTTGCCATACATCATTATATCAAAAATTAATAACTTTGCTTACTTCTTTCATAAGTCAGGGTTCCTTTTTATGTTAAGTTGGATACTTTTTTTCTCTTCACTTTTAATGATTTCCGTTGTTGCAATATCCCCATTTGTGTCTTCTTCATCTACTTGGGTTGCGGCCGCGTATCAATGACTCTGTGTTTCTTAGCTGTATGTCTTTTTGGAAGATTGTCTGTTGCCATCATATTTCAATAAATTATAACTTGGGGCATGTTTCTGCGTTTTTGTGTGAAATCTTTTTTTCCCCGCTTACTTTCGATGCCCACGCGTGACAATTCGTTGGAGTTATCTTTTGCAAGTCTGAGGTTAAGTTCGTTTTGGGTTGGAGTTTAAATTCAGTATGGAAAAAACAAAATTGCAAAAAAAAAATCCATCAAGCATATGAGGCTAAGACAGAGACTAAAATAAGAACAAGGGATAAATGCAGCTTGCTGCGCAATCGTTTATGACAGGAAATTGTGGTGATTTGTCATTGTATTGGGAGTGTTTTTTTGTGACAACAATCTATAGAGAGAAAAAAACCACAAAACGAACAATGGCTTAATATTTAGGATTTGAATAGCATAAACGATAATCGCAACTGCACGATAGTTTAAATAGGAATTAAAAAGTTAATAAACAAAAAAATCTTTGAAATCTCCTCCTACCGTGAATGTGGTTGATAAAATTAAGATATAATAAAATAACAATAAAATCAAGTAAGGAAAGTCAAAAGTCGTCCGATTTCGACTATGTAATACCCTACACCTACCTTTTAAGTGGAAATTTGAAGCTATACCTAATTCTAAACCGAATTCGCTAAAATTCGGTGGTGGTTTTTAGTTCGTATCAAATTTCGAGCACAAGGACAAGGATACGAAGGAACTTGCACCAAGAATTTATAAAAGGACAACACATATTTCCGGCTTTTCGGAGAGATTTGGTAATTTCAACATTTAATAGACTCGCAGTAGACTAATATAAGCAATAGACAATAAGCTTCAGTCATTCTTGTGTGGTGTAAGAAATAAGAATAAGAAATAATAATAATAAAATGTAATTTCTGTTTCAAACGTTAAATTTTAATCAAATCCATATTTTGTTGTCTGTGCTTTTGTTAAATTCTGTTTTATGTTACTATAATCTTTTTATCCATTCCCTGATGAAGATTACCGGCGGTAATCGAAATATTGGAAAATTTTAAAATAAGACAATTAATAAAAAACACCGACACCTGTTTTTAATAATTGTACATGACCTCAAGCCGAACTATCCACGAAATTATATTTCGAGCGAATATGTTCTAAATTGTAATAACTCAGCTCTATATGTGCAAGTAGAGCAACAAATATATCGATCCCTTCCCGCGAAAATGATGTAAGCGAAATTTTTTCAATTTTCGTTTTTTGATGTGTATCGAAGCTGTCTCTCTCTCTAACATATCGAAGCTGTAAGCGCCACTAAAGGTTTGTTGACATTTTTGATCGGCCGCGATATGTCGCTTACATCAAATTGCACATTAACCTAGTGTGAAATAATTTGACTATTTGACCAAGAAATTGGTTTTGTAAAAAGTTATTACTTATAATGTTAAGTTAAACCTTTTCAGCTTATTTTTGTAAATGCAAAACAAGGGAACAAAGAGATATAATGCCTTACATCTCATTATAAGTATAAACTAACTAGCCCATATCATTATATGATAGCTTTATTTCGAAAGAGTGACATTTTAAGTGAATATCGGACAATACATTTGTAATGGAATCAATATGGCGTATAAACCAATTGGGATGAAATAAGTCAGATTTATCTTTATAAGTAAAAGAATCGATCCTCACAAAATTTCGTGCAGATCGGTCGCTATTGTATAAGCGCAACATTCGATATACTCGATAGCTTTAATAATAAATATCGATAGTATCGACACTATCGTTAATTTCCCATCACCTATATTTCAAAAGAAAATGAGAAGTAAAAGTCAAGAGATTAATTTATATGGAAGCAATTTCAATGCACAGACCGAGGAAACCCAAATTTAACAAAGTCAGTTGAAAGACTAGAGAGGAATTATTGCACAACATTGTAGCCTAATCGGATAAAAATTGCGCCCTCTATAGGCGCAATGTACTTTTAAGATACATTTGCAAATAAAAACTAACTTTGCTGATAGTATCGATAGGGAAAATATCAATTTATATTCTATCCTAATCTGATCCAATTATATCCAGAAAATAATACGAATAGAAGGAAATATTATACAAACATTTTCAATTATTTAATAAAAGAGTTTGTAACTGCTCTAGAATTGCAAAATAAGGCAATACATACATATGGGTGCTACATCTAAATCTGAACCGATTTCTATGGAATTCAGCGGTAATTTCATGTGTAGTAAGAGAATTTTACTCGCAAAATTTCGTGAGGATCATTGAAGAAATAAACACATTATAGCAATATTAGTCAAAATCTGACAAATATATACAAATATCGGATCTATATATGTAACATAACCGATTTCACCCAATTTCCATACTCATAATAGCAGCCATAGAGAAATATATTGTGCAAAATTTTCTGTCAAAACAGGCAATAATGAAAGCTTCTGAGTAGCGAACAAAGATAATCGAGGGATCGAGGGTTAATAAGGAAGCTACATCAGGTAAAAGACCGATCTGGACCGTACTTGGCACCGGTGTTGGAAGTCATAACAAAACACAATGTGCAAAATTGTAGCTAAATCGGACAAATATTGCGGCTTCCAGGGGCTCAAGAAGTCAAATTGGGAAATCGGGTTATGTGGGAGCTATGTCAGCCTATAGACCGATTTCAAGTGTACTTGGCACAGTTGTTGAAAGTCGTAACAGAACACTACATGCAAAATTATAGCCAAATCGTAAAAAATTGCGTCTTCGACCGCAACAACCGTGCCAAGTACGTTTCAAATCGGTCTATAACCTGATATAGATCCCATTATTAACCGGTCTGCCGATTTGATTTCTTGAGCCCTTACAAGCCGCAATTTTTGCCGATTTGGCTGCAATTTCGACAACTGTTCAAAGTAAAGTCCAAATCTGTCTATAATCCTGATATAGCTCCCATATAAACGGGTCTCTCTTCAAACATACGGGTCCCAGGTATGGGGGTTCTCAATTTCGAAGAAGTGGACAAACTCTGTTTATATTTTCTCAAGAAAATACTTAAATTGCCAACATTTACACCCACTTATATTCTTATGCTCGAAATCGGTGTAGAAAATGGACACCCTTGGTACACACCTAAAATATTTGCATCGAGCCATGTTTGAATACAACGAAGAAAGGCTTCCACATAAACTTGCAAAACTTACTCATCGGCGCCAACTCTTCTGGGCCAAGGAAATAAATGAACTTATGTTGGAAAACAATATGGAGCGTCTTGACTACAACTCAAGTCATACTTGGATTCAAAATAGTGAGCGTTTACTAAAAAACCTGCGATCAAAATACATTGATGGCTATAGGGCGAAAGCAAATGAAGCGAGAAGGTTCTATGGTAAACTTAAAGCATCTGTAGGTCAATTATACCTGAACAACTGTTATACCCAAGACGAAATAACGTGGATATATAAGGCCAGAAGCAACATGATAAAACTGAATGAAACCCGTTTCCCTCAGAACTCAAATCCTCGATGTTCAATGTGTAATACAAACGAAAATGAAAGTTTGCAACACTTTTTATATAAATGTCCCGCTTTAAGGGAATTCCGAATTCAATACTTCCAAAAGGTTTCGCTTGATGAGAATGATCTAATTTGCATTTTAAATGGTCTCAAAATAGATTGGAAATCCTTAGCTAACTTTATAAAAATCTGTGTTCAATACAGAGAACAATTGTTACACGAGTTCAACTTCTAAACTATGAAAATCTATCACAGATTTATAGCATTTGAACAGTAGACTAACGGCCGTAGGCCAATGTCATAAGAAATATCAATATGCTATTCTTATTTTTTTTTACTTCAAAACTTAACTTACATATATTGCAACCAAATTCAATTTATAAATTATTAAATGAATCAAATAAAGAATACTACTACTACTAAACCGGTCTCTCTATTTTCTTTGTTCGATTCCTAAAAGCTTAAATTGTTGCTAGTTTGACAGAAGTATGGAATGTACAATGAAATTATGCCCTTCAAATTTTGGCGGTCACCGCAGCGCAGTGGTTTGCAAGTCTGCCAATTGCGCTGAACGCCTGGGTTCGCAAACTGGCGAGAACATCAATAAATTTTTCAGCGTTGGTTTTCCCCTGCTAATGTTGGTGACATTTGTGAGGTACTATGCCATACATAGAAGCCACCATGTAGAAAGTAGAGGTGTGCACGTCAGTCGTTAGTTGTCGTGTCACATGTGATTCATGAGTGAGATCCAAATCCAATCACGGGATGGTGTGTGACCGTGATTCAATTAAAATTCTTCGTCCGTGAGCGTAAGTGAGAGAAATCATGCTCACGACTCACGAGAAAATCACCGCTCACGAGACACTTACGAAACGCTCACGACTAACAAGACTCTCACAACTCACAACAAAATCACGACTAAAGTGTAAAAAAAAAACGAAAAACAAAAATTTACTCATACTCTCAAATCATTTGGTACTTAAACGTACGAATCTGTCTACAGATGCATACTACAAATGAAAAGTGCAAAGAAGCGGTTATGCAGGGCTGATTACATTTTATACATTAATATTCGTACGTTCAAAAGCTGTATGATTTGGTATACATGGAAAAAATTATTCGTTTCATGGAAAAATATTAGTTTAATCGTGATTCGTGAGTCGTAAGTATCTCGTGCGTCGTGATTTGCTCGTGAGTCATGATTCTCTCGTGACTCATGATTTTCTCGTGAGTCGTGATTGCCTCATGAGGTGTGATTGTCTCGTGAGTCGTGATTTTCTCATGAATCGTGCGTGAGTAATTAAAATTTTTGTCTCGTGAGCGAGGGTGAACGTGAGTCGACATAAAAAAGGCGTGCGTGAAAAACGTGAGTGAAAAATCACTCACGCGCACATCTCTAGTAGAAAGCTTTTCCCAGAAGGCCACGCCGTTCGGACTTAAACATCAATCGGCAGCATTAATCGATATGTGAGAAGTTTGCTCCTGTTCCTTAATGTAATGTTTATGGGCAACTCTTTTGGCTGCAATATAGCAGTAAACAATTTTCCAAACATTCAAAATGGCCAACCTTGTCAGCATAATTTTATACTCTCTGTCTTTATACATGTCTGTATATCCCTCTGCTTGTATTTCCGTCTGTCTGTCTTTCGTTCGGTTGCACTTTGAAGACTGCAGTAGCCAAGATTTATAAAAAAATTTATTTAGATCAAAACAAAATCTTGCAAGAGCAGTTCTATTGGGTTAGATAAAGATATAACTTCAAGCTTCCGGTGGTGTAGGATATTGGCTTCGACCAACTTAATAAGACAGCAGTAGTCTTCATGTTTCTAGCTAAACCTCTGCTTTTATTTATTTATTATATGAATCTGTTGGACGATTTTCTGCAGGCAGCAAATAAGCTCCAGACAGGGTAAGGGATCAGACAAGGGCTACGGCAATCATCCGGAGTTCATGTCTTCAATTGCAGCCATAGAGGGCCACACAATCGAAAATGGGCTAAAATATTTGATTAACAGAATGTGGAAGATGTATGAAGTAGATCTTCTGGACCTTGAATCCTACACAGAAACACGTTATTTCATTTACTTTATGCATCAATAATCTGAGAGAGATTCCTTCCTTTAAGCACCATGTCGCATAAAATTGGAGTTTTCACATTTCTGAATAGTAACCAAACTGAGGTGTTCCGTTCATCAACGTTCACTTAAGAGGAATTCTATGTCATACAACAGTCGTTCAACAGCTATACGATTTCGTAATTGAAAATGTACATTGAAGTTGTTTCTTCTATCTGACCTAAGATCTCTTATGCAGTATCAAAAGCATTGTTTTGCTAACTCTGAAAGTTTCTCTTTTGAATGTATTCTTAAGTTAATATGGACTTTCAGCTATTGTTTTGAAATATCCGAAATTATTTTGAAACTTTCTCCAGAAAGATTTTATTGATAAATGTGTCTGTAAAAACAATTATGCATTTGGAATTCTTGGACGCTGCGTCTATTATTCCGTCAAATTCATTGATTTCCTTCTTACGAATATTTTTACACGAGTTTTCGTTTCTAAAGCGTAATATGTTTAGGTTTCTTTACCTTTCTTGAGTTTTGTTTTAAACTCTTTTTGACAATCATATTGAAACGCTTTGATTATCTAATCATAGTGTCCAGTATATGGTTTTGATATTGTTGAACAAATATTTGTTGTTGAATACGCCATAAAGCGTTCACGGATGACCACCGCTGAAAAATATTTCGTGAAGTACACGGCAGAACTTGAACGCGAAAGCGCAACGTCATATCCTATGCCTTACTGCTTCTGGAGACAGAAATCGATACAGAAATCTATGGTATGATAAAAATATTAACCGTGTGATACATTTTCTACGAAGAAAACTCATTTAATTTTGTACACACACACGTTTGTATTTTGTCTTTGATGAATTCAAGCTGGCTAATATTTAAATTTGAATTTTATGCTTTTTTGGTTAGTTCGGCTCGAGGTCATGAAAACATTTGTTAAAGAACTGATGTTATTGTTTTCGAAAATTGTTTTATTATTGAAAAATCCAATATTTCGAAAACCACCGGTTTTCTTCCTTAGGGAATTTTACTGAAATTTTTATATATTAATATACAAAACAAAAAACAAATATTTTTCTTTTTCAATAATTACATTATTCTTCTTAATTTCAAACGACTTTCTTCTTACAATGTAAAACTTATAACAAAGCTCTCTCTCTATTGCGTATACTTGTGTATCAAACTCCTATAAATCTGTGCACAGTGGTCTGTGTCCGCCTTTAAGTTTATCCGTTTGTCAGAAGAAGTGTTAATAATATGTAACTTTTCTAACATGTATCTACGTTTGCAATTGTTTTCTTGTCTCCGAATTTCTACGTCCTTAAGGTTTGGAATGTGTGCTGTCGGGCTGCAATGAGCGGCAAGTGGCGTCTTTTGTTCTATGGGTTTGCGAGACAGTTTTTGGTCCGATTTGTGGGCCGAAATTCGTATTTTTAGCTTTGTGCTGGTGGTGCCTACATATGCCATTGGATATGAGTTACTCTCATTTCCATTGAATTGTATTTTATAAACTACATTGGACTTATATTCTTTATTGCTAAAGAGATTGCCTACGGTGTTGTTGCTTTTAAATGCCTATCTATAGTTATTCTCGTCATATATATCCGAGCGGATAAGTTGTTGATTTGAATACCTTCGGCGATTTTTCCTTTTCCGCGTTGGAAGATTTTTCTTTTACGTGTTTGATGAGACTGTTTATAGTGAATTTTATGCTATAGCCTTAATTGGTATTGAATAGAACATACATTTTCTTACTACAATCTCATTCCATTGTCTATAGAAATGCCTTATTTTAGTAAAGATAAATAGTTTCTTTTTTTTGTTTTATAAAAGAATTCATTATGGAACTTTCATTTTCCAGCCAGTGGCTTTGTACACCAATATTGCCTATGATTTCTTTTCAATTTTTTTAACTGTCAATACCGTTAATAACTTGATTCGGAATTTGAAAGAATGCAGCTTATGTTGACGTATAATCACACGAAAGTGAAATGCGATGATCTTTGAAGAACTGAATGTTTTTATTTTCTGTTAGAAATTTGCATTACAAGTGTAAAGATTTTTGATTTTTTCTTTTATCCATACTCCAGCTACAGGTGAAAATCGTAGTTTGTTCTATTTAAACAAAACCAACCAAAAATGCTAATTGTCGTTGTTCCCACTGACAAGGGGACGGACACTTCCACTATGTGTGTTTTTATTGGGGTGTCAAAATTGTTTGTTTTTGGTGTGTGTTTCAAGAGTTTCTTTTAATAGATTCCCATAAATCTTTTGTGGGGAAATGACTCAGGAAAAAGCAAACAAAACAGCATTGGGGAATACGAACCAGTAAATGGGAGACCTCTAAAGGAGGGGACGAGATAAACTCATATTTCAGGCCAAATGTCTCGCTCTTTTCGGTGTAGTCATATTTTTGGGTTAGACCATTTAACCTTATTCACAGGTTTCTAATGAAAAAAAACCCTTGAATTGCCCATGAATTCAAACATGGCCAATAATAGGCAAGAATTACATTTTACACACATGTTTGCTATGTTATACGAATTTAAAATATGGATTTATTTTTCTTTTACTTTTCTTGCCCCTTTTGCAATAAATAAATAAAGAGTTTTATTGCCTGTGTTTTTTTTATCGTATGTTTTAAAAAGACACCCACGATATAGGCAAACATGGAACTATTAAAATCTTTTCATGGTAAATTCCCCATTTATGTCGTCTACAATAATAGTTTGTGAAATTATTGAGTTATTTTTTATATCTTCATAAGAATATTCCTAGAATGAATGAAAAAGTGTTACTATTAATTTATTTATTTTTTAAACGGCAATATGATATCTTAAATATTCATAAATTAATCTACGCGAAAAAGAAAAATCATAAGTTATGAATGCACTTTTCAACAAGTAAACTTCTTCTATGAAAACCGCTGGGATTTTGTTTACAATAAAATTCCAAGAATTTGTGACTGTGATTTGGACGGTCAATTCGTCTGTCGAAACCACGATAGTGGCCGAACGCGTAAAGCTAGCCACTTAAAATACTTCCTATTGATGTAAGTCGTTGGGGATTGCAAATGGGCCGTATCGGTTCACATTAGAATATAGCTCTCATATAAACCGATCTCCCGATTTGGCATCTTGAGGCCATAAAATTTGCACGTAGTGTTCTGGGCCAAGTATGGCCCAAATCGGTCTGTAGCCTGATAAATTTCCCTATAAACCGATCTCCCGATTTGACATCAGATGATGGTGGGTAGTAAAAGCGCATTTTAGGCTGTAGCGTAATTTCAACAAACAGATCTAGATCGTCTGTGAATATAATGACGTTCTAGTATGTATTAATTAATTGGATGGGTTGCAAATGGAATGGACAAATGGCTACCTCTACGGTGGTTGGTATAAAAGTATATACCACATTTTTGGCTTGTGGATTATTTGGTAGGTTTTGGTCGGGTTTGGTGGGATTTTTCTTAAAATTTGGTTGGAAACAATTTTCTTGAGGGGCAACACTGCTCCCAACAACTATGCCAAATACGGTTGAAATCGGTCTTTTACCTGATAAATCTCTCATATATACCGATCTCCCGATTTGACATCTTGAGGAAGCTAAATTTTTTGTCCCATTTGGCTAAAATTTTGAACGTAGTGTTTGTTCTGGTACGACTTGCAAGCAACCGTGCCAAGTACGACCCAAATCATTATTAAGTCTGATAAAGCTTCCATATAAACCGATCTCTCGATTATCCTCTTCAGATCCTAGAAGCTTTAATGTTTGCCTGGTTTGGCAAAAAATTTGGTGGTAAAAGAGACGCAAGATACAAACAAAGCAAAAGAATCATCTTTCGTGTAAGAAGTCGTCTTTTGCTGTGAACGAAGCATTATTGGCTTAAAAGAAGTTTTGAGTTTTTGCTTAAAGAACCATTCTTTACCGCATAAAACTTCATAATCGAAGTGACTTTAACATCAAAATGTGGCAATTTCGCGACTAACGTTCAACGGTGGCGTGTCGCACAGTTGCAATAGAAGTAGTGTTTCCCCAATAAAACAGATTTGTTTGCCGCAAAGATATTCCAAAGGTTTTTTTGAATTATTGAAATAATTGTATAGTGAATTACAAATGTTGAAACAATTATTTGGACTTGAATATAAACCCCAGTTTAATTGGAGGCCAAGTTATTTTCAATTGCTATTGATTAATAAATTATATTTTCATTCATGTCCATATATTATTTTGCTGCTCTTCTATAAATTGTACAAATTTGACTAATGTTAAAATTTTTTCTTCTCTTTGCAGGTATGTACAATCTAAACTTGTGAGTATGTAAATTTACAAAAGATTTGGGGCATGCAACAGCATACGATGTACATATGTATGTGATATATAAAGTGCTATTCTTTTAGCTATTATCTTTTTGGCAACATTGATTTAAACTCGCTCGTTTCGTATTTTTTTTTCACTGTCAAACATCTTCAGTTTGGTCTATAATTTAATCATAGATCGTCTTACAAACTAACAACGCTTGCAAATTATCGAATTTTATTATCAATATGCGTCCTTTGTTAAGAAAGTTCATCGCGCGAAAAATTGTGTTCAGCGACGAAGCTTATTTTTGGCACAATGGGTACGTAAATAAGCAGAATTGTCGATTTTGAAGTGAAAATCAGCCAGAAACATTGCAAGAGCTACCAATGCAACCAGAAAAAGTCACAGTTTGGTTCGGTTTATGGGCTGGTGGCGTCATTGGACTGTACTGCTTCAAAGATAATGCGAATCGTAACGCAACTTCCTTTTGTCCAAAATACAAGAGCTTGACTTCTATGACGTGTGGTTAAAGCTTATGCCTATATAACCAAACCCGCTTCAATTGACGCATTGAAAGACAACATTGAAGCATTTATTCGTGAGATATCGGCCGAAATGTTGGAAAGAGTATGCCAAAGTTTGACTAAGCGAATGGACCATTTGAGGCGCAGCCACGTCAACATGTACACGAAATAATCTTCAAAGATTAAGTTATATGAAAATTTCATGCATTTTTCTGAATTTTACTTTTTTTTCTTGAAAAACTTTCCTATAGCTTTTAAAAAATCAGCCTTTATATGAAAATAAATTTTCCTTAAAGAAAAGCCATGAAAATGAGGAGTTAATTTTCAATAATAGAGGAAGAAACATAAACACAGCAAATTGTTGTTCCTTTTGTTTAAAGCATTGGTTATGGGTGTGAATGCAAATTCGTAGGTGTAAGTGTTAGTGGGGAGAGTAAGAGAAACAACTGGTACATGTGCGAGAGAAAGTGTATTACTATTTATAGTAGGTGAGGGTGGTGTGGAGGTGTGATGTGCGTTGCCCTACGTATTTGTATGTATACTATTGGGAACCTACACAATAAGACAAAAAAATGTTGTAACTGCAGTACAGGTCGTATGCAGTAGGTGTGTGGGTGTCACTTATTGAAACATAGAAGTGAAAATTAAAAAGATAGCCGGTTCTGCTTAGTCAAAGTAACTAATTGTGTGGCTATACTATGCACTCAATGATCGAAATAGTCAGTGCATAGTTTAAAGTAGTAGAGGAGAGGATGCAGTATTTTGCAATATGTGATGGGCTAATATCTTTATCATGTAAAAAAATATTTTTGTTTGTTTGCCCATACAGACGACGTAATCTATTTTCTTGAAATGTAGGTCGCCTTTCCACGAACATACCCAAAAAGTACATGTCCGCTTTGGGGTTGTTAGAGGTAATGATCAAAGCAATATGGTGTCTCAAATTAAAGGTATTGCAAATCTGACAAAGAAATATTGCGTCATGCGTCTGGGGATCATCCCAGCCTCTTAAACCAACGATCGAACGATAAGGTAGCACTCAATTACCAGTGTTTTAAAATATGGTATTAACTACACCTTATAATATGGGTTTACTTTACTTTAATTGGCTATGACAGAACATTTGTTCCACTAGCCGAACATAGAATTGCGTTCCCTGCGCCTCGATCTTCTGCATTCATTTTATAATCTCTGACACCACGTTTGGAAGTATCTCCCACCATTTGATCTTTCCATCGGACTTTTGGTCGCCCCGGTTTGCGTGTACCACAGTGTTTGCCTTCAAAAGACTTCTTTGCTGGAGCTTCTTCATCCATTCTGACTAGGTCATGTTGTCAGACTTAACTATGCCGTCGTCGTCATATAGCTCGTGGTTCATACGATGCCTATATTCTCCATTAACGCAAACTGGTCCCTATATTTTACGAAGAATCTTTCTCTCAAATACTCCAAGCACTGCCTCTTCTGCTTTTACAAGCAGATCATATTTATGATCTTCACATGCATTTCCCATTTGTTAATATACATGTTTAGCCATTTTAGAAGTACCCTTTTTGTTGAATAGTATAAATATCCCAGTAAGCACTTTTTGCCGAGTTCGTTACGAATTCGGACAGAATCTCTGCACAAATTTCCGATTCTGATTCCGAATTTTTTGCGAAATCGTAACGAAAGTTGTATGGACGGTTTCCACGAATTCTGAAAGCTTTGTCAGGGGAAATTCGGAATTAGCATCAGAGTTGCGTAACGAATTCTTTGAGAATTCGTATGAAAACTCTGAGGG
This sequence comes from Stomoxys calcitrans, assembly GCF_963082655.1. NCBI lineage: Eukaryota > Metazoa > Arthropoda > Insecta > Diptera > Muscidae > Stomoxys > Stomoxys calcitrans. The sequence continues at coordinate 156,418,418 of NC_081552.1, read as the reverse complement.
AATTTTTGTAATTGCTCAGTTATTTCCGATGTTTTGTTAGATTTTCGTGACAATTTCAGACAAAACTCTAACGGAACATTAGAAATTGACCAGAGAATGGGAACATTTTCTGATGTTTGATCCGAAATTCCAAACAGTTTCGTACGTTCCATCAGAAAATTTTCTCGTGTTTTGCCCGAAAGGTTAACATCCGATGAAATACCGAACTCTCTGTGAATTTTCGGAGGTTTGTTTAAAAAATAATCAGACACTCTCCACATATTCGAACATATAGTCCGAATATTTTCCGAAATTTTTTCTTTTGTCTAGAAAAAATCTTTGGAAATTCTGTATACACTCCACCATGGATTGCATTTGTCAAGTTCATTTCCCGGTGTCTCTTTTTAAGCAAACAAAAGAAACGATAAAATAAAAGAATTGCTATGCTATTGGAGCTATATTAAGTTATGGTACGATTCGGATCTTAATGGAATGTATGTTGGAGACCACAGTTGAAGTCTTTGTGAATAATAATGATTTCGCTCTTGAGGGCTCAAAAAGTAAAATAGGATTCAGACCATATTTGATACGTATGTTAAAGAGAAAAGCCGTTGTATAAAATTTCACCCAAATCAGATAATACTTGCACCCTATAGACCGATTTGAACCATACTTTGCACAGTTGTTAAAAACACCTCATGAAAAATCGGATAAGAATTACTAGTGGCTCAAGAAGTCAAGATTCAAGATCGGTTTATAAGGCAGCTATATCAGGTTATGAAACGATTGGAACCATACTTGGTACAGTTGTTGGAAATCATTACAAAACACCTCATGCAAAATTTAAGCCAAATCGGATAAGAATTGCGCCCTCTAAAGGCTCACGAAGTTAAGACGCAAGATGGGTTTATATGACAGCTATATCAGGTTATGAATCGATTGGAACCATTCTTTGTACAGTTGTTGGAAGTCATGGCAAAACACGTCGTGTAAAATTTTAGCCAAATCGGGTAGGAATTGCGCCTCTAGAGGCTCAAGAAGTCAAAACCCAAGATCGGTTTATGTGACAGCTATATCAGGTTATGGATCGATTTCAATCATACTTAGCACAGTTGTTGAAAATCACAAAAAACACCTCATCCAAAGTTTCAGCCAAATCGGATAAAAATTGCGCCCTGTAGTGGCTTAAGAAATCAAGATCCAAGATCTGTTTATATGGCAGCTATATTAAAACATGGGCCAATATGGTCCATTTACAATCCCAACCGACCTACATTCTTACTTATAAGAAGTATTTGTGCAAAATTTCAAGCGGCTAGCTTTACTGCTTCGAAAGTTAGCGTGCTTTCGACAGGCAGACGGACGGATATATATATGTACTTTATGGAGTCTTAGACGAATATTTCGAGGAGTTACAAACAGAATGCCGAAATTAGTTGGGGGCATACTAATTTCAGTGGAGGGTATAACAAAAAAAACCGGTATACAAACCAAAAAAAAACTAGTACGAAAGTGCAGTGATTCTGAAAAAAATCTCGGAAATACGAAAAAATACGACGAAACAATAAAATGCCTTACGAGTATGTGTAGAATGTTTGCAGATTTTCGGTCATAACAACAATAAAATCTTCGGAAATGATCGAAAGAAATCTGGGCGAAAGTCGGATAAATGCCTAAGGGAAATTTTGAGAAATCGGCAAATTTTCCTATAAAATATCAGAAAACTTCGGATAAAACTCTGACTTTAGAGCGCTCGGCAAAAATTGCTCACTGGGTATGATTTTAATCGCTATTTTGTTTGCTGGTATTTGAAAGCCCTTAAAAATCACACATTGTATCACATCATATTCACATTGTTAATAAATAAAACAAAATATGGGCTTTATACCTCCAATACTAAAAGATAAGATGCAATATGCAAATTTTCGAAGTATTTTGGTTTCGAAGTATTTAGGCTTGTTTCAAATTTTTACCATCCGATAACAGCAGAAAATGTTTGCTGTCCCATTTTCGGCAACAATTGCTCAGCAAACAATTTTGCTGTTTTTGTTCAAATATTTCTTTGGGTGTGCGTTGACGTTGAATGAATGATGCAATAAAAATATCGATCTTTCGGTTTGAGTGCACACGACCATTATCCAATTTGGCTGCAATTTTCAATGTGAAGTTATCTGTTCGTGTTTCTTCCACGTTTGGTTCATATCGGTCCATGCTTTTGGATATGGCTCCAATATTGACCGATTTAATTTTCTAAACCCTTGTCGTCATTATTTCTAATCAGTTTGGATTAAACTCTGACTTTAGAACAGCTATGGTCCTTCTATTTGTGCGTTCTTTAGATATAGCGAAAGGCGTATTTATACCTAAATGCGTTTTCTTGATGCCCATTCCAATGTCCTTCGCCTAGGTGCGTTCCTTTGCGTTCTTGTGCATGAATTTAATACCTTGTAATACCTTATTGGCAATTAGATAGCGATGAGTTATTGACCATCTACCGAATTTACAAACTTCCTATCCAGTCTGTCCATCTATTTGGGTAGATTGTGCAACTCAAAAACAACGTTGCTGCACATCCGTAGATATAAATCACCCGCCATTCGCTCACACGGCCATCCATCGAAGTATTTACGAATGCAAACTGAAAATTCTTTTTGCATCATTGGCTGCACAGATGTACAAATGGGCGGAGGGAGGAAAATGAATTGAAAACAAAAAAAAACTCGTATTTAGTAGCCTACCCAGAAATCTTGTACACGAGAGAGAGCGCACTCTAGGCACGTGCTATTTTATTGGGTATGGATTGTGTATGGTGCTGGTCATGTTACAAAATCCAAATTCAGTTCAATTTCCAAGTGCCAACACCGCCACCGTCATCACCATCCGCCGCCACCACCACCACCATCACCATCACTAAGAGTATTTATTTCCTCGATTGCTTGCTGCCTGATGGGTATGGACGGACGGACGAACAGATGGATTCATACACCCGCCATGCCATTTGTTGACGGTGTCGAAGCGACGATATGTGGTGCTGCTATTACCGTGGCTTTTTGGTGTACCATTGTCTAGTCGTCTAAATGATCTGCATTACATTGCCCACGACTGAGGAGCAGCGCTCTATGACGGAAAACAAATAAGCCTCACAAAGAAAACAACAACTGCACACTAACAATAATACCCTAGTCATCTATTGTTGTTGTGTTGTTTTGTTTCTCTTGGCTTTTTTGGCAAACTCAGTTTGCATGGTGCCTTTGTTGTTAGATTTGTTCAGATTAACCTCTCTTCCAGGCAGAGCTGTATTTTAAAGTGGCCAGTTAGCAAACTTAGGCACTTCCCCCCACGAAACCCCCAAATGACTCTACCCAACCATACCTTGGCACACCAGGCGCTAGTATCTTGGCTATCAGTTTATTTACTCAGATGCCAGCTAGACCAAATATAGGAAGTCAACATGGAGGAGGTTGGAAAAAATGTCATATCGTATAGGTTTTTTTCTCTTTATTTTGCACTTTCGCTCTATTTTGCATAACGACAATGATTTGTTCTTGAGTCACATGAAATACCAAGAAATAGCAGATGGTTGAGTTATTTGCAATGCGTGCGTATCCTTCAACCGCCAATTTTTCTTCTCAAAGAGAATATGTTACGGCACTTTTTTGTCTTATATTTAAAGACTTTAACTAAAACTAAACTAAATTTAAAGGTTGAAAATTTTTCAACTTTTAAAGCAAATAATTCTTTTTGTTGAATTTTTACACCCTACTCCACTGCTGTGGTACAGGGTATTATAACTTCCCAGCAAAATGTTTTTATAAAATTGGAAGCACTAAACATTCTGTGTGCGTATTGTAAGCTCTACCATGAAGCGCAAATGTTTCGTTAGATGAATTCAGCGCTACTTTTAGTAATTGTGTAAGGGAAGAATATAAAAATTCCAACGCAATGAACTATTCCGATGCAAACATTTTTAGTGCTGAAAGTAGAGCATTTTCAGTGCTCTACACGCAAAAAAAATAAAACGATTGGGATTTTTTTTTAACAACAAACAAAATATTTTTATCACAAAGTTCTTCTTTTATTGTAACTGAGTAACGTTTCGCTTCAACATATCTAACGTTAGCTATAAACGTAGCATTATTGAACGTAACTTACTTTGTTTATTGTTAACCTTTTATCAGCTTCGCCTACGGTAAAAGGACCTTTCGTTAGTTGGAAAACCAAACATTTTTTAATTGCAAAAGTGCGTTGATAGCCGCACGCGATTATTAGGCTAGGTTGGGTTGAAAAGAGTGTGCAGATATTAATCCGCCCCATGCCATGCCCAATCCAGTAATTGGCTTGTTGTGTGCTCTAAATACTAATAAAGTTATCTCGAAAAAGAAAATCTATGTTAGGAATTCCGTGCTACAATTGTTGTTAAAAAATTAAGCAATTTTTTATGGATTCATTCAAAAGTTTAAAATATTTAATTTACTATCACCAGACAGTATTTGCTGATATCAGCAAACTAATTTCTCTGGGTGTAGAATACGAAACCAATATATAAAATTCTGTAAATTCGCTGGAGGTCTCCCCACACCAAAATTATTCCCCAAATGGGAATGTAGTCCAAACGGCAAAAATGTTGGCCGTAACAGCAGAAAGTTTGCAGTAATATTTTGCTAAAGCAGCAAACATTCACTGCTGTTTTCAAATGGTAAAAAGTTATAAAAAAAACTGAAAATTGTCATAAATATTTCAAAAACTTTTAACTTTTATATTCTATCTTATCTTTCAATTTTACAAGCATATGCAAAAATGTTGCCAGCATTAGGAGGGGAAAACCACCGCTGTAAATTTTTTCTGATGGTCTCGCCAGGATTCGAACCCAGGCGTTCAGCGTCATAGGCGGACATGCTAACCTCTGCGCAACGGTGCAAGCGTATAACGTAACATTTTTTTCCAATTTTCTACAATTTACTGATTTGTGACATATTTCTCTGGGTGTAGAATACGAAACCAATATAAAAATTTGGGTGAATTCCCGGGGCGTCGCCCCACCACAAAATTATGCCAAAATTAGAAATGTATACCAAACGGGACAGTACGGGTAATCAAAGGTATTTGAGAACTTAGTCTGCCATCAGATCCACTTACAAGTTTTCGTCCATTGTGATACCACAGGAACAGAAGAAGCAGGAGATGCCTTCTAGTTCCTACCGTTGTGCCATCCAGATCGCTTTAAAAAGCTCAACAACTTGCGAATGTTCACATCCGCTAAATCAGACAGGTTCTCAAAGAAATCAGAACCTAAAATGGAACTCCTTCTGACTATTAGTGCGGGGTACACACACAGAAGGTGTTCTATAGTCTCTTCTTCATCGATGTTCTCACGGCTTCTGCAAAAGCCGTTACTGGCAACCTTCAATCTGGCAGCATGTTTTCCGATTAGACAGTGACCTGTCATGACGGACACAATGACTGAGACATCTGTTCTAGCCAATGACAGCAAAGCGGTAGACCTCTTCGTGTCTACATTAGGCCACATAGTTTTGGAATGCTCACAGCCCCTCTTTGTGACCATCTATCATTAATTGTCCTACGGGCCTGTTTCTGAAAATTTAGCTTACATGTCGCTAGAGGCAGATTCCAGTATCCCTGGAATGTGTAGGGAAGTTCCCATTCTTGCAAGCTCGTCCGCTTTAGAATTCCCTGGGATATCTCTGTGGCCCGGCACCGAGAACAGGTGAAAATGTAACTGTTCAGAAATCTCATTGAGAAATCTGTGACAGACGAGGGCGGTTTTTGTGTTCAGAAATACGTTCTCCAGGGATTTAAGGGCTGTCTGAGAAGATATTTATGCCTATATATCGTAGCCATTCCATCACTTTCTCAATTGCAAGGATCTCCGCTTGATACACACAGCAGTGGTCCGTTAACCTTTTCGATATGACCAGTTCTAGATCTTTGGAGTACACCCCAAAGCCAACACAGGTGCGTTAAGTTTGGAACCATCCGTATAGAAGTCTATGTAACTTCTGTTACCAGGGATATCGTAGTTCCAATCGGTTTTATCAGGAATAGCGGCACAGTACTTTTTATCAAAAAGCGGCTCAGGTAGTTTGTAATCTGCACTGCCTGAAACATCGGATATTGCATCAAGGATAATACAGTGTCGGTAGCTGCCGCATGACCAATGAAAAAGCTCCCTTAGCCTCACGGCAGTGGTCGCAGCAATTTGTCTAGCCACAATGTCTAGAGGCATTTTATGCAGCATTAAATTCAGTGCATCAGATGGTGGCGTCCTCAGTGCGGCTGTGATGCACAAACAAGCTGTCCTTTGGATCCGGTTGAGTATTGAGCAGTAGGTGGACTTTTGAAGTGTAGTCCACCAGACCACATAACCATATGGCATTATGGGGAGATCCTAATACGAGTATAAATTATTTTAAATTTAGAGTAGCGAAGCACACTAGGTCATCTAGTCTACTCTAAAATAGTTTTCATTATTTCGCAGTATCTTGATGATTCGAACGCACGCTACATTCTGTAAAAATTTCCTGAAAATGAGCCCAGGATTTTTGAGCCTCTACGCAAAATATGAACAGACAATTTTGAGATATTTTTCATGTAGGGTGGCTCAACAATGAAATGAAATGAAATGCCCCAACATTCCAGAATATCTACCACTTTTGTAGACTAAGTACTTCACATTTTGGTAAATTGCAAACCGTTAGTATAAACTGTAGTTCAAAAAGCTACCGCTGGATGGGCCACACTATAGCCTGTATTGTAGTTTAGTTTTGTTATCCGACAATGGTTCGCCAAGGCTTTTGCTACGTGGAAAATTTATTTGGTGCAAGTTATTGATATTTGTTGAATGTGAAAATTCCAAAAATTTGTATTAGAATTTTTGCAAAATTATCATACCACCCTACTTCCTTGCATGGTAGCCTTAGTGTAGGAAATGTTCTTAAGTATTTCTAAAGTAGCAAACATGTGTAAAGGCACATCAAAAGTAAATGAAGCAAAATGCAGTTGAACACATTGTACTCTTCTGTGCCGCTTCTCCAGCAGCTACTGCAAGTGCAACAGCAGCAGTGACAGCTATTACAGTAGACCGTGCCCGCCTAACACCAGCGACATGACGAGCAAGTGTCATTGCTCCACTTAGGCAAAAGAAGCAAAACAAATTTCAGACATGAGATGTGTCTTGGGTTGGCGTGACTCAGAGTGCTGCTGACTCCCCCCATGTCATGCAAATCAAATGCTTTTTGAAATGGAAAAGTTAATAAACACTTTGGTTGTAAATTCTACTGCTACTGCTACTGTTCCTGTTCTTGTTCTTGTTCTATTGTTTTTCGTAAAGGAAAGGCGCCTAAGGGAAGGACATTGCCAGATGTGAAGTTTTGTGGGACACCCTGTGTAATAAGGGGTCTACAAACGCCTTCTCTGTTGCCGTACTTGCCTCCTCTGCTGTTATTAAATGCAAATTCTCTGCAATGTTTTGATAGGGTCCCAATGTAGCCCAAAGTGCATTGCTCCATTCTGCTACACAGCAGAGTGAGCAACAGCCAGTTGTGGGTTGCTTTAGCACACATCTTTGCTTCTCTCTGGGCCTTTGAACTATTACAACAAACAGCAACAAGCGCCCGACAACTACATTTGAGTTAGGCTGAAGTTATTGTTGGACGTTTGGCGTTGATAATAGTGTTGCTGCTGATGCCTATGATGCCTATGATGGTGATGATGATGATGTTGCTGCTGCCATTGTTGTTGGCGGCTTGTTGCTGTACCCAGTGTATTACGGAGAACAACAACATTGATTGACGGTCCGTTGCTTTAACACAAAAGCAAACTTTTGTAGATGCCACATCTGTATCCGCCACTGCATCCGTCCGTCCATGCCAACATAGTAGCATTATCACAATTCACTCACTCATACACGCCCTGCAACTTGCACTTCATGTTATTACACACAAAGTATTTCAATGATGATGGAAGTTTTCACTTTATAACAATTGGGTCTGTAGATGAGAATGTGATTCATTTACAAAACGAAAAATGTATTAGGGTGTACTGGATAGACTGTTAATTTGCCCACAAACATTCCTTGAACATGAGTGCTGTCGGTTTCAGGCTTACGCTCAATGGAAAGGGACCTCCTTTTTATAGCCAAGTCCGAATGGCGTGCTCCAGGGCGAAACCTATTTGGGGGATACGTTTTTACATGACACAATACCTCACAATTGTCGCCAGCATTGGGAGGGGATAATGTTTTCTGATGTTTTCGCCAGGATTCGAAACCAGGCGTTCGGCGTCATAGGCGAACATGCTGACCTCCGCGCTAAAAACACATACAAGCGTTTAAAGTACAGTTGGGTCCAACCCTCACCGCTGTGGCCAAGTTCTTTGAACGATTTCTATTGATTGAGTGCATCTTCCAGGTTCTCAAGAAGTCAAAACAGGTGATGGGTTTATATGGGAACTATGTTAGGTTATGGACCCGCTCGGGCCAAACTTGGCATAGATTGTGCAAGTCATAATTTCGTACGGCTAGCTGTACTTTATATCCAAGCCCGGCGAGGCAAGTTATGCGCCTTCAAAGGCCTACAGACCTAAAGCCTAATGTCCTTTCTGCTCAAAACAATGGAACGTATTGTGGATACCATGAGAAAGATTAGGATATCCAGCGAATTGCTGAAATACAACAGCATGGTTTGATCTGTGTGATGTTCATTACTGGCACGAGAAGCTTAGCTGCGAGCTACCGGACGCGTCCACAGGTTGCGGGTAGTGGAATGTTCCATACGGAGTAGCTGCAGCGGCAGTCGCGGATAATCAGCAGAGAGTCCCAGTGAGAGGTCGGGCGGCACTGGCTCTTGCACAAATACTGAGTGCCTATGATGCTCGGTATGACAATGCGAGTTATTGGCACATTTAAATAACCAATGGCCAGCGTGTTTCCGCGGCGATCGGCCCTTTGGACCGGAACAAGCTTGTTGACGTACAGGAGCTTGATGAGGATCGCCCCCTCTATATGAATATGTGGCTACATCCGACCTACTACGGATGCTGACTGAGGAGGAATTTGAACCCGTCTGCTATGCAGATAATGTTATAATACTTCCTATTGGTATGGATCCGAACCAGCTATGCAGAAGGCCCGAAAGGGTCTTGCATATGGCATATGACTGGACTACACCCAGTTGTCTCAATGTTAACCCAGAGAATACTGAAATATGTCTGTTCACGAGGAAGACGAAGGTGGGCCAAATTGACGCACCACGTTTCCTCAACAAAACGATTTCGATATCTGATAAGGTCAAATACGTAGGAGTGATCTTGGATAGGAAACTTAATTAGAAGAGTCACATTCAGGAGCATACCGAGAAGTTTGAAATGGGGCTTGATACTCCACTGGATACTCCACTGACTCTACAGAAGAGTGATTATACCAATACTTACTTAAGCCGCAGTAGTTTGGTGAACTGCGATGAAGAAAAAGTGCAACTTAAGGATAATACAACAGCTTCAGCTGTCTTGACATGGGCGGAGTGATGAGGACCACGCCCACTATGGCACTGGAGACTATTCTACAATAGATATCCGACCCATTGGCATACAAATTAAGTGTGAGCCAACCACTGCGGCTATGAGACTTAAGGCGCTGGGAGAATGGATTGAGGATGGGAGCAATTCATACCTTCCCTGGAAGGAAGGGAAGAGGTTTCCGATCGGATACCCGAGCCGACACCTGTGGTCGAGTGCGAGGTACTGCTGCCATTGGCACAGTCTTGGGGCGACGGAACCCTAGTATTGCCATCTGGATGATCGTGTTACACGGATGGACGGAGTGGGCCTGGGGTTTACATTAAGAACCCAATGACTAAGATCTGTTTTAGACTGCCTGGCTTTAATACGGTCCTACAGGCGAAGATCCGGGCGATGATGGAATGCGTGAGGTGGCGTGGTGCTAACGCGAAGACATCCAGTGTGATCATCTTTACGGACAGTAAAATGGTCATAGGGGCATTAACAACCAGGAGGGTAAGGTCACGAACAGTCTTGCAGTGTAAGATTGGGATTAACGCCTTCTCTGAGGATGGCACAATCCGCATCGTTTGTTTTCTAGGCCATAACAGGCTAAGGGGGAATGAGAAAGCAGACGATTTGGCGATGAAGGCCAGAGTACTGCCATCAATAAACTTGGCTAACCCGAAACCTTTCAAGGCGACGCAGTCCTAGTTAAGGAATTGACCGACAAACGCGCATATGACACTGCAACAGCGAAACGGTCGGTAGGATCGTGAAAATCCTATGGGGGGATCTGGATCATGAGAAGACGAGACTATTACTGAAAGGGAGTAGGAAGGAGGTCAGTATAGCTTTCGGTATCACGACGGGACTCATAGGGCTACGAACTCACTTATGCAAATTCGGATTGGCAAGTGATAGTATGTGTAGGGTATGTGAGGAAAATGAGGAAACGTTCGAGCATTTCCTATGTCATTGCCTGGCTTCGCGGCCAACAGACACGGGTACTTAGTTGGGGACACAATACCAGACATGAACCAAATAAGGGGTCGTGGTATGAAAAAAAATCAAAGATTTGTAAGTAGCACGAAATGCCTAACTTAGATTTTCTTTTTCGAGGTTACTTTGAAGTATTTAGAGTGCACAACAAGCCGAATACTGGATTACTGACATAAATCTAGTGTGTACAGGGGCGAGTTAATACCCGCACCCTCCAACCTAACCTAACTTAAGGTTGAGGGGCATATGCGTACTTTACGAACCAAAGTTCTGCCAAAACTAGTAAAAATTTTAACTTTTAGAGGCAACAGTTCAGCCAAATCGGATGACAACTGTAGCCACAAGGGCTCGATAGGTAAAATCAGAAGGTCAGTTTGTATGGGGGCTGTATCAGGTTATAGACCAATTTGAACTGTACTTTGCATGGTTGTTAGAAGTCGTAACAGAATACTTTATACAAAAATTCAGCTCAATCGAATAAAAAGTGCGGTTTCTAGAGGCTCAAGAAGTCAAATCCAAGCACCTCTCTATCTCAGAGCTATATCCAGATGTGAACCGAAATTGCCGAGTTCTCTATAAAGGGTGGTACTATATTCGCTTTAAGCGAAATTTTTTCATGATTACTTTTTTCAGATAATAGATTTTGAAGCAAAAAAACTAGTAAAAATTTTAACTTTTAGAGGCAACAGTTCAGCCAAATCGGATGACAACTGTAGCCACAAGGGCTCGATAGGTAAAATCAGCAGGTCAGTTTGTATGGGGGCTGTATCAGGTTATAGACCAATTTGAACTGTACTTTGCATGGTTGTTAGAAGTCGTAACAGAATACTTTATACAAAAATTCAGCTCAATCGAATAAAAAGTGCGGTTTCTAGAGGCTCAAGAAGTCAAATCCAAGCACCTCTCTATCTCAGAGCTATATCCAGATGTGAACCGAAATTGCCGAGTTCTCTATAAAGGGTGGTACTATATTCGCTTTAAGCGAAATTTTTTCATGATTACTTTTTTCAGATAATAGATTTTAAAGCAAAAAAATTTGCTGATTTCATTCAGTAGGATATTCCCTCATTACTTATGAGCAAATTTTTATAAAAATATTATGTTGCATTGCATTGAGATTTTTGTAGTGTTTCAAAAAAGTAACCGTGAAAAACATGTGTTTTAACCGGTGAAAAGCGAACATAACCATAACCAGCCATAACGTAGTATTTCGTTGGTCCCCCACTACTACGTTATAGAGAAGTTGGACTGTATTCTCTAGAAACTGACTGCAACACACCCTAATGCTTTATGACTTAAATGCTTATCAAGTTAAAGTGAAGAACATAAAAGTCAGTATATGTAAGTTTCAAAAAAAAAAAAACATTTCTTTTTATATGTGGCGAAAAGTTTGGTCGCCAACATTCAGCCCGAACAAGTGTGAAATATCTCATTAATATTTCTTTTGTAACTCTTCATGATGTACAGACTTGTAAGATTCTTCCCTCCATAGAAGATTGTTTCAGTTTTGCTAGATTTCTGGCCGTTAGCATTTTCTTATGTTGTTCAGCACATGCACAGCATTGCCTATGGAACATTGCCTACAGACCTCACTCATATATATTCTATGTTATATGCTAACAAAGCTGATGCCTTAGGATATGTTTAAGGTGTAGCCCCGTTTGTTTGTGGATATAAATGTGTATCCTTGAATAAAGTAAAGGCCTAGATATCCTTTTGTTTCTTTTGTTTGTCATGTAAGAGTTTCTTGGCCTGAATTCGTGTGCTGTTAGGGGTGAGTGTGGTGTGTAAATATTTTGCTAACTTTCAAAATTCTTGCACCACACTGACAAAATTTAATATCTGGTAGACAGAAATTGTTCTTTGTTAATATGTTTGCAACAAATGCTTCCTGGTTGTAGTGTGTTTTTTTTTTAGTTTTTGAGTTTTTAACAGGGTCTTGAGTGCCCTTTTTAAGGTTTAGATGATTCCTTAAAGGTGTTTATGTATTGGGTTGCCTAAAAAGTAATTGCGGATTTTTTAAAAGAAAGTAAATGCATTTTTAATAAAACTTAGAATGAACTTTAATCAAATATATAATTGCCATTTTGTTCGATAACCTTTTGCCATCTTCCTGGCAAATTTAGTATTCCACGCTCATAGAACTTCTGGCCTTTATCTGCAAAAAACTGAACCAAGTGCGATTTTATAGCCTCATCATTGCCGAAAGTTTTAGCATTTAAGGAGTTCTGCAAAGATCGAAATAAATGGTAGTCTGATGGTGCAAGGTCAGGGCTATATGGTGGATGCATCAAAAGTTCCCAGCCAAGCTCACTCAGTTTTTGGCGAGTGACCAAAGATGTGTGCGGTCTAGCGTTGTCCTGGTGGAATATGACACCTTGACGATTGACCAATTCTGGTCGCTTCTCCTTGATGGCTGTATTCAATTTGTCCAATTGTTGCCAGTAAACATCCGAATTAATCGTCTGGTTCCTTGGAAGCAGCTCAAAATATACCACACCCTTCCAATCCCACCAAACAGACAGCATAACCTTCATTTGGTGAATATCAGCCTTTGAAGTGGTTTAAGCTGGTTCACCATGCTTGGACCATGATCGTTTTCAACTTACATTGTTGTAAACAATCCATTTTTCATCTCCAGTTATGGTTCGTTTTAAAAACGGATCGAATTCATTGCGTTTAAGGTGCATATCACAAGCGTTGATTCGGTTTGTTAAATGAATTTCTTTCAATACATGTGGTACCCATATTAAAATTGACGCCAAACAAACAAATGTAAACAAAATTTCGCGCACTTTTTTTCTAAAGCAAGCTAAAAGTAACAGCTGATAACTGACAGAATAAAAGCCATATTTTTTGTCCGATTCTGCCAAAATTTGTTACAGTGAGTTGTGTTAGGCCCTTCGACAATCTTCTTCAATTTGGCTTAGATCTGTCAAGATTTGAATATAGCTGCCAAATACACCAATCTCTCGATTAAAGGTCTTGGGTCCATAATAGGTACATTTATTTTGCGATTCACCCGAAATCCGGGACAGTGAGTTGTGTTAGGCTTTTCGCCATCCGTGTCGTATGTGGTTCATATCAGTCTATATTTGGATATGGCTATCTAAAAGACCAATATGGGGGCATAAATTATGCATTTTTCACTGGATTATGACGAAAGGTGGTTTACATATATACACGAGGCGGTGGGTATCCAAATTTCGGCCCGGCCGAACTAAAGGCCTTTTTACTTGTTTACTTATTACCCAATTTGTATATAACTCATAATTTTTAAGAGCTGAAACTTCACGACATCCTCATGTGTGCTGTTATGAATGAAATTGTGAACTACTCGCAATTTGTTTTTGCGCTTCTTTTTATTTTGGTTGTTGGATTTCTTTATTCAACTGAACCCAATAACCTTTGATTTTGCTCCTATTTAGAATGTAAAATTGCTAATTGTGCCATGGACATTCCGCAGGGAATGTCCATAGTCCATTCCGGAACAGGGGCAACCTTCTCACATATCAATGAGTGCAGTCTTTGGAGAGAAGTTTTTACATGACAGAGTAACTATTTATTGAATAGAATAGAAAACAAAATAAAATCCTTTCTCATTAAAGTTAAGGCAATATTGTGTGCTATAAATACATTGGGCGGGCTACGGAAATCGCGATTTCAAAGCTGAACAAAATTTCATCATCAATTCGCTAAGCTCCAAAAAGATTACATGCCACCTGCTCACTAATTAGTGAGCTGTGCAATGGTAGAAGCATGCCTCTTTGAGAAAAATATTGGATCATATCGGGGAACCTTTCTTCGAGCGCAGCCCTTGAAGCCTTCACACCTAATATGGCTATAAGTAATCAAATTTCGTCCCATAGTGGTTGGTGTGTGTTGCGATCACTGACTTTCATTTTGCATTTGCAAAAAAATCTCCGATCATTGAGCACGCCTCGAAAGACAAACAAAGAAAAAAACTATACCTCTAACTACACCCTTGGTACAATTGTACCACTGCATGCTGTACTCCATATAAAATACACAGTGGTATAGCGGTACCAAGGGTCTGGGTTAAGCAGACCAAATTGGACCATATTTTTTTTGATATAGCAGATCGAATCCCAGATTCTCTGTAATTTGAAGCATTCGAATAGATTTTCGAATGTTTAAAAACAAATCATAAAATATATGATCCCAAACGGTGGCATCTTTCCCTTTCGCATTGTCATAGGAAGTGTTTTAATGTCTCATCGTTTTTTCCATTTGCTCTGCACATAGTACAGGATCACATAGGATCCGTGTCGACGCCAAAGGACCTATTGATCGCGTTCCAATTTTTTTCTTAGTACCGTCTTGTACCGGCCCAGATCTTCCCATCGGAGATCAGATACTTACTATAAATGTAGGTCGTTGGGGATTGGAATATGCATGTAGTGTTCTGCTAAGACTTTCAATAACTGTACCAAGTACGGTTCAAATCGGTCTATAACCTGATATAGCGCCCATATAAACCGATCATCCGATATGACTTCTTGAACCCTTACAAGCCGCAATTTTTGTCCGATTTGGCTGAAGCATGTAGTGGCTTGTACTAACTTGCAATAACTGTGCCAAGTACGGTTTAAATCGATCTACAACCTAATATAGCTTCCATATAAACCGATTATCTGATTTGACTTTTCTAGCTCTTACAAGCTTCAATTTTTGTCCGATTTGAATGATGAACCGGTCCCTCGATTATTATTTGGTGGGACTGGGTCTAGACAATATGTTGGATGTCTTCCCAGCATCGTGGAGGAAAAAGTATTGACACATGGAGCCTTTTGTACAATGGTGTAGGCCATGAATATGCACGTCTATGATGAAATTTTGGAACATATAAAGCTATCTTATGCACAATGGGATATCCTTCTGAAGTTGGTATTCTAACAACGGAAACATACAAGTAAATTGGCAAGGGAGTGGTTAAAGGTCAGGGGGGTTCAGGTTAAATTTTGACCTGCTCAGTCTCCTGCCCACAATTTCATAGAACATATATGGGGAGAGATTGGCTATTTTGTAACAGCAACACGAATTTCCGAATGCGGAAGAGCTATGGAATGCAATTAAAATGCCTGCAAAGAGTTGCCACGATATATTTGGGACACCATGTATCGTAGATGTGCAGAAGTCATCAAAAAATAGCGTATTACTCTAGAAGCAGAAATAAATAAAGGTTTTATTAATTAATTTTGAATTTCTGTGCCATTTGCTTTAAAATTTCACTAATAATAATGAATCTTACGTACAAACACCTGAATAAAACAAAATATTTTTATAGAAAAATCAATGTTTGTATTTTAGTCGGGCGTACTTCTATTTTTTGAACATAACTTTATACACACAGATAAAAATAATTTTTTAATTTAACATTTGCCTATTTTCAATTGCTCCAATCAAAATATTAATTGAAACTTTAAAAAAACTTTAATCGTTTTGTAATTGAATGAATTAAAAAATTAATTGAAAGTTTAATAATTTTTTTAATTGAATGTGCAATTTATTTAATTGAAAAATTTTTTCTATCGCTTTTTCAGATTCTTAATTTCGTTATTGAATTTATTGATTTTTTCTGTGTAGTTAAAGAAATCATCGTCAGTACGTCTTTAGTACCCTCAAGAAGTCAAAGTCGGATATGAAGTCAATGTCGGATACCTTAATAAACTAAACCCCTATTTGTGCAAAGTTTCAGTTTGGTAGCTTCGGTTTTGAAGCCCATAGGATGATTGCAACAGACAGCGGTTTTTGCAATAAAGCTTTCGAATGATTTTAATGCTCATTTTGTCGTTAAGCAGGAAGACATCAGCTTGCAATTATGTCTCTTTTTCTTGAGCATACAATTATTTGTTATTTATAATATAATTTAATATTTTTTTCTTTTCGCTTTTTTCTCTGCTCTCTTTTGCCTTTTGTGGGCCAATCAGTTGCCTCATGAAATATTTTCATAATTATTTGACATGGACATAGTATCTGCTCTGCTTCAGAGCTCATGATTGTCGTTGACAGTTTTTCTCATTCAGCTTATACTCCTCATAGTGCTGTGGTAGTCAAAGCTAGACACAAACCGCAGAATGAGACTTGCGGAAGTCATCGCTGTTTAAATGATAAATTTCCCATGAAATAGTATCCGTTTGTAGCGCTGCTAGCTGCACTTCTTCATCTTTGCTATTTCTCATTTCACATTCCTGGTGACTAAATGTCAGACCTTTCTGGGCCATGGGTTCACCATCCATAATTTATGAGACAAAGTATTGTAGATGATGATGGTAGGGATGTATGTTGACAACCATTAAAGGTATGATGTGTACACCACTTTGTACTGTAAAAATGAAACTTTGTGCTTTTTTACAAATATTGTCATTGAGGTAGCCGAGCTGATAGAATACTCAGTATAACTGTGGTATCTCATTTTATTGAACATAGTTAAAGTGATTTACCTAGTAGACCGATCGGGGATACTACGGAACTCACATGAAAGACATTTGAAGGAAACTACCCAATGAGTCCCTAAGGCTGACGGCAGACTTTAAGCGAGAAGCATTGCTATGATATCGCACTAGATGGCGCTATTAGCCGGCTAATCTTATCGCCGCTTAACTAATCGGGGATAGCATTTTTCTCCATACAAACTAAGCGAAAAAATCCGCTTAATGGGTAAATAAAACATCCCTATTGATGAATAGAAAACTAAAACATATGCTTAGTGTGTGTCCGGTACTGGCAAGCAAAAGGAGTTCTCCGTTCTTTGAGGTCTTGTCTGTATTTTTGGATGTAAGCAGTGGTAGATTATTAGGATTTTAATTGCGATCTGGATTGCTAAATGATAAGAACTAGAAGTTACCTTTATTTATCTACTTCTCTTAGTACTGCAATGGAGTTTGTTAGGTTCAGCCTAACCTAACAAACTCCATTGTAGCAACCCTAAAGAGGGTGCGGGTATTAATCCGTTCCATGCCACTAAGGAGATACACCTAAACCAGTAATCGGGTTGTTATGCGCTCTGAATACTAAAAAGTAAACTCGAAGAAAAAATCCAATTCAGGAATTCCCTGCTATTTACAAAATCCATAATTGTTTTCCCTACCACGCCCCTAAGTTGGTTTATGTCTGGCATTGTGTCCTATGTCTGTTAGCCGCGAAAGCCGGGCAATGATATAGGAAATGCTCCAACATCGTCTTCCCCACATGCCCTATACATGCCATGACTTACGGCACCGATTTTGCATAAGTGAGCCCATAGACCTATGTGTCCTGTTATGATACCGAAAGCTATACTGACCTCCTTCTTACTTCCTTTCAGTAATAAGCTCGTCTTCTCACGATCCGGACTTTCCCATATGATTTTCGTCGTCCTAACGACTGTTTTGCCATTCCACCGCCGGGATTTGAACCTGTGCGTTCGGCGTCACAGGCGGACATGCTAACGTCTGCGCCACGGTGGCCTTCCATAGATCTCTTCGGAGATAATTTTCGGATTTAGAGCGCACATCAAGCCTCTTAATGGCTTATGTGTATGTCCATAGTGTCATGGGGTGGATTAGATTCTCTACCCTAGGGTGATGACTTTTTTACAACCACATATCCCTGTATCATATTTTGATGAGTTTTTATTTAAGATTAGATAAATCTTACATTTAAGGTGATTCGAGAAAAAAAAACCTCACGCTCAAAATGATTGTAAGATTTTTATTTCGACATTTTGGGTAATTTTTTGAAGTCACTGTACACAGTTGTTCTTGTAGCGGCAAGAGTTCATAAGTCTTCCAAAACTTTGATGGCGCGCTCAGAGAACTAGTTACTCCGGGCAAAGTTAATTGTAGATTCATCTTATTTTTCAATGCGTCTTCTAGCATTTGAGAGCTTTTGAGTAATTATTCAAAGCTACATATAGTTCTACGGAACCAATGATCAGCCCATGAGTAAGAAATGTATGAACAGATATTACGCAACCTATTCCGAGTTTCAGGCATCAGAATATACGCAAGAAGAGTTAGAATGACACGAGATTTACAGAGTGCATTGCAGATGTTTGGAATCTGGTTAAACGTTACAAAAGGGAATTTTCTCCTCTCATTAAAGTAACGGAAGATACGAGTGAGTCGTCTCTCCAGAAATCTGAGTTTTACCATTTCTGAAGGCTGCTTTCAATTCACCATAATTGCTATTAAATCCTGTCCAAAGACGAAGAAGTGCTCGATGTTTGGTGATTTAATCGACCTATGGAGCTCGTCGCTCATGACAACGCCAAGAACGTGATCCAACATAGAGCTGGCAATTGTTGAACCTGGATGGGGGGTGCCTTTCTCATCGAACATTTGCTGCGGTCGAATTACAACGTCTGTCTTTTTTGCCAATATTCACGCTTGTTGTATCGGCAACAATCATCACAATTGACGCCCAGTGGTTGAACTCATCTAACACCTTCTGCAGTCCTGCGATTGTTTGAGCTTTCATTTTAAGTGCAGTCATCTTAATTTCTTTGGATTCGTTTTTGAGAACCACGACCTGATATTCATCGCTCTCAAGGCGTATGCCGCTAAAGTGAAGGCTCCACTTCTCCATATAGAGCGTGCTTACCAAGTACTCCTTCAGACGAGCAGCTTCCTTGTATATAGCCTTGTGGATTCCTCACTGACACGGAATCGGGATTGCAATGCCCTCAACGAAAAGCTGTTGCCAGGTCGTTGTAGCTCCGTGGGACGGCAGCTTCGAGCTTGTAACAAGGCGTTCTGCAATGCCTGTCGGTTTATGCTTCATTTTTCTCGTTGATGTTGCATTGTCCTATGCTCCTCTCAAGGACTATTTGTATTGTTATCGAACGAGTCCGTGCTACCCTCGGAACAATCAAGTATCGCGAAGTTGGTAAGTGTGGAAATATTCGCTTCTATTGCCCTCTTTCGCTTGGATGGGTAGATGGTATTGGCACCAGCAGGTTTGCCGCTATAATAGCCAACGCGGCCTTTGCTCTCAGTTTGTTGTTGTAGCCACATTTTTATGTGGAGTTTGTGATCCTCGTCATACTCCTGATGTGAGCAAGCTCGTTCCGATCCAAAGGACCGATCGCCGCGGGAACAGGCTGGTCATTGGTTATTTAAAGGCGGCAATAACTCGCCTTGTCATATCGAGCATCATAGGCACCCAGCCTTTGTGCAGGAGCCGGTGCCGCCCGACCTCTCACTGGGACTCTCCGCTCGATACCACTAATCGTCCGCGACTGCCGATGCAGCTACTCTGTATGGATCATTCCACTACCCGCAACCTGCAGACGCGCCCGGTAGCTCGCAGCTAAACTTCTCGTGCAAGCATGAACACCACACAGACCGGACCTCAATGTTCCACCCTGTGTGGTGCTCACAGCTATCCCATGCCGGGATCCACTTGAAGTTTGTAGAAGTTCTCATCTTCTTTGCACATTTATTCGTGCTTCACCTTGGTCATGTAAAATAATTCCTGCAATAAATTAAAGTTTTGTTTCTTTTTCTGTAGCGCTCGTTGTCTTTCAGACGTTTTGTTAGTTTTGCACAAATTGCTTGATCAGATATAGGCCGTAAGTTCAACGTTTGCTCCATAGGAACTTTAGCTTTATAGCAATTGGATCGATCCTCTCTATCCGTTCTTTGGTAGTGGATTTAAGAATTTTGAAGCGTCCAATGGCGTGGTTTTTAGGCGACATGCGACACCGTTCACTTTATGGTTCATCAACAATTGTCACGTTGCATCTTTTTTAGGTTCATTTTTCAGGCTTCCTTGTTCTTCTCCGTGTTAAAAGCGTTCTTCTTGGATGACATGTTGCTTTGTATTCAATAACTTGAATGAAAAATGCCTGGCCGTTATTCAGGTTTGCCTAAACTTGTTGAATAACACAAATCGGTCAATGAACACCTATTTATACTACGTATTTCAATCAATATTTTGCTAATAGGTATTTATTTATTTAAAACTCCTAAATTAATGACCCCTCATAAAAGTGGTCTCTGTAACAATATCATCCCCAACAGTAAGCCAACGGAAAAACTCACATCATTAAATAAATGAACTTTCCTTTTCCTCCTTAAATTGAATCTTAACGGAGTGGCTATAATAAAAAAAAGCCCAAAAGGCAATTCAGCAATAATTTATGAGAGTTTATTAGTTTCCTACCACAATTATAAAAATGTCATAACCTTCTGATTCTCACAAATTTCTTTTAATCAGAGAATCATAAAAGGATCCTCAACGGTTTTTCCAAAGATGGTTCCAAATGAGGAAACTTCATTGTTAATAAAAACGATATCTCATTTTGTTGATAGCTTATGTAGCTTTTCGGAAATCGGAAAAATTCCATTTTGGATTTGTATGATTTAAGAAAAAAAAAGAAAAAATTTCAATTGTTTCACATAAATATGATTTCAGTGGTGGTTTGTGCGTGGCCTTTTTTTTATATTTAAATGGAATAAAAATTATTTTAGTTATTAATGGGCAAAAGTTCTTTCCTTCGTGCAACAGGAAATAATTTTTAAGAAAAAAAAGCCAAAAAGTCGTCACCCTGATGTACCCTCTTTTCAAAAACTGTCGACTAAATGTTGTTTTTTCAACTTCTCAAGTTTCACTTTTCGTTTAAATTTGCTCAAATCCTGATTTCGAATAAGCGTTATGGCAACATAAATTGATATCGGTGTAGATAAGCTCTCAGGTATATATGTGTGCTCGTAAATCAATATATCCAAGTGTAATGCAATCCGAACATATTATGACCTTGATGATGGTTCGACCTATCCCCATCTAAACCACCACCCTTTTCGGTGACAATAGATCTAAAGTTGTTTGATTTGATACTCATTTATTTCTCTTGACGCTGAATTAATTGACATTTTTAATTTTCCCGAATATTTAGAAAACTGCGACATAAGTTGTCAAATTTCCGTCCTTCTAATTACATATGATATGTGCCCTGTTTAAATAAGATATATGTACATACAGTGGTGGAAAAAATTTTAGATTTACTTTTCAATTTAAGTTCACCGTTAAAAACTCAAGAGGTCTACAAATAACCAGGTTCAGCCTTTAACATCTGTAACCATGATTTCTTACTCTTTTTGTTCAATATTGTTCTTAGTAACTGTTGTCCCTGTTATTTTGTCCATCACTGCCCCAGTTCCTCAATGGAATGTTCATGGGCAAGTTTGCATTTTATATATACGAGGGTTGCATTTTATATTTCGGTATTAGAGAACAAAAATAAATATTAATCATCGAAAATCGCTTTATTGCTTCTCAAAATATTCTCCATTAAGATCTATACACTTTTGCATGCGTTTGAACCAATTGTCGAAGCACTTTTGCCACTCCGATTGAGGAATCTCCAAAACATGCCTTCTAAACGCAGCCACCGCATCTTCAGGTGTCGAAAAACGTTGACCTCTCATAAAAGAGTAAGAGCAATAAATAGAAGTCATTCGGTGCCAAGTTAGGTCTATAGGGCGGATGTTTTTTTCTAGTGGTACGATTGCGACATGTCCATTTTTACCGAAAAATCAGTCAATCATTTGCTTGGAAGTGCTCCGTGCGCGAGCAACTTTTATTGGATTTGGCTCATCTTGAAAGAACCATACAATCGACTGCTGTTTATGTTCGGGCTCATACGTGTAAATCCACGATTCATCACCTGTCATGATGCCATAGACGTGTTTCGAAGCACCGCGATCATATTTTTGGAGCATTTATTTCGACCAATAGACGCGAGCCTTTATTGTAGCGATTGACAAATTGTGTGGGATCCAAAGCGAACAAATATCTTTGACGGTCAAATGATCATGCAATATTGAATGTATGCTGGTCCCTCTAATGCCTAAGGTTGTCTCAATATCATGATAGGTCAGATAGGCAATATCAGTTGGCGCACAACATCAATGGTATTTAGAACAACAACTGATTTCGGACGACCGTTACGAAATTCGTCTTGGAATGAACTACTATCTGGGTTGAATTCACTATACCATCGATAAACACTGGTCCTTGATGGAGCTTCAACGCCAAAAATTTAATGAAGTTGATCGATTAAATGTTCTCGATTTAATTCCATTTTTTGTGCGAGATGAATCTTTTAAGTTATTGTAAATAACACAAATAGCGCTCGTATGTCAAAACGTTCTGAGTACGTAAAACCACAAAATGTTCAAGCTCTACGATAGAGCTGTCAGTTGTCAGATTGTAACTCAAGGGTTGTCCAATCCCGAAATATAAAAGGCAACCCTCGTACATTTAAGCTTCTGTTTTGCTTATTACGGCACAACACTTTTCGTTTAACTTCGCCGATTTCGTGAAGGCTTATTTCATTTTGTTTTTATCAATTTTCCAATATGAGATAAACATTGCGTTTTAAATGTTCTTTGTTCTTGTGTTTGCTTTCTCATAGGGTTGCACTCTTTTTTTGTGCGATAAAAACATTGCATGACACATTTTTATTATCAAATACGTTTGTATGGCATTACTTGTTGTTGTGGTTGCTTTGGGCTAATTTTATCTTCAGCACTTTCCTTTTACACATTTGATCGGATTGAAATAGACTTGCAGCAGGTTATGTTTGTCAATGCTACATCAAAATGTAATATCGTAAGATATCGCAATGGCTTATTCTTCTTCTGTCCATGTAGATTAAAGTAATGTTTGATTAGACTCATCTGCAAATATTTGAAGAATACAAAAAGCAGTCTTGTCAGGATGTTAAAAAAATTGCATTGGCAACATTTGGTAACAAAGCGCATCTGCTGTGATCAATCGCACACGTATGGAGCATTATTGAAATCGTATATTGTTTACGTTGGAATATGCTGTTGCATACAAAGTTTTGTCAATCCATTTTTTGTCAGTTATTTTAGTATCTTCCAGTATGGTATTTAAAACCAACAGATTGAGAATATGAGAAACCGCCCAATTTGCCACATAATGTTGCATATAGGCTATGAGTACATGAATATAATGAAATGCAGAAAATTCATTCTCTAGACATGCGGCAGGCAACAGGAAGGCAGTTATTTCCTAGGCTCTCTGAATAGAGCTACGTAAGATTGGTATGTTTGGTCTTATAATTTTCAGCCCGTTGTAGTTGTAGCTGTTGTTGCGTCAACAAGAAAAAACCAACTGCATTCTTATGTCCCGACAAACTGGCCAAACCACTTGCGTGCTGCATAAGCAGCATGCAGCAACCGAATACAGCCTTAAATGCCTAGGCGCACAGTGTAGTATAAGCAAAGCTTTGCTTTATAATGGGTCAGACTCTTTAGTTTTCCCACTCCATCTGACTGTTTTTGCCTCTCTTCCTGCCCCCGAGATTTGTAGCTATCACAAATTGCTAGCCTTTGTGTACAGACGAAATGTATTTCCACATCATACTCGAGTGTGTGTTTGTGTGTGAAAAGCAAGTCTAGCTTAACTAGCTCGAAGCAAGCCAGAGTTTCATAGTTAACCAGCTAGGGGCTGGCTATCATTCGGCCATCCACTGGGCTAGTCTTTGGCGACGTCATATAACCTCAATCTTGTTAAGCCACACTAACACAGTAACTTTGAATTTTTATGTTTTCAGTACGGGTTGTTCCGCCGCTGTTTGTCTGTCTGTCTGTCTATCCTTATGCTTGACTGTGAACAAATAGTCAATTTTATGTTGGTTGTAACCAGAGATCAGTACCCTGGATTTATTTTTGTTTTTGTTTTTGCCTCTGTACGGTGGTGTGAACGCACATAGCTGAAGTCTAATCGTAATAAGTGTGCAATGCCAAGTTGCTCTTTTATGTGGAATAACAAAGCGAAATTTCTCATTGTACAATTCTAAAGAATATGGGAAACAGATTTCTTGAAATGCGTTTGTATGAATTTTATAATTCATAGGATTTTGTTTATCAATGAAATGAAATGTTTCATTGTCGTATTGGATCTTCCATTAAACTCTACTTAAGGAACAGTCAGGAACTTTATTCAAATCAAGGAGCGTAGACTAAGGGCCTGTCTCACTAAGCCTCAATCTTGGCAGGGTATAAAAAATAATAGTAGCCAATCACTCAAGAGTGATGATGAGTACTTTGACAGGGGTCATAACTGGACACTGTGCCATAGGCCGCATGGTGGCGCGCATGGGGATACCGCACAATGACTTCTGTAGGAGTTGCCTCGATGAGTATGAGGAGGAGACTATTGAGCAATTGCTGTGTTCCTGTCTGCGTCTGCAGAGACGTTGGCTCTCCTTTCTGGGGAGCCGTTTCTTCTGTGATCTGGCTGAACTTGCGAACGTACCTCTGGTATCTCTCCTGAGGTTTGTTTAGCGAACAGGATGGTTCCGACGTGGGGGTGCCACAGGCTCCGGCGTAGGTAGATCCGTGCTTGCGTAGGGACGGGCGGGCCCCTGTATTTTTCTTTTATTCGTGTTTAACCTTTAGTACGAGGTCTCACTTTTTCTTTTTTCTTCCCTTTCTCTCTCTCTAGGGTACCACAATGGGCCAAACTGGCCTCCGAGTGAACTCACCTTTGGTGGGCGACCCATTCAACCTAACCTAACCTATCACTCTAGAGTCAGTATGGTTTTCACTATCTAAAATATAATTACTATAATTATTCGCATGGCGAATAATCGCAAAAACACAAAAGTAGGTTTCACTAATCAGAGCAGCTGACACAATAGGACAATATGATACATATTTCAGTAGTGGAGTATTTTTGTTTAAAAAGAGGTAGATATTTGCTAAATACCGCAAATGTTCTCGAAATGTCCTAAAACCACTAGATATACATCTTATAAGAAATGTTAAATAAATTTATCAGATGACACTTTTTTGGCTCAAGGATAAACGATATTGGCTACTAAGCTCTCACCGTTATGTGTTTCAAGTTTCATTAAAATCTGTTCTGATTTTTTATTTTTTTTAGCTCACGAAGAATCAAAATGCAAATAAGCGTTTTTGTCACTTGTCTTCCTATGATTGACGCCAAAACACCCATTGTGAAACCCGTTTTCGAAGCAAATTCTTTGCGTCTGTCTTCTTTTGCTTAACCACTCACCTGATTAGTCGTTTTCTGCTTCTTATTGGCACGCAAATCAGCTGTTGGTCTGATAGCGTACGAGTGAATGAAAGCAATAAACTTAGTGGGACATTGTGTACATTTTCGCTTAGTTATTAGCGGCGGTTTTCCTATTTCTTGATGACATATAGACTTATTGTGGGCAAAGAATAGTGCCATATTGACTAGGTAGGCAGCGAGGACTGTTGTTGTATTAGTTTGTTAGTAGTAAATTAATTCATTAATTCTGCCCTTTTTCCAAAGGTGACTTCATCGGCATTGGGAAAAAATTGATTTAGTTTGAGGTATTGATAATGTTTGCGCCCCGGTAGCTGAGTTGGTAGCAAGTTCTCATCAAAAGTGCAGGAGTTGTAGTTTCGATTGCCATCTGAAGCTTTTGGTCCGTTTCCTCTGTGTTATCGCAGAGGATAAAATTGTCAAAGTGAGTCTGATGACAGGTTGCCACCATAACCTAACCATAAATTGGTAGCGAACCTGAGAGTCTTGGCATTAATTTCTACTATTGGCTTTGTACGTTCAAGTGGTGTGGACACACCAGGAAGGAGGAAAAATTCCTGAAGATAATGAATTGTTGAATATGGGCAGGGCCATTCGGACCTAAAGCCTTCTTTGAGTTCTTTAACATGTAACCATTTGGCACCTCATCCTCAGTAAAAGTAAACTATTTGAAATAATTTGTGATTGATAGGCCAGCTGGCCGAACAATATTCTACAGAGATAATACCTTTTTCGCCCGAACTGTTCGTATGTGGAATCGACTTCCGACTACGACATACAGAAATTCAAAACGAATGTCAATAATTTCTACTCCCTGTTTCTTCCCTCCCATTCCTTAACTTTCCTTCCGCCAACACAATGCATTTGCATAAATAGAAAACATTCCCTGCGTGTTGGTTAAATAAATAAAAATCAAGCCTACGGAACTCAAGAAACTCCATCTAAGAATTCACAAACCTATAATAGTTACTGGGATTACCTCATCCTGACAAGATTTACAGCATAACATCCCATGTTCTATGTATTGTACTTAGTCCTCGCTCTCGAAAATAATTGGTGTAATTCAATGACGTGCTACAGTTCTTAAATTTCTTAAAAAGTCTACTTTTAACATTACGCAAACATCTGAGATACGTAGAAAGCCATGTCGTTCCCCTTTCAGAATAAAACCTCACACTGGGAATAGATATTGCAAAAGCATCATTTGATACTTTATAAAAGTCGATCGCAACAGATCCAAGTTGACGATGCCAAAATTAATATCTAGATCCCGTGTCCTTTACTCGAACGCCATCCACCAAACTACTCTGCAATTGAACTTAAGAGATTAAGTCGATGTTACCCATTTTTAAGTTCCGCAAATGGTTAGCATCTACATAAAGAAGAGTTTACGATGGAGGCAAACACCAAGTCTAAAATTCTATTCCATTTAGGCATGGCAAAAGTATATTCTATACCATGAACCAATCGATCAATATGGTAACAATTCATAAGGTAACAATTCAGGTAGTTTTTCATGTTTAATGGCGGCAACAACCAAAAAGTTTGGAAATAGGAAAATTCGTCCTATTGGGAAATTTATTACTTTTAACATTTCTGATTGACACAATGGTTGGTGAGTTGAGAATACATGTTGCCAAGAGGGTATACATGTTGAGGGTTACGTTGGAACTTTTTTTCGGGCTGGCGAAACTGGTAAATGAATTGACATGTATTTCATGTGTCAAAAGGCGTCAAAATGTCACTTTTGACCTTTTCTTAACTTCGCACCCTGAGAAGCATGCATTTTAATTGAAAAATATGTTTTTTAGACGACAATATAAGTGCCACAGCTGAAACGATCGAGAAGATAATTTAAATGGAATGACACGGGCATTTATTCCAGCTAAGACTGTAACGGTTAAATCAGACGACAAAAGTTGGTGTAACCAGACATGATGATATGCTGTCCAATCGAGGTGGCATTCTTGACGCTTGGATAAGAATGCCAATACTGTGCAAAGGCAAGATCTTCGTATGCCGAAGGGACAAGGTGCGAACAATTCATTTAAATACAGCTCCTAAATACTAAGGTTCTTGCTTCTATACGAGGAAGTCAGAGCTTTTGGTCGTTAGTAAAAACTTCCCAACTCTTGTTAAGGATGATCAAACGTTCACTGACCCAGTCCGCATAGAAGTCTGAGTACTTTCTATTTCCGGGTATGTTGTTGTTCCAATCGACTGTATTATGCATAACGGTACATTATTTTATAATGTGTAAGCCATATCAGGCATTGTATTTAGGATAAAACATTGGCCGTAACCATAGCTTGACCCCAGAGAACGTTCCCTCAACCCAACGGCAGTGGTAGCAGCAATTTGTCTAGCTACGATGCACAGTGGGCCAAATGGCAAAAAAATTGGAAATAAGTCTACAACTTTTTATCTGTTGATTTTAGCCATACAAAATGTTCTAGACATTTGTAGAGGAGGACATAGGCTTTCAGAAAAGTGCTGTTGTTGGTCCATATCTTTAATACAGGGTGAGCTACAGGGTGTCAAAGTTGACCACTTTTGACTTCTCCAAGCTTCTGGGGGCCATAACTTTTGATCTACTCAACCGATTTACATGATTTAGGACTCTAGAGAAAGAGCTTGACAAGATCTAAAAAACTTATGCATAAAGTACCATGCCATCGTGTACTGTTAAGGAGTTATGAATTGTTTAATTTTAAAATATGAAAATTTGGCCTTGGTTTTTTTCAGTGTTTTTTAAATAACTCCGTCAATTTTAAAGCTATAAACTTCATACTTCACACAAATTATGCCAGCATATGTGTGCATAAAATACAAAAGGAATCACGTGAATATCTTTGGCGGTTTAAAAATGGCATCGTTTTCAATATGAAAAATATTTTTTTTGTCAAAAAATTGCAAAATTTTTCAAAAAAGATACTCCCATTTCCTTTAAGTTTTCGCAAACTTTGGCCATCAAAGCATTATCATTTCTTTCCATTTTCACAAAGTCGAGGTATTAAGAAAAGTTTTAAGTGCTAATTTGGCTAATTTCGATATCAAACAACACCGTTATCTTAAGACCAAAATGGCCAATTTTTTTACTAAACTTCAAAAGTTTCTCACTGGAAAAAAAGTTCCACGGGGATTTTTTCGCTTTTTTTGAACTTAAATGAAAGCTTAAAATGTTCCCAACATTTTAAGGTATGTCTCGCCATATCCTAGCCATAAATGAGATCGTAGCGATCAAAATACTGAAAAAAGTCAATTTTCAAGTAGTGCTATATTCATTGCTAAAAAACAAGTATTACGTCACATTTTATTGCAAAGATGTTAAATAAACTTTTATTTGGTAACACTTCTTCTACAAAACACAAAAAGAATCATGGAAATATCTCTATTCTATTCCATTTTATGGAACCGGCAATAAAAAAGTCAATTTTTCAAAAAAGTCGAATTTCCCAAATTTTGTTTTTGTTGTCCTAATTGCACATGACACACTATAGCCATATTTACGCAACATACCTTATCGTAAAGGAAATTTTCATACCTTTCCAACGATGTATAAAACATTTCTCAACTCGGATTCTATCTACTCTAAAATTCATTTACACTTCATTAAACTCTATATAAAAATGTATATTTGTGAAATGGAACCTTATATGGGGCCTACACTAAAACATTGATAGATTTGCCCAGGGTTTACAATACAAATGTGTTAGAATAAAAAAAGGTCTCCTGCCAAAGTTTAAAAAAATTGGAATAAAAATATGTGTTTTAGAGCGAAAACACTTCGCATCGGCGTGCGTTTATATGTATATTAGCTACTCCCAAAATAAAAAAGCATTTTAGTTTTGTATTATTTGATTTTATTCTCTACCAAATAATCTAAGGTATCAAAATTTAAAAGCTCTTTAATTTGAATGGCATCGGGATCGTCCTTATCTATATCGTCACATATTTTTGGTAGCCATTTAGTTCTGATGCTGTATAGTACCGGATCAGACGATAACAATAAATATTGAAGTAAATCATAATTTTGGTTAAATTTGGTGCTCTTTCGGGTATTGAAAAGCCGGAACTGTTTAACATCTCTATTACGGGATTCCTGAGCTTCTTCTGTAAGTTCTCCTAACGGAAGTATGTTGTATTCCACAATTTCCTTGCCATGATGTAAGACTTTATGTACTGTCGGTGTTAAAGCTTTCCACGAATATAAATCAGATAAAATGTTTTTTGTGTCATTACTATAAGCTTCAAATTTGGTTGAATTTATCATCTTTTTGCTATTGATTACAGCCAAAATCACTTTGAATCGTCTTAGCAAGTGTTCATCAAGACCGGTTATTTTAGATGTCGATACGGGGTCCTCAAAAAACCGCCTTGCCGAGTTGCCATCATTTGTGCTTCCGTATCCGTAAAGAGGTTTATCTATTATAAGTCCCTTTTGTTTAAACTCCAACTGGATTCGATTCTTCTCTTCCTGCCTCATTTTGTGAAGATCTTGGTTGTTTCTAGCAGAGACATCGCGGTTTCCAGGGCTAGTCCGATATTTAAGGTCATACGATAAATGCAAACAATACTCCATGAATCGAATTCTACAGTGCAGGGGCGAAATACCGAAATTGAGCGCATTTTCGTTTACTAAATTTTCATCAGACTTGTCCTCGAATTGCCCATTCTTCTTGCCACAAATATTGCATCTCCAATTGGACATAACGCCAGTTAATGCGTTTGCCACCTTTCCATCGATCAT
This sequence comes from Stomoxys calcitrans, assembly GCF_963082655.1. Taxonomy (NCBI): domain Eukaryota; kingdom Metazoa; phylum Arthropoda; class Insecta; order Diptera; family Muscidae; genus Stomoxys; species Stomoxys calcitrans. Next base: position 156,388,102 of record NC_081552.1, on the reverse strand, counting down.
AGTGAGTTGTAGTTGAAACGAAACTTTTATATTTCTTCCCAATTGGTTTATAACAATCATGGGTAATGCAGCAATTTCTTCCTTTATTTCGTTCACCAAAGATCGTGTTGTGTTCCGGTCTTCCTTTGTATACTCAAACCGAATTGGGCGACATAAATATTTTGACCCAGGTGTTCTATTTATCCATATATCTTGAAATGCATTTTCTTTCGATGATGAAGATTGGTCCTTGTACAATCTCATTCTCAATGGTACTAATGATGCCATGAAAATTGATGCGAAGTTGGTATCTATTTCTGTTTGTTGCTTATATTCGGAAAATCCAGATGATCCATCACAACCCCATTTGCTGATCAAAACCACTTCGGAATTATTACATGTGTTCAACTGTTCTTCAGTAAAATTAGAAATAATTCTAACAGCTGTATTTTCAACAAGATCAGCAAGTTTCACTCTTGCTTTTAATTCGTCCACGTATATATTTGATGGCACCATTTTCGTCCTGGTGTTGTACAATTTATGTTTTGAGGGTAAACAACCCCATCCTTTTTCACGAAGAGCCTTCCTCATTGTTGAGTATTTGTTTCTTGAGAGGCCTAGGTTCAAAATCAGGGCCAGTGCATCTTCCTCCGTGAATTCTGTAGTCGATTTTGGAGTTGGAATACTTTCTACCATTCTCTTTACCCTTTTCGGAGATGCTAATGGTAAAACATCGACAATTCGTCCAACATTTTTTGGTTGTGTTTTTAACAATGCTGTTTTGAACGTATCTTTTATTAAATTTGGCGGATGTGCCGCCAATAGTTCCTCTTGTTTTTTCTTTTTGGTTTTCTCCGTAACTTCGTCGTATGCTTTGCTAGGCCGGCCGGGAATCAGCGGTTTAATTTCAATAAGTAGATCCGATTTCAGCCACTTCTCATACATTTTGAAAAACTTGATTTTTGCGAATGAACATTCTGGCAACCTTCTCTCAAATGATTTGTAGAATTTTTCAAGTTTGTCTAAAGCGTCTTTATTTAGCCTTATTCCATATATGTGGTCCAAAGTGTAAACAAGTTCCTTAAATGACTCCGTGTATGATTTGGAATCATTTTTGATGTCCCATACAATTTTCGAAAGAGTGGAATACTTCAGTATGACTTCCATAACTTATAAATGTCCTTTACGCCTCTACAAAATATAATGAAGAAAATTTGGATTTTGTTCAAATATTTATGCAATATATTCACAATTAATGACCCATTTCAGGTATCAGACGCAATCGTAAAAAGGGGTCCAAAGTGCCTCTTTTTACTTACTCTTCTATAATTATTTACCTGGACTCGAATTTGGTTAAAAAAAATGACAATGAATTTTTTATGGGTAGGTTTTTTCACATTCATTGATACGGTGGATTTCCTGGGAATTCGACATAGCGAAACAGGTAACATTTGTCTGCATCAAATCTTAACACAAATATATATATATATGCAGGTATATTTCTAGGTTACTTTTTATTCAAAAATCATCAGCTTACATTAAAAATAGATGTAGGTACTATACAAACGCACGCCGATGCGAAGTGTTTTCGCTCTAAAACACATATTTTTATTCCAATTTTTTTAAACTTTGGCAGGAGACCTTTTTTTATTCTAACACATTTGTATTGTAAACCCTGGGCAAATCTATCAATGTTTTAGTGTAGGCCCCATATAAGGTTCCATTTCACAAATAGACATTTTTATATAGAGTTTAATGAAGTGTAAATGAATTTTAGAGTAGATAGAATCCGAGTTGAGAAATGTTTTATACATCGTTGGAAAGGTATGAAAATTTCCTTTACGATAAGGTATGTTGCGTAAATATGGCTATAGTGTGTCATGTGCAATTAGGACAACAAAAACAAAATTTGGGAAATTCGACTTTTTTGAAAAATTGACTTTTTTATTGCCGGTTCCATAAAATGGAATAGAATAGAGATATTTCCATGATTCTTTTTGTGTTTTGTAGAAGAAGTGTTACCAAATAAAAGTTTATTTAACATCTTTGCAATAAAATGTGACGTAATACTTGTTTTTTAGCAATGAATATAGCACTACTTGAAAATTGACTTTTTTCAGTATTTTGATCGCTACGATCTCATTTATGGCTAGGATATGGCGAGACATACCTTAAAATGTTGGGAACATTTTAAGCTTTCATTTAAGTTCAAAAAAAGCGAAAAAATCCCCGTGGAACTTTTTTTCCAGTGAGAAACTTTTGAAGTTTAGTAAAAAAATTGGCCATTTTGGTCTTAAGATAACGGTGTTGTTTGATATCGAAATTAGCCAAATTAGCACTTAAAACTTTTCTTAATACCTCGACTTTGTGAAAATGGAAAGAAATGATAATGCTTTGATGGCCAAAGTTTGCGAAAACTTAAAGGAAATGGGAGTATCTTTTTTGAAAAATTTTGCAATTTTTTGACAAAAAAAATATTTTTCATATTGAAAACGATGCCATTTTTAAACCGCCAAAGATATTCACGTGATTCCTTTTGTATTTTATGCACACATATGCTGGCATAATTTGTGTGAAGTATGAAGTTTATAGCTTTAAAATTGACGGAGTTATTTAAAAAACACTGAAAAAAACCAAGGCCAAATTTTCATATTTTAAAATTAAACAATTCATAACTCCTTAACAGTACACGATGGCATGGTACTTTATGCATAAGTTTTTTAGATCTTGTCAAGCTCTTTCTCTAGAGTCCTAAATCATGTAAATCGGTTGAGTAGATCAAAAGTTATGGCCCCCAGAAGCTTGGAGAAGTCAAAAGTGGTCAACTTTGACACCCTGTAGCTCACCCTGTATTAAAGATATGGACCAACAACAGCACTTTTCTGAAAGCCTATGTCCTCCTCTACAAATGTCTAGAACATTTTGTATGGCTAAAATCAACAGATAAAAAGTTGTAGACTTATTTCCAATTTTTTTGCCATTTGGCCCACTGTGCGATGGCCCGATGCATTAGGTTTAACATTTAATTCATTGCATCAGATGAAATATAGGAGAACAGGGTAGATAAGTGTCTTGAAAAGGACACTGTCTAGGGCTGCCATTACGGCGATAAATCTGTGGCAACCATCCTTGAATATGAAGAACAAAGATGGAATAGACGACGAGAGATACGTCGCTCGTCTGAAGATGGTGGAAGAACAAGCTTTCGTAAAACATGGAAATAAGCTGAGTACCAGAAAACTATCAGAGAAAATCTAATGCAAGTGGTTGTCCTATATCAGCTGCTGCGTGAAAACAGAGAAGCAATTGCGCTGAGCAAAATTGTTGGAGGTACTCACAACACTATACACAACGAGGAGTTAAGCAGGTGCAAACTGAGTATGACAAAACCTCAAAGGGACGCCAGCAAAGAACTGTCTCCATCTCCCCAGGGAAGGCTTAAATAAACAAAAAGGCGAACAGATCGGAAGCTGACGAGAATGAACCCAAGACGAAAACCGCCTCACAATGGACAGTGGTGACACCCAGACCTACCAAACACAGAGGAAAGCCTCAATCCCGTTAGAACATGGTTAGACTGAAAGGAAAGTCACAATCCAAACCGGAAGAATCAGCTACGCTGATATAAGAAGAAGAAAACATTCATAAAACCGGATGAATTTGACGTTGGGATAAAAAAGATCCGCAAACAAATTATTATGGAAATGTGTACATAGAGCTGGGAAAGAGAGACGGAAACTCAAAGAAATACGAAAGCGTAATAAAGTCATCACTTGGTCCAAACCAAAAGGGAAATTATTCTCGTGGATATCAGAGATATTGAGGAGACAACAGATGGAAATGAGACCGTAACAGTCATTCTGGACGAAACTAGTAGTGATGAAATCAAGATGCACAACATCCGTGATTTCTACGGCGTAAAAAATCAAGCCTTGGTGGAAATTACTGGTGGCATAGCGTCCAAAATACTTAGGAGAAATAAAATCAAAATGGACTTAGTCATATGCCGGATTAGAAGAAAAGTGTTTGCAAAGCGCTGTTTTAGGTGTATGGAACAAGGTCATCTGGCTCGATATTGCGAAGGGAATAATCACAGCAAAATGTGTAGAAAATGCAGCATCGATGGACATAAATCGAATACATGCTCAAACCAGCCAAGGTGTGTGATATGCTTGGAAGCAGACCGACAAGACATAACCCACTATACAGGGTCAAGTGCACAATGCGGCAAATAAGTCTTGGTAGAGGACGACAGGCCCAAGAGTTAATGCTTAAGAAAGCTGAAGAAATGAAGTCTGATGTGTTTATTAGTACAGAAAATGCGAGACAAAAATCTGGTACCAAAACGTGGGAGGCAAAGCGTCGATATATATAAGAAATACTTCCCTGAACATATCTAGTGGAAAGTGGAAGAGAACGAAAAAAATGTCGCAGTAATACATGTTAACGATATTAGAATATGCAAATTTGCCCATGAACATCGACTAAGGAACAGGGGCAAACTTCTCACATATCAAGGTAGGACTGTCCGATTCCAGTTCTATGCTGAATTATATTTAAATATACAGTTGTTATTTCTCACCAAATATGGAACTGGCTGAATTCCTAAACGGCATCGATAAGCTCGCACGGAATATGAAGCGACATGATATACCTATACCTATTGGAGACGACTTAAATAGCAAATCTTCTGAATGGAACTCAAGGATAGCAGACAGGAGAGGACTGACAGTCAGCGAAATGATAGCGTCTCTGGGTCTAGTTGTGTTAAGTGATGGCAACAAACTAACATTCGTACGTGGGGAGCCAAATTCCATTGATGATCACACTTACGTCAATACCAATAGCGACCAAATCTAATAAATCGACGGTCCTTGACGAAGAAGCACTAAGTGATCACCCATACAATACCACAAAATTCAGCGGAATCAAGATGGAACACCAGAGAGATTGATCTCGTAAGATGCGAACAAAAAATTTCAGAAAAAAAGTCAGTTTCGTAATCAATGACAACGCAGATCTTTATGGTACAATAGAGGAATACTCACTGAAATATGCGAGGCAGGCATTTCGAAAACTAAACCCACTGGTAATTTTAAAAATCCAGTTTATTGGTGGAACCAAGATATTGCAAAACTAGAGTAAAAATGTCACAAAGCCAAACGAATTGCTACCAGATGTAAAGGTGATGCTAAAGCGTTGGAAGAATATGGAGCAAAAATGCAAATTTGCCCATGAGGGAACTGGGGCAAACTTCTCACAAATCAATAAGTGCTGTCCGATTTAATTTTAAGCTCAATGATAAGAAACCTCCTTTTTGTAACTGAGTCCGAACGGCGTGCCGCAGAGCGACACCTCGTTTGGGGAGAAGTTTTTACATGGCAAAGTACCTCACAGGGCTCGTAACCATGTTCCCAGGATGGGCTCGTACAATTGTAAATACTCTACCTATCTTCGACAGCTTCACAAAGACTCGATCTTTTTTCTTTTGAAGAAATAATATATGTCAGTGGCGATCTTCCTATTTAGGGTAGTGCTGCTTAAGCTCGAGGCGGAACTAAGAGAAAATAGTGGGTTTCAAACCTACAATTTGGCTTTATTAAACGAAATTCTACCGTAGATGCCATGCAAGAAGTAGTCGAATTTACTTTCCTATGAACAAAATGTTCGACGATCTTCCAAATCTGGGCCTTCTAAAAGGCTTGAAACTAGTGGAATACGCGGATGATGTGGCGCTCGTTGTCGACCAACCCACAGCTTCTCTAATAGAAATAGTGGCTAACGACTGGCTGTCAAGAATTCTCACAAGGCTTGCATCAAAAAGGCTAACGCTGGCTGACGGCCAAGACAGAAGCAATTCTTATAACGCGGAGGCGTAGATTTGACTGCCCTAGGCTAATGGTGGATGAACACATTATAGCCATTCGAAAAAGCCATAAGTACTTAGGAGTTATGTTAGAAAATTGTCATTCGATCACCGAGATAGCATTGCGTACATTATGAAAACTGATTAGGATTATTCCAAATGTAAGAGGTCCAAGCCAGACAATTAGGAGTTTGATAACCACGGGTGTCTATGCACAATTGCTGTAAGTTGCTCCAATTTTTTGCAATGCCATAGCAAACAGCAAGAAATTATGTGAAATGAATTTTTACTTGACACAAGTTTTTAGCGGACACGGCAACTTTGGAGCTTATCTGCACCGTTTCCACATAAAAGAAATCGCAGTTTGTGAAATTTGTTCAAAGGTGGAAGACAGCGTGGAACACACAATTCTTAAGTGTGAACATTGGGAAAGTATTGGATATAACCGCGAGGTACTTGCCCTTAGTGACATGGGTATTCAATATGTGATGGATGAGCTGATGGAAACACATGAGAAGTTGACCAGGTACACAGCCTACATCCACGATGTAATGGCAGAAAAAACGGCTTACAAGCCATCTGTTGGATCCGGCTAAGAATTCAACAATAGCTGGACTTTTGAAGCGCCATCCACCAGACCACAACACCATATGTGTAGTGTTATAAGTCTGATAACTGCAGTATTTACCCAGTGCATGATACGCGGTTACAGCCCCAACTTTTTCCAATGGTCGAACCAAATAACCTAACCTCAATAGCTACGTCATCAGCATACGCGACCACTTTTGTTATTAAAAAACCTTTTTACGGTATTATCGATGCCTAGAGTATCTAGCTTCTTCACGATTTTAAGCTTATTTTTAAAATAGTAAATGTTATTAAATGGACTATTTGTAGCACAAGCACTTATTGTTCTATATTGGCATTGGGCGCTACTATAGAGAATTTTTTAATGTGAGATCGATTTGTAAATCGTAAAACACTACTTTCCATTTGATGAAATTTCCTACGTGGAGCTATGCTTTGTCATAACATGGGATAACCTCTAGGCCTCTTTTCGAGCGTTGTTTACAAGATCTAACTGGGTTATGAAAAGATCCTTCGCTTAGCCATTTTGTTCATTTCCAGCAGCTATTAATGCACTGACCCTTGCCACTGGTGCTACCCACTCCGGGGCTACCCACTCATAACTCTGCTCAATATTGGCAATTCGCCACAAGTAGCATATCTCGATTTCGGTTATATGTGACGAACAGCATTTAATTTTCTTGATATATAGGGTTGCCTAAAAAGTAATTGCGGATTTTTTAAAAGAAAGTAAATGCATTTTTAATAAAACTTAGAATGAACCTTAATCAAATATATAATTGCCATTTTGTTCGATAACCTTTTGCCATCTTCCTGGCAAATTTAGTACTCCACGCTCATAGAACTTCTGGCCTTTATCTGCAAAAAACTTAACCAAGTGCGATTTTATAGCCTCATCATTGCCGAAAGTTTTACCATTTAAGGAGTTCTGCAAAGATCGAAATAAATGGTAGTCTGATGGTGCAAGGTCAGGGCTATATGGTGGATGCATCAAAAGTTCCCAGCCCAGCTCACTCAGTTTTTGGCGAGTGACCAAAAATGTGTGCGGTCTAGCGTTGTCCTGGTGGAATATGACACCTTTACGATTGACCAATTCTGGTCGCTTCTCCTTGATGGCTGTATTCAATTTGTCCAATTGTTGACAGTAAACATCCGAATTAATCGTTTGGTTCCTTGGAAGCAGCTTAAAATATACCACACCCTTCCAATCCCACCAAACAGACAGCATAACCTTCATTTGGTGAATATCAGCCTTTGAAGTGGTTTGAGCTGGTTCACCATGCTTGGACCATGATCGTTTTCGACTAACGTTGTTGTAAACAATCCATTTTTCATCTCCAGTTATGATTCGTTTTTAAAACGGATCGAATTCATTGCGTTTAAGGTGCATATCACAAGCGTTGATTCGGTTTGTTAAATGAATTTCTTTCAATACATGTGGTACCCATATTAAAATTGACGCCAAACAAACAAATGTAAACAAAATTTCTAAAGCAAGCTAAAAGTAACAGCTGATAACTGACAGAAGAAAGAATGCAATTACAGAGTCACAAGCCGTTGAAAAAATTTGTCAACGCCGACTATATTACTACTATATTACCGACAATTACTTTTTGGGCAACCCAATATTTGTCTCAGTTTTGGACGTTTTGTGGTTTGCGATGGATTTCTGATCATAGCTGATTATTTTGTCTTGGTTTCTTTTTGTTTGGCGTTCATCCTCTTTCAAATATATCCAAAGTCGATTCTACTTTAAGCTAAACAAACCGTATGTGTTAAAACTTTGTTCAAATCACGACGAGACAAGCCACCACAAGCGTTTAACCAATCCAATATTTTGAGTTGGTTTAACGCTTGATTCTTCAGTGTTCTTTAATTTTTTTGTGTAGCGCTCTGCATATAATTTTATCTCAGATATATGAGGAATTTTCTTATATTTATATTTATTTACTCGTATATAGATTTCTGCTCTCTTTTGTATTTCTACCACTTTGTATTTTCCATTTCCGTTTCTTGCATGCAATTGCTCAGCAACAATGCTGCTCTGTGTCGATGCAATTATGCGCTTGTGTTCTGTTCTTTCTTGTCATCATTTGCAGACATTGAGATATTGCACAGTGGTATATGTATTAAAAATTTAAATATGGCAAGGATAAACCACGTTGCACTGAATTTTATGCTACTTTCAGAGAAATTTGTTAGTAAAAACAGCAAACATTTTTGCTGTAATCTCAGAAATTCTGCTTTAAATAGGACAATAGTAACTTTTTGCTGAAACAGCCAACATTTTCTGCTACTTTCAAATAGTAAAAGTTAAAAAAAGCCCAAAACATAAATATTTCAATATTTTTATATCCATATTATATTTCAATTTAATACGTACATTTTTCCCAATTCTCTAAAATTGGCTAGTTTTTGAACGAGTTTAAATAACCGCAAACAAAAAAAAAAAGGTCAAAAATTGTATGGATTTACTAAAAAATTTTTAAATCTTTAATTTAATATCAGCAGACTAATTTCTCTGGAATTTCAATGTCAAATCATTTCGGGGATTACAGAACTCCGTATATGATTACGCCTCTCTAATTATTGATGTAATTATTACATCAACTTTCTTCGTGATGGTGCCCTTCAAACAGACGTTTAGAGTTCGATCAATTAATTTAGTGATTTATGCTGCATAAGCAGCTTGACTATGGTGACGCGCCTGGTAAAGTATCGGACCAGTAGTCAGAACCCAAATCGCGCGAATAGATTTTCATTTACGACTTCATTAGAGTTCATTACTATCCTCTAGAATAGAAGGAATTTTAGATGGGATCCGTACCTTACTAAGGAAGGGAACGCGTCTGGGTGGTGTGAAGTTGACGGAAGTAGTTATGTTCCATAACACTATCTATCTGGGATCAATCTGGTGTCTTTCAGAATTTAATCATGTCTATCTATGAGTATTTGAAAGACAGCTTATCTGGGATTACTGATACTAGCCTTCAAATAATTAAGGCCAAACAATTCGATTTTAATCTCAGCTGTAACAATGTTTTTGTTTAAATTTCCTCCTATTCTGATCTACTGTGCGATTACTGCTTTCCGTCCTTCTCAACAAGTAGTTTTATTCGCCTCGCCTTCTGCCAATGATTGTATTTTCCTATTTTTTTATCTTCTGTCCATTCGTATGTCCGTGTTGGTTCTCCTCCTCTGATGGCTGTACCACTGCCGTCACAGTCATCGTTGGCTGTCAGACTGAAGTTTTTCTGATATGGCAATAATTCTGTTGTTCTTGAAGCAACCAACCACTTCCATTCCAATGTCCAGAGGAATGCCTTTTTTTATTTATAACAAAGTGATTCTCTGAGTGATTCTTTCCTTTGCTTCGTGGTTGTGTTGTGTGGTTGGTTTTATCACTTTCATTTATTTGTGGGCATTGTAATTGAAACTGTGAAATGTGTAGTTTATCATAAATGATACTTCACTTTCATGATCATTTCATGGAATTGTATAACAGCCTTCCCAGAGATTGGCTACTATTTACGTTACTTGTCGCAGATACTTTATCAAGTGGCATGGAAATTTTTCAAGACTACAGACTGATGATTGAAAAAATAAAAGAAATACAATTGAGGAGTAGATTGAAAACGTATTTATTATTTCCAGTCAATTTTAGTGGTAATATTATGGATTTGTAATTTACCACTTTGTTCAGTGGCTAAATCATATGCCAATAAAAGGAAAGAAAAACAAAAAACATTTCCTGCAATAAAGGCAAGGAAGTTATGGATTCGAATCCTCACAAGAGCAGCAAAAGAATGATTTGGTGGAGTCCAAGAGAGACGGCGGAGTACACAATTGTCATCAATACTCGGAGGGGATTTGTGGACTGTATTTAATTTTTTAATTTCTTTATAATCAAAAGCACAGAGACTTATTTGAGGAAGGCACTTATTTATAATTACAGTTCATGGATTTGGAATTCATATAGCTTATACATAATATAAGGGTATGGATTTTTAAAAATTCCTTTATGCCATTAAAAGATATAACTATATTTATTAGTATTATTAGAATTACAAATATTGACTCATCACGAATAGCGAATAATGTAAAAAAATTAGGACATACAGAAAAAAACTGCTGCTCGAATTTTATTGTTTATGTTTGATTAGCGCAATTTCGTCCATTTTCTAAAATCCAGATAGCAATAATTTTCGAATCTGCAACAGGACAATAGAGAGTTCCTATTTTCATATAGGATTAAATTGTTCAACAACCATATGACTCGTACTTGGAATAATCGTTGCATTAACAATGTCTGAAATCTGGTGACTATCGAGGTGTGCGTTCTATTTGAACCTCCGAATTGAAATTTGTTCTACAAAATGGAAGGAGTGTTAAATTTTTGAATTTTATATAATAGCAATACAGATCTAAGATGAATAAAATTCTCGAAAGTACATCCCAAAAATTCTATGGTCCATGTCCATGTCCATGGTCATGGTAATTTAAATTGTAAATGTATGGTAGAATCCGACTGAAACACATTTTAAGCCTATGGAGACGACTACCTAAAGAGGATCCTGAGAATACCACTAGGCCATAAGTAGTATTTGTCTCCTTACTACGAAGGGAGGGGAGGACCCGATATAATATACCCTGTGAAGAACACAAGTGACGTTTGAAATTACCTTGTTGATATGATTATCAAATGTCAATTGATTATCAAGCCAAAATCCCAGAACTCTCATGTTACTTACTCTCTCAAGAACTAAATTATCAATGTTGAACTGAAGAAATGTATCAGCTGAACTTGTGAACACAATAGCTTTCGATTTGGATGAATTAATGTTTAAAAAATTCCCTTTGCACTTTGCACATTTATAGAATTCTAAAAATAAAAGTTCTCCACTCCATGAGCCACTAAACGAATGAAGATCATCCGCATACAGATAAGGTTTGGCCAAAGTTATTCCGTCAAAAATGTCGTTAATGCACATAGAAAACAATAGTGGGTCTAAAATCAATCCCTGAGGAACCCCACGATATATACTACGTTTTCCAGAGGTAAAGCCATTACAATGTGCATACTGAGTTCTACCCCATAGAAATGTTTTAACTAACCTGCAAAAGCTGGGTGAGAACTCATATTTTTCGTAAAGTTTATTGAGCAAGTTCTTGTGGCTAATCGCGTCAAAGGCTCGACTGAAACCCAAGCTAGAAAGAATTGTAAACTTCCTCTCCTCTTCATCAAAGTGGTAGTATTTCAACCCTTCCGGAAGCCAGATTGGTTTTCCGAAATTCTATTACATTCGCGTAAATAATCAGAAATTTGGTCATTTATAAGAAACTCAAAACCCCTAGAAAGTTAAGGAAGAATACGGATGAGAGGAATTTCAACATTCCCTTGTGGAGATTAAACTTTTAGTACTGGCCCTACTCTTGAGCAAGTCCTCTACACGGGAAATGTAGATGTAGTGATTATTGTGTTCAAAATATGAACAAAGTGTCGTGATATTGCAGGGAAAATAATCTTTATAAACTTCAGTGGTATACCGTCACTACACAATATTCCTAAGACTAAAGCGACAATCAATATTTGTACCAGCATTCTCAGAAACTACAGGGCTGTCCATTGGCGGCAAAACAAAATAATCATTGCATTGCATTTGATTTGCTTCTAATTAGGCTACCAAAGTTGCGCCTCTTGTGTCTTCTGATAATGCTTTTTAGACGATTCCTGTACTCACAAAACACTTTTCAGTTTGCCTTATTCTTAGCTTCTAAGTACGACCTGTAAGCAAAATCTCTCGGTTCCTTCGTGTTGTCAATCACCTTGCTCTCGTACAACTCTGACAGCCACCCACCTTTCAAATGCTCTTAGGATTATATTATTGAAAGTGTCTAACTGGACGTTAAGGTCATTGGTACAGTAGGTCTGCTTCGTCTGCTTGATTCTGTTGAATATCCAGATCCAGGAACTCCGACAAAGGTGGGGTGCGTCCAGATCTGAATCTGAGTCGATTGGGTCTGTCTGGGCAGTTAAAGAGGTGGCGTGTGGTCCCAGGTTATAAACGAGATACACATCCTGCAGCATGTTGACATGAAGATATTGATTGGACAGCAGCCCAGAAGTTATTGATTGGGCAGCATTTAGGTGGTCCACGTGAGAACTGAGGATACAGCCCGTTGCTGTTCGAAGAGCAGCATTCTGACACATCTGAATCCTATTCCGCTGCGTGTCACTGACGAGACCACACTGGCGGTGCATAACTTACCACAGACCAGCCAATTGATTTGTACGTGAATAACAAGCAGCCTAAGAGCTGCCGGCAAGTGACTTAAGGACTCTATTTCCGACCTTATCACAAGTTGCAGTGGCATGTTAGAAGAATGTTTAGTTTAGGCTGAAAAGAGGGTGCGGATGCCACTATGGACATACACATAAGCCATTAATTGGCTTGTTGTGCGCTCTAAATGCTTAAGTGAAGTCGGAAAAAAATTTAAGTCAGGATTTCCATGCTGCATACATAATCGCTAATTGTTTTCCATGGAGAATGTTTAAGAGCTGTCAAATGTGACTCAATGGTCGGCATCGTTTTCCCATCGACTATCACATTCAGCTAGTTACCCACCTCATGAGTGTATGTAGGGAACAATGTGGCTGAGGATTTGGTGGCAGATATCTTCAGATCTCTTGCGGCTAAATGAACGGCAAGTTCGTTGAGGTAGACGTTCGACCTATCGCAGATGTCAACAACGGGTAAGGGACCTGATCAGGGACCCAAGTCAAATGCTTTATTTCATCTAGCTTAAGTTTTTACTTCCTATTGCCATTTTTAAAACTCTAAATCACATAGTTTATAGACTTCTACTTAAAACAAATAAAAACGTGCTAAATATTTATACAAATTAACTTAGTTGTACTTTGCTCTACAAATTTCTTCCACACCGCTACACTGAACTGATGCTTTTAGGGGTCGTAGAAGGCTAATCAGGAGATCGGTTATAACCCGATTTGGACAATACTTAGCAGAGATGATGAAAGTCTTAACAAAAAAATTTCTTGAAGATTTTTAGCCAAATCAGGCAACAATCGCGGCTTTCAGGGGCGCAAGACATCCCTTGCTTAGGGCGACATACTCTGCTTGTATTAACAGCTCTTCAAACGAGCACATTTTTATGCCGTCCACCATACGATGGAGGTATACTAATTTCGTCATTCCGTTTGTAACACCTCGAAATATTCGTCTAAGACCCCTTAAAGTACATATATATATATATATATATATATATATATATATATATATATATATATATATATATATATATATATATATATATATATATATTCTTAATCGTCATGATATTTTAAGTCGATATAGCCATGTCCGTCCGTCCGTCTGTCGAAAGAACCAATCTTGGTTCTTGACTTCTTCAGCCACAATTCGTATCCGATTTAGCTGAAATTGTGCTTGAGGTGTTTTGCTATGACTTCCAACAACTGTGCTAAGTATGGTTCAAAACGGTACATAACCTGATATAGCTGCCATATAAACCGATCTGGGATCTTGAATTCTTAAACTTCTAGAGGCCGATTTGGCTGAAATTTTGTATGAAGTGTTTTATTATGATTTCCAACAATTGTGGTAAGTATGTTACGAATCGGTCCATAACCTGATATAGCTGCCATGCAAACCGATTTTGGATCTTGACTTCTTGAGTTACTAGAGGGCGCAATTCTTGCCCGATTTGGCTGAAATTTTGTACAACGGCTTCTCCCATGATCATCAACATACGTGTCCAATTTGGTCTAAGTCGATCTATGGCCTGATACAGCTCCCATATAAACCGATCTCCCCATTATGCTTCTTGAGCCCCTACAAGGCACAATTCTTATCCGAATGGACTGAAATATTCGAAATATCCGAATTGGACTATTACTTGATATAGTTCCAATAGCATAACAATTCTTATCCATTTTTCTTTGTTTGCCTATAAAGATGTACCGCGCAAAGAACTCGACAAATGCGATCCATGGTTCGGCCTGGCCGAACTTATGTTAAAATGTGTAGTATGGTCGAAAAAGAATTGCAATCTGCACGAATGTAATCTGCCGTTATTTTGGCTCATTCCCGTACAATGGTTTGCTTCAGTGCATCCATACTGGCATATGTATAGTTAAGTCCTTTACACCTTGCTCTCTAAAATGGTCCAAATAGAAAAGTCAATCGGATGGGCATCTGGCGAAATGGACAGCCAGCCACTGGTTGATGAAATAAATTGCGGAAAATAATTTTTTTGCCATTCTTGGCTTACACGTGCCGAGTCTTGTTGGTGCATCCATGGTGTATAAACGAATTGTTTGTGTGAACTTGGTAACACTTTGTGTCAGCTACCCTATCTTAAATCATTCATTGTTAATGGATCGATTATGGATTGCAACTCGACTACAATTGCGTTGCCAGGAGACAAAACCACCAAGAAAAATTAGCATGAAGTTGGAAATTTTGTTGTCAATTTCATTCAATATCAATAAGGGTTGACTTTTACATTTCGGGGTTAGAGAACAAAAACAAATATTAATCATCGCAAATCGCTTTATTGATTTTCAAAATATTTCCCATTGAGATCTATACACTTTTGCATGCGTTTGAACCAATTGTCGAAGCACTTTTGCCACTCTGATCGAGGTATCTCCAAAACATGCATTGTGAACGCAGCAACGGCTTATTCAGGTATCGGAAAACGTTGACCTCTCATTTTATTTTTTACGTACGGGAATAAAAAGAAGTCATTCGGTGCCAAGTCAGGACTATACGGCGGATGACTCATCAAATCGATGTTTTGAGTGCTCAAAAATGCAGTTGTTTGAGCCGATGTGTAAGAGCTCGCATTGTCGTGGTGAAGAGTGATCCGTCTTTGGCGGTTGGTTGTGTACCACTCTGAATTGACTGTTCTGCGTTATTCTAGTGGCACGATTGCGACAGTTTTTTCGAAAAACTGTCGCAATCGTTTGCTTGGAAGTGCTTCGTGCCCGAGCAACTTTTGTTGGATTTGGCTCATCTTGAAACACCAATACGCGTAAACCGACGATTCATCAGCTGTCACGATGTCATAGACGTGCTTCGAAGCACCGTGATCGTATGTTTTGAGCATTTCTGTCGACCAATCGAAACGAGCCTTTTGTTGAGCGATTGACAAATTGTGTGGGATCCAACGCAAACAAATTTTTTTGGACGGTCAAATGTTCATGCAATATTGAATGCATGCTGCCGGTCCCACTTATGCCTAAGGTTGTCTCCATCTCACTATAGGTCACATGCCGATCCTGCAATATCAGTTGGCACACAACATCAATGGTCCTTGATGGAGCTTTATCAACAAAAATTTAATTAAGTTCATCGATGCACTGTTGTTGAGTTAATCCACGTCGACAGTTCCAGATTTAATTCAATTTTTTGTGCGAGATGAATCTTTTCAGTTACTATAATGCAAATATTCCATTAAGGAACAGGGGCTAAATTCTCACATATCAATGCTTGCTGTCCGATTCAAGTTTTAAGCTCAATGATAAGGGGCCTTCTGTTTACCAAATGAAACAGTACCTCCCAAATGTCGCCAGCATTAGGAGGGGATAACCAGAAAATCACTGCTGAAAATTTTCATGATGTTCTCGCCAGGATTCGAAACCAGGCGTTCAGCGTCATAGGCGGACATGCTTACCGCTGCACTAGGTGGCCTCCTTTAAGTTACTGTAAACAACACAAATAGCGCTCGTATGTCAAAACATCAAGCTTTATAATAGAGATGTCAGTTGGCAGATTGCAACACAAGGGTTTTTCAATCCAGAAGTACAAAAGGCAACCTCCATTTTTAAAATTCAGCTACTAAGAAATTTGTAAAATAGTACATAATTCAATACAAAAATAAAAATTTCTGGAACAAATTTGGCCTTTGGCAACGCCACTGAAGTTGGGTTGCCATCCATTATCGGCCCCTAAGATTATCCTTTAGAAAAGGTTTGTTCGCGTACTTTGCCAGTAACAATTTGCAGGGGAGTAAGAACAGCCTTTACTCTCATTTGCTATTTATTTGAATTAAACTGCTGGCTGTCATAAAACATCTGTTCGATGCTGCAAATTTCTGCTGGGAAAAAAACTCCAGTAGAAACACACTTTAAATTAGCTTATAATGAGTCTGTGTGGAAGACGATTAATTATCGGACTATGCAGCCTCTTATCATCTTTGGCCTTATTCCGGTTAGGGAGGAGAAACCAATCGGGGTTTGCATTAAATCTTTGAATATTTGAATCGCAGTAATTGGTTGATGTAAAATCGCAATGTCTTGTGCAGCTACTGTTGCTAATTGATCTCAACTTGGCTACATTGGCATTTTGCAGATTTCTCTGCAGGCACAGACCAACTCTGGAAAGCTAGCACTGTCATTTAAACTTCAACATTAGTTTGTGAAAATTATTACACTTGTTGGTCGTAAAGTTTCATTTACAGCGGCACAGCTTGAACCGACCAATGGCGAAAAGTGCACATGCACTCACACCGTGATTACTTTAGCTAAAAGCGGCTGTTCTTTAGAAAACGGAAAATAAATAAATAAATGCTGTGCCTTGCAGAGTTAAAAAAGTGAAATTTGATTTATGGAAAGAAATTCTACAAATTTTGGTGTACAGGAGTACAAAAAGGGAGTAAAAGTTGTAACTAAATCAGGTTCTTCTGGCAATAGGACCCATAAAAAGGGAGTTCGCTATACAGTTGCGAATCGTATTTCATTTTTTAACTGTTAGAGTTAATGGTGTCTTTTAAGCCGTTTCACTATCCGGGGGAAAAGTTCCTTGTAAAATGTGTGCTCTTCCCAGCAATGGGTTGTACTTTCTTTACCAGATTATCAACCATGAAATATTGGGTTGCCCAAAAAGTAATTGCGGATTTTTCATATAGTCAGCGTTGACAAATTTTTTCACAGCATGTGACTCTGTAATTGCATTCTTTCTCCTGTCAGTTACCAGCTGTTATTTTTAGCTTGCTTTAGAAAAAAGTGTAAAAAAAGTATATTTGATTAAAGTTCATTCTAAGTTTTATTAAAAATGCATTTACTTTCTTTTAAAAAATCCGCAATTACTTTTTGGGAAACCCAATATTTTTAACATTTAAATTGTCTGTTTGCACCTTCTTTTTTTGGTCTTAAAATCTTATTGAGATTCCATTGCAGGATATTGTCCGGCTATAGACAATTTTTTTCAATGCTTTTAAAGAATAGCACAGCAAAGACAGACCTCTTAAAAGCAAGGCAAACTGTGTGACGTTGCTTAAAAGGATTTCACCGGCTACAGGTATCGCGATTTCTGTTTTGCCATGAATCTTCATCATCGGTATTCGTCAAATGAAGTAAAAATGGTTTATCTATGGGAAAAATACCAAGTATTTATTTGAATAAAGTTAGTTAGACGTGTTTTTGAAAGAATACAAAATTTTCCAATAGATTGGCTTATTGAGTTGATAACCGCTTTAATTGAATTATTCAGCTTGTCATAGCTGTGTTCGGGAACTTTTTACTGGAAGTCGTTCGCGTCGAGCGAGAGCAAATGTTGACAGTTCAAAAATAGAGAACCTGCAAATTCCTACTGCGACTTTTTTTGACAGCAGAAATTTGCAACTTTGAACAGATGTTTTGTAAAGGTCAGCTGTTTTATGAAAAACAGCCGTTAAATGAAAACACAAAAGCTAACGCCAAAATGGATCGAAAAGGCAGAGGTATGAAAAAAAGTATAAATATTGTTTATTGGTAATTATTAAATTTGTTTCATTTTTATTTACTTTTAATGAAGATTCATGGCAGCAGCTGGTGTTCAGGTACAGAAAACTCGACGAATGAAGTTGTAATTTTAACTCAAGTAGTTACCTTCTAATGTAGAACACATTAGAAGGTAACTAGTATTTGCGGAATTATTTGGAAATTCTTGAAAAATTATACATTGTATACTTTCAGACACCAAGAAAATAGCAATTATTGGTTTCTTCAGTGTTTTAATGGAACCATCCTCATCGCAGAGCTATAATGAAACCAACACCGTTCCTTTGAATTTGTTAAGGAGGGAAGATGCTGCCATGGGATTGAGTGGGTCTAGCTGGGCAGTTAAATAAGTGACACATAGTGGGATTAGATCTTTGTCAGCACAATAGGGGTACTTTTGTATACGGAGATGGTATGTAAAGGAGTTTTAGTCCTATGCAGCCTTCGAAATGCTTGCTGATACTTGGTGAATGGAAATTTTCCAACGAGAGGAGCGGCAGGAGTAGTCCCTTATGCGTCTTGGCTACTGATGAGAGAAGGTGGATCGGTCTGTACGACTCCCCCTTGCTCGTGTCCTATTCAGGTTTCAGTAGCGGGATCAGACTGTCTGTAGATTCTGGCTGGAACCAGCGCTTTGCGCGACTTAGCGCCACGGATGACATTCGTAGCTTCGTGTTGTTGTTGTAGCAGTGTGTTGTACACGGAAAGACTCCATCGGGCCAATGAAAGACTCTATCGGGCCAATGAAAGACTCCATCGGGCCAATGAAAGACTCCATCGGACCAATGCGGTACGTACAACCGGCTGCTATGGGATTGCACGGTAATTTGTGATGGCTGTCCAGCGGCACGGAGATCACATATATGCGAATGGCTCCCCTTCTAGCCTTTTCACTCTCGGGTCAATAAATCGACATTTATCTAAGGAAAATACCTCACAGGTATCGCCAGCATTTTTTATTTAAAAAATTGTTTTCCAAGCAAGCACATAAAAATACAACCAAAACAAAAAACAGCTGTTTTTCTGCAAATTTTCACTGGAAGTCGTTCACGTACTTTTGCTAGCAAATTTTTTGAAGAGAGTAAAATGGCTCTTACTCTTGTGCAAATTTTTACTGGAAAAGTACGCGAACTGCCCTAATAACAATACAAATTTGTTTATAGGACCGATTTCAGCAAAATTTTTAATTGAATATGCAAATTTCTTTATTAAATCAAGATTTTCATTTTTTTCTGTGAAAGAACACAATTGTTGGCTCCCTGTCTGTAAAGTGTACGATAATACTAATTTCGTTTGTAATTCCTTGAAATATGTGTGCCTCTGAGACCCTACAAAGTATATGTGTTCTTGATCGTCATGTCATTTTAAGTCGATCTAGCCATGTCCGTCTGTCTGTCGAAATCACGCTAACTTTCGAAGGAGTAAAGCTAGCCGCTTGTCATTTTGCAAGAATACTTCTTATTAGTGAAGGTCGGTAAGTGGGCCATATTGGTCCATGTATTGATATGGCTGCCACATAAACCGGCCATGGATCTAGCTGTCATATAAATCGATCTGGGGTCTTGACTTCTTCAGCCTCTAGAGGGCGCTATTCCTATCCGAATTGGCTGGAATTTTGCATGAGGTGGTTTGTTGTGACTTCCAACAACTATGCTAAGTATGGTTCAAATCGATCCATAACCTGATATAGCTGCCATATAAACCGATCTTGAATCTTGACTTCTTGAGCCACTAGAGATCACAATTCTTATACGATTTGGCTGAAATTTTGCAAGAAGTGTTTTGTTATGACTTCCCACAACTCTGCCTAATTTGGTTTCAATTGGTCTATAACCTGATATAGATAGCTACCATGTAAACCGATCTGGGATCTTGATTTCTTGAGCCTCGAAAGTTCGCAATTATTATCCGATTTGGCTGATTTGTACAACGACTTCTCTCATGACATTCAACATATGTGTCAATTATGGTCTGAATCGGTCTATAGCATGATACAGCTCCCATATAAACCGATTCAATGCGAAATATAATTTCAATGTAAAATATTATCAAAGCAATTAATCACTTTTTTAAAAATGTTTTTGTTAGTCAATACCATGTTTGATTGGTAAAATTCAGTCAATATTTTTTCTGTGTAGTTAATTTGATATTGTCTTAAACAAATACAAGATATACCACTGTTTTAGGTTAAGTGGTCGTATCCAATCCAATAGATATAGAGCCTATACTCTTTTGTAAATTGTTAGTTTTTTCATCATTTTCAACTGATTTAAAGGTAGAGTTGAAGACATGCCTGTCTACCTGTCAGCAATGACATGGCCAATGTAAAATTATGGCTGTCATACAAATATATTGAAATCGATGTCAATCTTTAAAGACACCGGTTATCTCGGTTCTCGTCCTCAATGCCTGTGCTAAATTGGCGCTTCTATTGGCACTTGTAGAACAAGTTCCCACTATTCTTATGAGTGTCAGTTGGCAACAACTTTTCATGCGAAACGATTGGCATATGGTATGTGCGAATGCAGAAAAACCGGACCAACTCTGTAGGATGATTTTTGTGTAATTTTAACTGTACAAAATAAATTAACTCCAACTGGGAATGTCTGGAAGAGTAGAATATTTAAATTTGAATTATTCTTACAGCATGTGAAGATAGAATTAAGATAGCGACGACAACATGATCATTAACACTTGCTACCAGGGTTGCCTTTTTGGGCTTTGTCTACCAAACTTGGTAAGATTGACTTTAAATTTTAAGGTTCTGGCCGGATGGACGGCCCATTTCCATATTGGTAGAATTTTAGTAAAGTTATATGTTTGTACCCATTGCCATAGAAAAAGGGGTATGGAACTATCCATTTTCGACCCTAGAAAATATATATTTCCCAAAAACGATTTAACGATGTCCGTGTGTCTGTTGTAATCAGGCTACAGCCTTAAAAAATTCAGATATTGGCTGCTGAATTTTTTTTCCATACGCGGGTTAAAGTTTTTGAATGGGCCAAATCATATCATATGCAAACTGACCGATCTGCCGATTTAGGGAGTTTAGCCCATAACAGCCATATTTATTAGTCTCATTAATTTATAAACCGATCTGCTGATTTGAGGTTTTGAGCCAATAGAATCTCCTTTTTTTTTACCCGATTTGCAGTGAACGAATATTAGGGACCATGTATCTGAGGTCCTCTAACTATCCCCAAAACGCTCATGCAGAATTAATGTACGAATCTTATATCCGAATTTGAGGACAAGTAATCGGGGTAAGCCACAAAACCCCATTAACAAAGATGCCGACTCTCGGGAAACCATCTTAGCGCTGAACGACTAGGTTCGAATCCTGGATAGAACATATTCATCGGTGGTTATCCCCTGCTAATGCTGGCGACATTTGTGAGGTACTTTGCCATGTAAAACCTTCTGTCCAAAGAAGTGTCGGACTGCGGCACGCCGTTCGGACTCGGCTATAAAAATGATTCCCACCAGAGGCTCCGATCAGTCGCTACTGTTGTATTACAATCACAATCAAAGGTTGCCACCAGAGTTTAATGGTAAATGAAAATGTGTTTGTGGTTTGTGGAATATTTGGCCTGCAAAAGTGTGGTTCAAATCAACGAAAGCTCCGACTTGCTAGTGCTCATCGTTTCATTGGTATAACCAAATATTTGATGCAAATCAATCGAGTTAACTTGTACGGGGGACAGCGTTATATTGCGGAAGTATATTCGCAATCGTCATTCAGACTCAATTTTGGAGCCCATCCGTGAAGATTGATGTTTTTTCGTCCGCAAAACATTATCCACCATACCATCTTCCGTCTTGTAGGTGCGTATACTGAAGATCCTATCTTGAATTCACCTAGATTGAAGGTAGTGTAAGTTCCTCTTCAGCTTGCCGTTAGCGGACGTCTATGCTTTACAAAATTTAAATGTGGTCTTACCCAAATAGTTGGAATCTGAATCGAGCCAAAACTGGCCGAAGTCTTCTTGGAAAAAAATGTCTATCTTGAAACGCCATTTATCGCATTTAGCATTTATTGAATTAACATGCACTGGTTCTTATCAGTTATCAAAAAATGGCGGAGTGAATGATGCTTAACTGCTGACCTTAGATTTTTTTAACTTAACACAGATGGATCAAGTTCCGCCGTGCCGAACTTTGTATACCCACCATTTTGGATATTTGTATATATTAAAACCAAATTCCGTCAAAATCCGGTGAAAAATGCACCGTTTATGAAAGCCTATGAATATGGTTCGATCAGAACCGAACTCAGTACATATCTCGAGGGTCTAACCCAACTCACTGTCCTAAATTTCAGCGAAGTTGGGTAATAAATGGTTCACATGTAGGTTCAATAATAGCTGCCTCAAAACAGTGTTACTAAATGTTTGCGAAACTTGGCATGTGACAAATCTTATTACGAACAAAACGCAGACATTCGGAAACAGAGTCCTAAGGACAATGCTAAAAATATTGTGGCCCAAACAAGCCATTGCGAGAGATATTGGATTTCGGCAATATGGATGGTTGGGGCATACATTATGAAAAGACCCAAATGATATCCCGCACGTCGCCGTAAAAGTGTTCAGCGGCGAGATTTGTGAGGTATTTACCTTAGACAATCAGCGCTGTAAGCTTCTCTACTAAATGGTGCCGCGCTGCAACAAAGCCAGCCGTTCGGACTCGCCAATAAAAGGAGGTACCTTTTAATTGAGCTTAAACTGATCGAAAGCACCTATTGATATAAGAGCAGTATCCCCGCTGTTCCCTGGTGGAATGTTCATGGACAAATTTGCAGATATTGCATTTGCATAGGGTAGCATGTCAATATATCTTGGTGTTTTCGAATGACAATTGTAGCACGCCCATGATACCTTCGCACTCCGGAGTCGAAGTCGAGTCTGAATTTCAACTCCGCAGCCCCGGTTTGTCGGGATCACAGAGCCTCTGTGATCCCGACAAAGGCTCAGGATTTTCTCGAATTCCCTCTACAATATCTAAAACCATCGATCATGTCATTGCCTTGTGAATTGGATAAGTTCTGCAAATGAATATGCCAACAAATTAATGGGTTCAAACCTGTAAATCGGCAGATTGGACATTTTCAAATATGGTTCGATCTGCATCATATTCTGAAAAGATGAGTAAGGGTCTTATACAATCCCACTGTACAAAATTTCAACTTATTCGGTTAGTGAATGCGGCTTTTATGGGGCTATGACCCTAAATAGAAATATGAACCCATCTTGTCTATATTTGGAGCGGATGTCGAAGATCTCAACACAACTCATTAAACCCAATTTCAATGAAATCGAGTAATAAATGCGACTTTTATGGGCTTAAAACCTTAATCGACAGGTTGGTCTTTATAAGGGCTATATAAAGAAATAGTCCGATCTAGAAAATAGTCGGGGTTCTTGACAAAACTAACCATGGTGGGTTTCTGTGAAATCCGACAATAAATGTGGCTGCTATGACCCTAAAACTTTAAACCGTATGATCGGTCTATGTGGGGGCTATGCCTATATGAAGTCTCATATATCTCAAACTTATTCTGTTTATGGAAAAAAAATAATCTGAGCAAAGTTTTAGTTCAATACCTATGTTTTCGGAGACTGAAGCGTGATTACAACCGATAGATGGACAGACATGACTTCATTCATTTGAACGCTATATGATTTCATCAACCGAATAGACAGACATGGTTAGATCGAATGTTGAGACAATCAAGAATTTATATCTCAGAGGCCACCGTAGCTCAAAGATTAGCATGTCCGCCTTTTACGATGAGCGTTAGGGTTCAAATTTCGACAAGAAAATGAGAAAAAAGTGTTCAGCGGCGAGATTTGTGAGGTATTTACCTTAGACAATCAGCGCTGTAAGCTTCTCTACTAAATGGTGCCGCGCTGCAACAAAGCCAGCCGTTCGGACTCGCCAATAAAAGGAGGTACCTTATAATTGAGCTTAAACTGATCGAAAGCACCTTTTGATATAAGAGCAGTATCCCCGCTGTTCCCTGGTGGAATGTTCATGGACAAATTTGCAGATATTGCATTTGCATAGGGTAGCATGTCAATATATCTTGGTGTTTCCGAATGACAATTGTAGCACGCCCATGATACCTTCGCACTCCGGAGTCGAAGTCGAGTCTGAATTTCAACTCCGCAGCCCGGTTTGTCGGGATCACAGAGCCTCTGTGATCCCGACAAAGGCTCAGGATTTTCTCGAATTCCCTCTACAATATCTAAAACCATCGGTCATGTCATTGCCCCATATATTAATATTAGTCTTACCATGACTGTGAACGTCGTGTAGATCATGCTTGGGCTAACTCTCAGTTCATTGCCTTGATTGCCATTTTACTGTGCTTAAAGATGTTCACACTCGACATTCTCATGTTAACATCACACCACCTTACACATTCCGTGATCACAAGGATCTCCGTTTGCAGAACCGTATTATGGTCAGATCTCAGTCTCTGGGTACTCAATGCAGACCCACAGGGCCACTGTGCAGTGCATCGCACTCGACCTCCTATCCAAGATCACTCCTAAGTATTTGACCTTGTCAAATATCGAAATCGTTCTATTGAGGTAACGTGGTGCGTCAATGTGGCCCACCTTCGTCTTCCTCATGAACAAGCAGATTTCAGTCATCTCCGGGTTAACATTGAAACTCCTAGGCCTAGCCCAGTCGTATACCATCTGCTAGACCCTCTCGGCCCTTCTGCATAGCTGGTTCGGATCCGTATCACTTGAAGTATTATAACATCGTTTATGTTGCATAACCGCAATTTATCGTTTATGCAATCTCTAAAGACCCAGTCCACCCATTCCTGGTCTAAGAATTTTATCAGTGTATCGGTCCTTACATTGTTAATAGCCTCTTCGATGTCAATGCACGCCGCCAATGTGTACGTCTTGTCATCGAAGTGCAGGCCAGTCTCCATCGACCTTCCCTTGACATAGGCATACTGTTCTTATTTGAGTAGTTCGCTGGATGTCGTACTCTTTACCATGGTATCCACAATAAGTTCCATGGTTTTGAGTAGAAAGGACGTAAGGCTTGTAGGTCTGTAGGCCTGTGGAATCGCATAACTTACCTTGCCGGGCTCGGGTATGTATACCACCCTTGCCTCCTGCTAGGTTTTCAGAGTATATGCAAGTCCTAGGTACGATGTTAAAATACAGGCCAAATGGGGCGCCAGATTGTCGGCTTCTTCTGTAATAACGCCGGAAATATTCCATCAGGCCCGGGTGACTTAAATGATTGAAGCTCCACAAGGCTTCTGCTACCATAAATTCTGTAATGATAAGCCTTCGATCGACCTCATTATTCCAAGATTTCGGTGTCTATGTGAGTCCCGTCGTATGCTGTGAAAAATTTGTTTACATCAAAAGCCTCAACATGTTCTCCGTTGTCTTAACTCTCACTTCCATGGTGTCTACTAACGTTTCAGTATGGCCATGGTTTTTTGAGAGAAACTTTTCTATCTTGGCGACGTCATTAACGCTATCGACCTGATTGCAGAAAAGCTTCCAGGAGGGACGTTTTGGCGGTCTGATAATCTTACTGTATTCCTTAAGTCGTGTGTAAACACACCCCAATAAACTTCCGCTTTTTCACGACGTGCTCTGTTGTAAAGTCTGTGGACCACTCTCCCAATGTTGCGAATCTGCCCGGTCATCCAGGAGTTTTCGGTATGATTTCCTTTTTGGGCTGATGTTCTTTCCCCACTATTGCAGTCGTAATCCTGTTGACATTGTCGTCAATGTCTTCTCTGCTAGGGCAATCTTAATTATCTTGCCCAAGTCTTTTTCTGATTAGTCTGAAGGTGAAGTCTGAAATGCCTCTGTGATAAAAAATACCAAATTTACCACGCTCGACAACCCTGTCTATTAGCTGTACTTTTCCCAATGCATGTGTTTACGGGTAATGACAGATTTTTTTTTCTGCAACAATTATACTATTTCCACATGATTCTGTGCATCTGTAGGAAGTTGTATTGATGGCTTCGAACGCTAGACAACGGCAACGGCTCTCGCTGTTGCTCAGTGTGTCCAGCTTGAACCCCGGCCGGGCTCGATTGTAAATGCGATTATAAATCTAATGTATCGATAGGCAGAGAAAGAGTTTTCCATGGAGACCCTGCAATCCTGAACCCCATCGATTAGATTTTCCGAACATATTGTCACATCTTAAACCTTTTCGCGATCATGGAATTCGTGAGGTGGTGTGGTGTTTACGCGAGGACGTCGAGTATGAACATCTTTATGGACAGTATACAGGCCACAAGGGCAATAACAATCAGAACGGTAAGATCACGGATAGTGTTGGAATGGAAGAAGGAGATTAACGCCTTCTCTGAGGATGGCACGATCCGCATAGTTTAGGTGTCGGGCCATAGCGCAGTAACAGGAAATGAGAAAGCAGACGATTTCGCAGTGAAAGCCAGAAAACTGCCGTCGCAAAACTTGGTTAACCCAAAGCGTTTCGGGTCGAGGCAGTCCGAGTTAAGGGCGTGGGCTACGAATGCGCATGTAACCCTGTGGAACAGCGAAATGGTCAATAGGCGATCGTAAGAAGACGAGGCTAGTACCGAAAGGAAGTACGGGACACATAGGACTAGGAGCTCAATTAGGTAAAATCGGTGCGGCAAGTGATAGCATGTGTAGGCCATGGTGGGAAGATGATGAGACGTTAGAGCATTTCTACGTCATTGCCCGGCTTTTGCGTCTAACAGATACCGGCACTTAGATGGGTACACAATACCAGACATGAACCATCTTAGGGGCGTGGCATGGAAATCAATTAAGGATTTTGAAGGTAGCATGGAATTCCTGACTTAGATTTTCTTTTTCGATGTTACTTTTTTGAGTACTTAGAACGTATAACAAGCCCATTACTGGCTTAGGTGTATGTCCATAGTGGCATGGGGCGAATTAATATCTGCACCCTCTTTTCAACCTAACCTAGCCCTAAACTACTTCGCTAATTCTATTTACAAGAGTAGCGGAGCTGCATGTTTTAAGCGTACCTGTCTCGTTAGTATTTAAGAATTCTGCCAGGGTTTTTTGGCTGTACCCCACGAAATGTAAAGAGAGTTCGTATCGCAGCCATCGCACCACGCTTGGCCTGGGCCATGCCTAATTCGGCTCTCCTGAGTGACTAGTCCAAAATTGACAAAATTTGCCTTGGACTAGCAGCACGATATTTTTCGCATAAACGAATAATTTCGTGAGAGATATTATAATTTTTTTGGAGAATCGGCGAAAAAATGAAGCTGTCCTCTTCTGGTGTAAACCATTTTATTCGTCTATGGTAAGATACCAGGGTGATCGATCGAGACCATCCTCACGTTGTTGACTTGCCTTAATATCCATATATGTGTGGACTGAAGATGTGTACGAAAAAATTTTCAGCGGTGGTTATCCCCTCCTAATGCTGGCTATACATGTGAGGTACTAAGCCATGTAAAAACTTCTCCCTTAAGATGAGGTCTCTTATATTCTCCTTTACCCGGTTATACAGAAACTCTAGTTTCTCTTTCTTAGCTATTGCGTAAAAGGCTAGTGAGAGGAAGCGAGAGTTTAGACAATTTTTCCACAAAGCAATCGTCCTGAAGAAAACCCCAAGATTTTTTGTGGGAAATCGCTAATTGCTAACAAACGCCAAACATAAAAGAATGGCAGAAGTTCATTGACATGTTGGTAAACAAATTAAAGGCAGTGAACTGCAATGTAATGGCAATGGAGAATCGCCACGGGCCATAATGGAGGCGGTGGGGGAACGGATTTCATTGCATTTACGGTCGTATGGCCATTCTCTGAGTCAGTCATTGCAAAAAAACCGCGCAAACACATTTAAATTAAAAGAAAAAAAAACAACGCTGTTTCTGCTGGACTTTCGTCATCGGTGCTTAAGTTGTGGCCACATGACGCCATAATACACTGACGTGTAAAATACATTTAAAGTAGCAATTTTTTGTGTTTAACAAAATATTTGCCAATTTAGTGAAAAGAGCATAAAAACGAAGCCCCCAAGCCAACTCAATGATGACAACTGCATCATGCAATTTATGTGCACAACCATCGTCGACTTACACATGTGACGACCAAATGACAAAGGCGCCTGGTGCTAGCCTTGGTGTGCCCCTACAATGTCATCGGATGGCTCATTATGGTGGCGCAAAAAAACAAAAATGGGGGGAGAGTTAGCTCATGCTTTGCTTAGTAGCCCAGGCAGCCACATAAAAACTGTCGGGAACACAAAAGCAAAAAAAAAAAAGGCCTGTTGTTGCTGCAGTCTTGGGGTGTTGAAACTATGCCTGAAATTTCAGATGAGATATGCCAAGCCTGTCGGCGGCGGTCGGCAATGACATCGTAGCTTTCCAGTTGCCAGCCTCATGGCCTTCCTTCTGTTGGGTAGTAACCCACTGCAACGTAACTCTACGCGTCACGCTTTTGTTTAGTCAATCTCGTGCGGATGAATGCAGCATTTTGTTCAAATTCTGACAATTCCGAACAGTAATATGTGGTCGCTCGTTTGTATGGGCCCTTTGGCGGATGTGTAAACTAGGGTGTAATCCTCGGCGGCTATTCATAAATAATTTATGTGGTGAATTATAGGCATACAGAATTATTTGAATACTTATGTGCGGACTTACTACTATGGGGCTTTCCATGCTTTGTTGTAGAATTTGGTAGCGTTAACATACACACACACTAAAACTTAAGACAGCAGTTGGACATATACAGATTATATGCTTGGAGTTTACCGGAGAGCAGAGACTAGATGCCCACCTATGTTGTTGAATCTTGGCGAAAATATCAGGAAAATTTTTCAGCGATGGTTATTTTCTCAATAATGCTGGTGATATTTGTGAGATATTCTGCTGTGTGAAATTTTCTGCTTAGTCTGGTAGCATGTCGGACTCAGATGCTGTTCGGACTCGGTAATAAAAAGAATGTGATTAATTATACCCTACACCACTACTGTGGTACAGGGTATTATAACATTGTCCATTTGTTTGCAACGCTAAGAAAAAGAAGAGCTTGACTCATTGATAAGTATTCCAATAGGCTTAGAATCACTCCCTGATTCGATTTAGCGATGTCCGTCCGTCTGTCTGTTCATGTATTTTTGTAATCAAGGTACAGGTCGCATTTGTTGTCCGATTGTCATAACATTTTCCACAAGTCACTTTTTTGGTCCAAGGACGAACGCTACTGATTTTGAACAAAAGCAATTCGTTTTTTTTTAATTTGTGTTTTTTTGGTGTAGGGTATTATATGGTCGGCTCCGCCCGATTTTTGCCTTTCCTTACTGGTTTTAAACTTTAATCGGACAGCACTCATTCACAGCGAGGTATACCCGCTGTTCATAGTATTTAGTTAGTCATTCCATTTACAACCCCTCGAAATATTGGTCTGCGTCGCTATATATTACATATCGTCTTAACATTCTAAGTATGTCAAGCCATGTCAATCCTTCCATTTGTGAAAATAACTAACGCGATCGAACGCGCAAAGCTAGCCGCTCGAAATTTTGAACAGATACTTCTTACGTAGATCGTTGGGGATTATAAGTGGACCATATCGGTTCAGATCTGGATATAACTGCCATATAAAATGGTCCTTCGACTAAACTTCTTGAACGCCCAGAAGCCGCAGTTTTTTGTCGGATTAAGTTGAAACTTTGCAAGTTGAGTTCTGTTATGACCTCCAACAATCGTGCCGAGTATGGTCTATAAACTGATATAGCTCTCATAGATCGTTGGAAATTGCAAATGGGCCATATCGGTTTAGATTTGGATATAGCCACCATATAAACCGATCCCCAGTTTTGACCTCTTGAGCCTTTAGAGGCCTCAATTTTCTTCCGATTTGCCTGAAATGTGGCACAAAGACTTGTTTTGTGACATCCAAAATCTGTGCCAAGCATGGTTCGAATCGGTCTATATACTGATAATAGCCCCCATATAAACCGATTCCCGGATTTGACTTCTTGAACTCCTAGAACCCCAAATTTTAACCAGATTTGGCGGAAATTTGACTCAAAGACTTCTGTTTTGACTTCCAACATATGTGCCAAGTATGATCCGAACCGGTCTACATACTGATATTGGCCCCTTAAATGCCAATACCGCGATATGACTTCTTGAAGCCGCAATCAAATCCCGATTTGATTATTGCAAAATAATTCAAATACGAATTGGTCAATAAGAGAAAATTTTTAGCGGAATCCATGGTCGTGGGTGCCCAAAATTCGGTCCGGCCGAACATACTTATTTGTATTGTCCTTACCTTGCTCTCTAAAAAATCCCAAATAGAAAAGTCCACATGATTTTTTGACCATTCTTGGCTTACACGTGCCTTATGTGATGGTGAAGGTGCCGAGCGCAAAAACTTGTTTGTTCTTTCGATTTTAACTCCTTTTTTGTTTCTTTTCTCTTTTGAGATGAGATTTAATGATCGAAGATTTTTTGCAAATGGAAAAAGGAAAGCCAGAGATTACAACACACACCAACCACTTTGGGATGCGTTTCATCATTTGGTTAGAATAACTCATCGGCTATATTAGATGTGGAGGCGTCAAGGGCCATACGTTGGTAAGTCGTACTTATATCGAATATACCGCGAAAACGTTGGCTACGATGTAAGATCGTGCACCTTTGCAATGTCTTACCTTGAGTTCGTTTTTCAATATATGTCCCATTCTTTGGCGAGACATTTTCAGATTTTTAACGATTTGATTGCCACTACGATGTGAAATATGTTGAATTCCATCCTTCATTCGTCGAACCCTTCCAGGTGTTGCTGCATTTTGATCTCTGGCTACCACCAAGGCGTTTGGCAACGTTTCCAGGGTCATTGTAACGATCTATGGAGCGATACACAAAACATTATGTTCACTTGAAGGTTTTTGAATTAACCAACAGTAGCCGGTTGTGATTTTCTTGCCTGAACTCTATCACAAATAACTTTATATATATCCTCCACCATAGGATGGGAGTTTTCAAAAACATTCAAAAATTATATGGCCTAATGTAGACTTGAAGAGCCTGTCAATGTCACTGGCTAGAACAGACGTCTCAGTCATTGTGTCCGTCATGACAGCTCCCTGTACGATCAGAAAACATGCTGACAGACTGAAGGTTGCCAGTAACGATTTTTGCAGAAACAGTAAGGACGTCGAAGAAGAAGATACTATCGAACATCTGCTGTGTGTGTGTCCCGCACTGGCAGTCAGAAAGAGTTCCACTTTAGGTTCTCATTTCCTTTGAGAACTTGTATGATTTAGAGGATGTGAGCATTCGCAAGTTGTTGGGCTTTTTAAGGCGATCTGGATGGTTCAACGGTTGGATGGTTCAAAGGACGAAAACGTCTAAGTGAGTCTGATAACAGACTTTCACATAAATCTAACCTTCCCATTAGTGTTGGTTGGTTTGGATTGTAAATGGGTCATATCGGTCCATGTTTTGATATAGCTGTCATATAAACCGATCTCGTATCTTGACTTCTTGAGCCTCTAGAGGGCCCAATTCTTATCCGATTTGGTTGAAATTTCGCAAGAGATGTAATATTCTGACGTCCAATAATTGTGCCAAGGTTGTTCCAAATCGGTTCATAACCTGATATAGATGCCATATATGAAATACCGATCTCGTATCTTGATTTCTTGAGCCTATAGAGGGAGCAATTTTTATTTGTTTGGCTGAAATTTTCAATGAGGAATTTTGTTTTGACTTTTAATAACTGTACCATGAATGGTTTATAACCTAATATAACTGCCATACAAACCGAACACGGATCATGACTTCCTGAGCCTATAAATGGCTCAATTCTTATTCGACTTAGCTGAAGTTTTGCATGAGGAATTTTGTTTTGACTTTCAATAAATGTACCAAGCATGGTCTAAATCGGTCTTTAACCTGATATAGCGGGCAATCAAACCTATCTTGGTTCTTGACTTTTTGAGCCTCTAGAGGACGCAATCCTTATCCGATTTGGCTGAAATATTGCATGCATAAGGTGTTTTTGTGGTTTCCAACGACTATGCGATATAATCCGATCTCCCGATTATAATTTTTGAGCCTCTAGAGGGCACATTTTTTATCCAAATTTTGCATAACGACTTTTCCCTCGACCTTTAATATAGATGCCAAGTATGTTCTGAATCGGTCCGTAACCTGATATAACTCCCATATAAACCGATCTCCCGATTATACTTTTTGAGCCTCTAGAGGGCGCATTTATTTTTAACCTATTTAGCTGAAATTTTACACCACGACTTCTACTATGGTCCCCAATATCCAAATCAAGTATGGTCCGAATTGGTGCATAACCTGTTATATCTCCACTAGCACATTTGTTTTTAAATAAACTCAGAAGCAAATGCATTTGGCGGCTTGTAAACAATATAATGAGCTGTCATAATGTAGCGCCAATTTCTAGTTTTACAGATATATCAGTGCAAACTTGGCAGCACTTCGTGTCAGCTACTCCAAAAAAATCAACTGAAAGGTAATGTCCCTATGATGTGATTTTCGACCACTTTACTATCCAACTCTGGGATACCAACAAATATGTTGTCAACTTCTTCAATGCCATTTGGCGCTCATGGACAGTTTGTAGGTACTGCGTTCAAATGCAAATTTGTCCATGAACATTCCATTAAGGAACTGGGGCAAACTTCGCACATATCAATGAGTGCTGTCCGATTCAAATTTAAGCTCAATGAGAAGGGCCTCCTTGCCGCAGGGGAACACCTCTTTATGGAGAAATTTTTACATAGCTTCCATACCAAATGGTACAAATGTCGCCAACAATAGGATGGGATCAGCACTGCTGATAATTTTTGCTGATGTTCACGCCAGAATTCTATCCCAGGCGTTCAGCGTCATAGGCGGACATGCTAACCCCTGCACTATGGTGGCCTCCAACTGCGTACTGCGTGCAGGACAAAGAAATCTGGTCACCGATTTGCAGTTCTCCTAAGATGGTTATTGGTACGAGTATAAATTAATTTCGTTATTTTGTTTTTCTTACATTGATTAAGAAGGACCGAAATAATTTTTTAAACCACTCTTTGAAATTTTGTGTAATGGCCCATAATCATTTTCAGAGCTTTGTGTTTGTTATCAACGCAAGTCATCATAACTTGTAACAGTGCAACCCAGAAGAGTCGAACTACGATAATGATGATGACACATCAGAAACAATCGACCAAGAACGTCAGTCGTTAGACAAATTGGATGACGCTTATAGAGATTTTGAATTGCCATTGCGGCACATGAAGACAGGTGTTTGCCTTCAAGCAAGAGAATGTTCCTTTGAATTGAAAGGAGGCGATGAGTGTAAATCTTTCCACTACAGCTAGAGAACAGGCCGAAGTAAATATGGCATTGCCATCTAAACGTTTAGCTTAAAATCCTTTCCATATTCAGTTGTCCATCAAGATAACTGCAGTCATTTATTTTCTCTCTGTAAAAAAACGCATTTCGTTGGGGGTTGTTCTTCTTTTGGCATTTTTGTGTGCATAGACACATTTCAATCATTATTGATTGGTTTGTTCTCTTTCATTGACCATACAGATAGTCTTAGTTAACATCGGGTTTAGTTCAAATAAAACTTGAATTGTTAACAAATTGTTAGTCCAGATTAAAACCAACAAATTCAAATACACTGAAAAAAAAAACATTTATTGAAAATGTTATTGGTGTTTTAATGTTTGCATAGTAAAGAACATTTTATTCTTTTAAAACCATAGATGGCGAAAATTATTCCCAGATTCGTTGAAATTTTTTAAGAAGAAAGCTCTTTTGCCTTCCGATAGGTCAACCGATCACTGTTCACGAAAAACTGGTCCAGTTAGGTTTTATAGTTTGAGGTAATCAAGCTGAAACCGTGAGATACCAGGATGATGATGGGTGGCAGAGGACGGCTACAAGAAACCGATGGTGATTTGGAGTTCGATACACCGAAGTCCAATCACCGCGAAACAAAAGGAAATTGAGTTCGATTACTATGATTGCAACGGGTTTAGCTACTGCTCGTGTCTTTACACAAAGTTTTGACCAATTTTAGCTATAGGAAAACGCCAAGGGTTAAGATGTACTAGACCACGTTTCCAAGTTTATTGTCTGGGTTGTTCAAATGGAAAGAAGGTAGAAACATGTTCTAGCAATATTTTTAGTACTAATGTAATGACATAGTTAAGTTAGTTAAGATAATTAGTATACGTTAAGCATACGTCGCGTGATCTTGATTTGGCATTGCATCCAGGGGTGGGAGTTCAGTGACATGAATACAAGCAATGTATGGAATTTCGTCTTTTACCTTTCATTTCTTTACTATTCGGTTCGCAACACCTACAAATATTGATTTAAATCCACATTATTGAAAGTCGTTGCATTTTAAATTGATCTGACGATATTCGCCCGTCTTTATCAGGCTACCGAAACGAAAACTTGAAAATTTCTTAAGTAAAACGATTATCTGATTTGGCTTTTCACGACTGCATAAATAAGAGGTCAGCGTCTCGCGAGAGGTAGGCGGATCGTACTCCCAGACAAATAAGTTTGCCGTTCTATGCAAATAGTTTTTGCTGATATTTAGTTTAAATTTAAAACGGCGGCTGTATAAATAAGCAATTTTTAATAATTTATCATTCAAATTTAGGATAGGCAAAGATTCCAACAATAAAACATAAGGCAGTGCAGGGACAGGAGACTCAATATAGCCTAACGAACAGGGACCCGCGGTGATAATGTGCCGACTGCAGTATCTACCGAATAGTAGTTCCTTGTATGACTGCACTAATAGAAAAAAGTTTGCTGATAATAGCACACACTATCTGCTGAATATTAGCAGTTAATTTTGCTGCTATTGTTGCAGTAGTTCTGCTATAACAGCAGCAGTACTGCAATTTCAGAGTGGCAGGCTTACTGAAGAAAAGTCTGTTGTCTGCTGCTTAATTATGAAGGGAATGTTGGAAGAAAAAACAGAACACATATGTAAATGTGTGTCTCAGTGGATGTTTATAATCACCACTGAATGTATACTTTCCATAACCATTTTTCTTTAAATTTAGATACAAAAGGCCACGCCAGTCATGTGCACATTAGTTGAGCAATAACAAAAAATGCGAGCTAGCTCAGCCACATTTTGAAATGTATACCAATTTCCCATTTTCAGCAGACAGACACTGCTGTTTTAGCAACTATTTTTTCTGGTTTGAATAGAGGTGGGAATTTTAGTTCCCTTTAGTGATCGCTCATTTTAGTTCCGTTCCACAAAAGGAACTAGTTCCTTTTCTTAGTTTCTTAACTCTTCTTAGTTCCTTAGCCTAAAATTCGTTTTTTGTACTTTGTTTTAAACAAGTATTAAGTCTCGATGCTAAAAAAACACGAATCGAAGCGCATCCAAACAGTTTAGATTTGTTGGCAATAAAAAAAGAATAATATGCAGATGCCACCACGTTTCTATATTCGTACCACAAATAACTTATTTCCCTTTCACCTAAATCACAACGGACACATATGTTCTCCATTAAAAAAGTTTACGCTTTTATTTAGTTGCTGTATGAAGCTGAAAAATATGGTAATCAGCTGTTCTACAAATTAACAAAATGGAGCAAATGAAAATTGTACATGCAAAAAAAAAGGAACTATGGAACTATAAGAAGGAAAGAGATGGAACTAGTTCCAGCAGTTCCTTAATTGGATAAGTTCCAATGGACTAGTTCCACCCGGAACTACCCAACTCTAGTTTGGAATAACAAATTTGGTTGAGTGTGGTATTGAAATTGTGATTGTGAGAATACTTTTGGGGAATGTGTCTTTGTCTGACTCAAATAGTTCAATACCGATTATACCTAGTGGAAACTCTAATAACTTTCTTTATTCTTTATTTGATAAAAGGTTGAAAGCTCTTCAAAGCTTCCTTTACCAAAAATTTTGTTATGATAAGCCTTCGATCAATCTCATTTTCCACTATTCCGGTGTCATAGTGAGTTCCATCGTATCGTGTGGAAAATGGGTTTTCATCAAAAGCCTTAACATATCCCCCGTTGTTTCTACTCACACTCACATTTTGTCTAACGTTTCAGACCTGGGTTTTAAGAGAAACTTTTTCCTCTTGGCGGTGTCATTGACGCTTTCGACCTAGCCGCAGAAAAGCTTCCAGGAGGCACGTTTTGCCGCTCTGGTATTGCTATTTAATTCCTTGAGCCGTATGTATTACGACGTGCTATTGTAAAAAGTCTGCGCCCCTCCTTCCCAATATTGCGTATCTCCCCGGTCATCCAGGGATTTTCTTGGGCTGATTTCCTTTCCCGAAGAGGACAACTATCTTCGAAAGACTCCACTAGTGCAGTCGTCATCCTGTTGACATACTTGGATAATCGAAATTATCTTGCCCATGTCTTCTTCTGATTAGTCTTCGGAACTTTGGCCATTTGGTTTTCAACTTATTACGGAAGCTTATCAGATTCGGCGTTGGCTGTGCTATTCTAAATTTTGGGCTTTTCCAAATAAATAATATATTTAATTCATTTGATAAATTACTTGATTTAGTCTATGTCAATAGTAGTTTGAGATATTGCAGTCCGGTAACTATTCAGGAGGATCGCTTTCATTCCACCCTACACTTATCTATTGTTTTTCAATCGACTAATGCTCCGAAAAAATCTTCGTCTTGAAAGCACACTGTTTTGCAAAGACAGATTGTGATAAACTTAACTCATTGCTGTCTTCTATTGATTGGGATAACATTTCATGTACAAATGATTTTGGTGACTTAGTATCGAAATTTTACTTTGTTCTAGAAGAATGCTTTGTTAAATCAGTGCCTCGAATAGTCGTCGCTGATGCATCTGGACCACCATGAAATGCGAGAAATCTATCTAAGTTTTTGAATAGCTAAAAAAGACTGTATAAAAAAATTTAAAAAATCGGGATCTACTCGGGACTTTTTGAATAAATCCTTAGCAAGGTCGAAATATAACATGGGGAACAAGAACCAATTTAACCAATCTAATCCAAAGTCTTTCTATAATTTTGTCAATTCCAAGCGTCGCTTTAGTGGCTTACAAAATTATGTTAAATATGGATCTGTATCCGCTGTTAATGATTTGAATATTTCTAAAGTTTTTGCTGATGTTTTTGCAACCACTTATTCAGATAAACTTTATAATCATGATAATAAATATCTCTATGATAACAGTGATGCATATTTTGCAGATGTCACTTTTATTGACGAAAATACTCTTTTGAAGAACTTAGGAATAATTAAGTCAACATTTACTGCTGGTCTCAATGGAGTACCGGCATATATTGGAAGCCATTGTGCCTAGCAGCTTTCGTATCCTTTGTTGTTAATATTCAATAGTTCATTAAAGTCTGGATATCTATCACAAATGTAGAAGGAATCATATATCATACCTTTGTTTAAATCTGGTAGTCGAAACGATGCTCGCAATTACAGAGGTATTTCCAAACTTAGTGATATTCCTAAACAAATGGAAAAAATATGAACTTATCATCAAGTTTCATTATTACTTTCTTCTAGCCAACTCGGTTTCAAAAAGTTACGATCCACTATTTCGAATGTTTTGGAATTTACATGTCTGGTCAATGATGTTTTCAGGAGTCGTAGGCAGGCTGATGTGATATATACTGAGTTCAGTAAAGCTTTTGACACTCTTGTTGATGAAACATGATTTGTGTGGTTTCCAGTAATTCGTAGCTAAAGTGGTTGAGCTCGTTTTTAACTGTTCGTATACAAAGTGTCAAAGTCATTTCTAAACCGATTGTTGTTTGCTAGGGGGTTCCCCAAGGTAGCCATCTGGGCCCGATCTTATTCTGTATCTTTATTAATGATTTGCTCACTTCTATAAGCTATTATAATGATGTGAACATCGTCAGATCCCTCAGTGATCCGGATGAACAATGCCATCTCCAGTCTGACCTGTATTCCTTTTACGATTGGTGCGATATAAACCTGATGGAATTGAATATTCCCAAATGTAAAGTAAAGCGTTTTCAAGAGGGAGTTCTTTTGGTACCAGTTATTTTGTAAGCAGTAATGAGGTTGTTGACAGGTTTAAGGATCTTGGTATGGATCAACGCTTGAGCTTTCGTCCAACATATCTCAATGGCAGTCAGTAAAGCATATGTTGCCCTTGGTTACATGAAACGACGGGGCAATTAATTTAACGATTCTTCAGTGACGAAAGGTTTATATACTTTGTTAGTACGACGAAACCTTGAATATGGTTCCATAGTTTGGGATCGCTACTACAAGCTTTATTTCAATCAGATTGAATCTGTTCACAAACAGTTTCTTTTGTTTTGTCTTCGTGGGCGAGGGTGGGATCGACACTCTCTACCCTCGTATGAGTTTAGATTGAGCCTACCTTCACTAGCAAGTCGAAGAATAATGTTGAATATAACATTTCTGGTGAATCTTATTTATTTCTTATTTGTAGAATTTGTTTAATGTCGCTAGTAAACCCGGCATAAATTTTGAACTTATAACAGTAACATATTTTTGAACTAATTTCGCCAAAAATGATCCTTTTCATCGTTTATGTTATCAGTTCACAGAGATGTCTTAAAAAGAAGTATCATATTGCATTTAAATGCTTAGTAGTTTAAGTTATTTAATACATATGTGTAAGTAGTAGTCTGTAAGTTGTCTGTAAATAGTATCTATGGACTTAGTAATAAAAAAAGACACTGGTACTCGGCCGAGGACCTGCGTCATTTGTCATAAACATTTGAATTGTCAGCGTTGGATGCAATAGTGATGAGGCAGGGATACGGTGGATCATACCTGCCATCACTTTATCTGCCTTTTCGACTCTCCTACACCGCCACCCACGTCGGAGCTGCACCGGCTGGTGACGAAGACAAATCAGACATTTCGGGGGGTAGTACCAACATGCATAAGCAGGGCCAAGCCTTGAATACTAACGACGTAGTAACACTTTAAATTGATAACACTGCTACCTTTGTTAATAGGATTTGGGAGGAGGGTTTAGGTGACACAATATGTTCGGAATATCTAATCGATGAGGTTCTAGGTTTGAGAGTCTCCATGGAGCACACCTTCTCGGATCATCGCAACATTAGATTTGGAATAGCATGGCCAGCGCCGAATCCCATAAGCTTCGCTAACAAGTTAAAAATCAACTGGCCAAAATTTCGAAGACTAATCGGAGGAAGACTTGGGCAAGATAATTTAAATTGTCCAAGTATGTCAACACGATTACGACTGCACCAGTGGAGTCTATCGAATATAGTTATCCTCTTCGGGAAAGGAAATCAGCCCAAGAAAAACGCTGGATGACCGGGGAGATTCACAACATTCGGAAAGAGGTCCGCAGAATTTTTAACAGAGCATGTCGTAAAAAAGAAGATAAATTGGGATATGTATTACACACGGTTTAAGAAACAATAAAGATACCAGAGATGAAAACGTTTATCTTAGAAATCCATGTCCAAACTGAAACGTTAGACGAAATGTGAGTGAGAGCAGAGACAACGGGGGATATGTTGAGGCTTTTGATAAAATCGCATTTTCCTCTCTCACGATGACACCAGAATCGTGGAAAAATGAGGTTGATCGAAGGTTTATCATATCAGAATTTATGGTAAAGGAAGACTTGAAGAGCTTCCAACCATTTAAATCACCCGGACCTGATGAAATATTTCCAGCGTTACTACAGAAGGAGGCGGACTATTTTGGCCTGTATTTTTACAGCATGCCTAGGACTTGCATATACTCCGAAAGCCTGGCAGGAGGCAAGGGTGGTATTTATACCCAAGCCCGGCAATGCAAGTTATGCGTCATCAAAGGCCGTCATACCTTTAAGTCTTACGTCCTTTCTACTCAAAATCATGGATCGCATCCTGGATAGCATGATAAAGAGTAGGACATCCAGCGGACTGCTCAAATGCAAACAACATGCCCATGTCAAGGGAAGGTCTCAATCCCATGGCAGCCGGTTGTACGTACCGGATTGACCCGATGAATTCCTTCATCGGCAAGGGCTGCCGCCTCAGTGTACCACACACTGCTACTACAACAACAACAACAAGGGAAGGTCTGTGCAGACTGCCCTGCACGAGTTTTGCATAAAATAAAAGAATCCTTCGATGCCAAGACCAACATATCGGTGGTATGCATTGGCATCGAGGGGCTTTTAACAATGTGCGGACCGACACACTGATCCAATCTTTAGACCAGTACCTTGTGGGCCGGGTCCTTAGAGACTGGTTAAACCATATGCTAAAGATCAGGTGGATAAATTGTGGGTCCCATGATATAAATATGAGTGAGAAAGTGGCATAAGGCACGCCACAGGGAAACATTTTATCGTCACTCCTATGGGTGACCACCATAAATGACCTACTACGGATGCTGACTTAGGAAGGATTTGAACCCGTCTACGGGCTACGCAGACGATGTTATAATATTTCTGAGGAGTAAGGATTCGAGTAAGTTATGCAGAAAGAATCTTGGAGATGGCGTACGATTGAGCTAGACCTTGGGGTGTCAATATTAACCCTAAGATTGAAATTTACATGTTCACTAGGAAGACGAACGTGGACCAATTTGAGGCACCACGTTTCATCAAAAGAAGGATTTCGAAATCTGAGAAGGTCAAACATTTAGGAATGATCTTGGACAGAAAACTGAATTGGAAGTATCACAATCACGAGCGTACCGAGAAGACTCGCAGATGTTGGACATAATATAGACGGGCCGTGACTGCGCTGGAGAAAAAGTGCAACGTAAGGATAATACAATAGGTTAGGGTAAATGTTGTCTTGGCATAAGCGAAGCGATGAAGACTACTCCGACCCATAGACATACCGATTAAGTGTAAGGCAGCCATTGCGGCTATGAGACTTAAGGCGATGGGAGAATGTATAGAGGATAAGAGCAGGTCTTACCATTGGTATAATCGAGGCGACGTTGGAAGCCTGGAAGAAGTGAAAAAGTTTTCCAATCGGATACCTGAGACGACACTTGAGGTCGAGTGCTGCTGGCAGCGGCACAGGATGGCACGATTCGCATTATCTGGGTGCCGGGCCATAGTGGAGTAAGGAGAAATCAAAGTACAAACGTTTGGCATTAAAGGCCATAAGACTGCCGTCAATATATTTAGTTAACCCGAAGCCTTTCGAGCCAACACCGTTCGAGTTAAGGGCGGGAGCGACTAAAGCGCGTGTAGCACTGTGAAATGATCGGTAGGACGACAAAAATTCAATGGAGAGAAGGAGGTCAGTATAGCTATCATAACGATAAGCAGGACTACGAGCTCACTCCTGCAAAATAGGTGCGCAAATAATAGCATGGGTAGCGGAAGATGAAGCCCTTGGCACATACCCTATGTCACTGCCCGCCTAACAGAAATCGGCACTTAGCTGGGGACACAATTTCAGTCATGGTATGAAAAACAATTGGGGATTTTGGAGTAGCACGGAAGTCCTAACTAAGATTTTCTTTTTTGAGATTACTTTTTAATATAAGGAGCACACAACAAGCCGATTACTGACTAAGGTGTATCATAGAGGCATTTGGTGAATTAATATGCGCATCCTTTTCTCAACCTAACTTGGACGAAAAATATTCAGCCAAAGAAGAAGAGTCAAGTGAGTAGAGTGTGGTGCTCAGGCGATTTTTGTTGCGGCAATCGGCGGCTAAATTTAAGCATGCTACCAAATGCACTGCCGCCAGGCTTGAAATGTTGCACTGCAGCACGCCGTTCGGACTCAGCTTAAAGAGGAGGTTCCTTATCATGGAGCTTAAACTTGAATCGGACAGCACTCATTGAGATGTCCAAAATTGCCCCTGTTACTTAATGAAATGTTCATTGACAAATTTGCAACCGAATGGTTTAAAAGCACAACAAAGTCCTCTATCTACTATTAGCTATAAAAGACGTTAACGGCCTAATAAACATAGAACGTTTATTTATAAAAAATAATCATCATACAGAAAAATATTCTCAGTGAGAGATACCAGTGTGTTGCTTGATCCATTCCAAGTAGCTGGTGACACGGGTAAAGGCAGCTGGGTAACCCTTCTCGCAACCAGCAGCGGAACCGAAGGAAGTCAAACCAATTTGAACACTGTTGGATTTCAAGACCAATGGACCGCCAGAATCACCATTGCAAGTGGAAACACCATTAGGGGTAGAGACGCAAATGTTTGAAGAAGTGATAGTGACACCGAAGGTGGCCATGCAAGCGCTGTTGGTGATGATCTTCATGTCAGCATATTGCAAGTGTGTGGCAACACCATTGGCAGAGTCAGAAGTGCGACCCCAACCAGAAGCGACAGCTTCATCTCCGGCATAGGTGGAGTAAGAGGTGGAAATGGCGGGCAATTTGACGGCCTTGATCTTGCTGGTGTAGGTGACGGAGGGGATCTTGATCAGAGAGATGTCATTCTTCAAGGTCTTGCTGCTCCAGTTGGCATGGATGATGATGTCGTCTTTGCCAACGGTGTGAGTGACTTCGGCGGAGGTGCGTACAGTAGCGCCCAAGTAGACGGTAACCGAGGAGATGCTAATTGGTGGAAAATAAGCCATAAAGTCAATCGTCGGGCAATGTCTCTTGTGATCATCCAACTTACCCATCGGTACAGTGAGCAGCAGTCAATACCCATTTGTTGCCAATCAAAGATCCACCGCACCAGGCAGATGACAAAGCGCTAACCTTCAAGGAAAGACCAACTTGGTAGGGGAATTGTCCAACGGCGGCATCATGACCATTGGTAATGCGGCCCTCAGACTCAACAACGGGCATAACAACGTTGCGGGATTCCAAAG
Organism: Stomoxys calcitrans; assembly: GCF_963082655.1. Lineage (NCBI taxonomy): Eukaryota > Metazoa > Arthropoda > Insecta > Diptera > Muscidae > Stomoxys > Stomoxys calcitrans. The sequence goes on along the minus strand of NC_081552.1, from coordinate 156,345,014 downwards.
TGGCCCCTCTCAAGTCGAAGGCTGAAGCGGTGGCCAAGGCCAAGGCGAAGACAATGAGCAATTTCATGATACCGTTGAAGAAACACAACTGATGGTAGACCGGAGCAGTGTTTTCATTATATAGCCAAAATATTTGAATATTTCGGCCTCTTCCGCCTTTAAAAAAAAAAAAAAAAAAAAAAAAACTGAAGCATTGATAAGATACCATTATAGATGGACAAAGACTTGATATTGCTCAAAATTAATTTAGATTTGGTGTCGTTTTTATCTATGCTTAATACGAAATTTGTAATTCATCCACTCCACTTGACTTTCTATTCAGTGATAATGAAATCCATTTTGCAAATCCAATATTGAATTACTCCGCACATTTTTATTATTATTTCCCTGATATCGTGTATTCCTGGAACAATACACTTTTTCGAGTACCCCATATCTGGTAAATTAAGCTAAAGAAGATTTGTACGCATACTACATACAACCCAAAAGTGAAATGCCGCTGTCCGAAGATTCACGACCTCGTGTTAATAAATATAGATTATTTTCGAGTACTGAATTGGAACTCATTGTACATTGCGAAACAAATCATATCAAAGGCGGGTGCGGAAAGTTAATATCTACGGCGAAAATCTGTCATTATTTCGGCTATGAAATTAATGGGTTGGCCAAGCCCCCTATCAGTTGCGTACTTTCGGTAACGAAATGAAGTTCCTCATTGTTTTCACCTTGGCTTTGGCCACCACTTCAGCCTTCGACTTGAGAGGGGCCACTTTGGAATCCCGCAACGTTGTTATGCCCGTTGTCGAATCTGAGGGTCTCATACCCAATGGTCACGATGCCGCCGTTTGACAATTCCCCTATTAAGTTGGTCTTTCCGTGAAGGTTGGCACTTTGTAGTCTGCCTGGTGCGGTGGATCTTTGATTGGCAACAAACGGGTGTAGACTGCTGCTCACCGTACCGATGGGTAAGTTGAAGGTTCACAGGAGACATTGCCCGATGATTGACTTTATTGCTTTTTTTTTCCACCCATTAGCATCTCCTCGGTCACCGTCTACTTGGGCGCTACTGTACGCACCTCTGCCGAAGTCACTCACACCGTTGGCAAAAACGACAAACTGGAGCAGCAAGACCTTGAAAAATGACATCTCTTTGATCAAGATCCCCTCCGTCACCTACACCAGCAAGATCAAGGCTGTCAAATTGCCCGCCATTTCCACCTCTTACTCCACCTATGCCGGTGATGAAGCTGTCGCACATCTGATTCTACCAATGGTGTTGCCACACACTTGTAATATGCTGAAATGAAGATCATTACCAACACCACTTGCAAGGCCAGCTTCGGTGCTACTATCACTTTCTCAAACATTTGCGTCTCTACCCCTAATGGTCTTTTCACCTACAATGGTTATTCTGGCGTTCCCTTGGTCTTGAAATCCAACAGTGTTCAAATTGGTTTGACTTCATTCAGTTTCGCTGCCGGTTGTGAGAAGGATTACCCAGCAGCCTTTACCCGTGTCACCAGCTATAGCTCGTAAATAAACCGATCTCCAAATTTGACTTCTTGAGCCCCGCAATTTTCGTCCGATTTGGCTAAAATTTTGTTATGACTTCCAACAACTGTGCCAAGATCGGTCCAATTCAGTGTATATCCCATAGAGCTCCCATATAAAGCGATGTCCCGATTTGACTTCTTGAGCCCCTGGAAGGAACCATTTTCGTCCGATTTGGCTAAAATTTTGTTATTACTTCCAACGACGGTGCCAAGTACGGCCCAAATCGGTTTATTACCTGATATAGCTCCCATATAAACTGATCTCCCGATTTGACTTCTGAGCCGCAATTTTTGACCGATTTGGCTGAAATTTTGCATGCGGTGTTCTGTTACGACTTTCTACAACTGTGCCAAGTACGGTCTAAATCAGTCTTTAACCGATATAGCTCCCATGTAAACCGGTCTCTCGATTATCCTTGTTCGGTTCCTGTAAGCTTTAATTTTACTGTTGGATGGAAGTTTGGTATGTAGAATAAAATTATGCCCTTCAACTAAATTTAGCTTGTATAAATTTTTAGCAGAACCCATGGTGCTTGGTTCCCGAGATTCGGCCCGGCCGAACTTAGCACGCTTTTACTTGTTATTGTTTAATATATTAAAAAAACATATATATAAAATATAAATAAACATTCTAGATTTATTAAAAACTAAAAAGAAAATTCAATCATTAAGCTCGACTCGAGAGAGAAAAAAAAAATTATAACAATAGAAAAACTTAACATATTTCTCTCAAACACTCCAAGCACTGCCTTGTCTGTTTTTGCAAGTTCCTATGCTTCGAAACCATATAATAGCACTGCTTGTATTGTGTAATCTTAAAGGACCAGGTTGGCTTTGGCGTGTACTCTGAAGAACTGAAGGACTGGTCATATCAAGAAGGTTACGCCACCACTGTAGTGTATATCGGGCGGTGATCCTTGCAATTAAAGAAGTGGAGGAGTGGCGATGGCAATCGCCCTCGTCTGTCGCAGATCTCTCAACAAGATGGCTGAACAGTTCCAAATTCATCGGGGAATTGTAGAGTGAGTGAGTTTGCGAGACTACAAACTGCCTCCCACATTCAGGGGAACTGGAATCTGTGGATATGTCTCTAGCAAGGCCACCGCAACGTAGAGGTTGGCATGTCCGCCTATAACTCTGAACGCTCGCGTTCGAATCCTGGCGAGAACATCAAAAAAATTTTAAAACATGGTATGGCAGCCATGAAAAAACCTGTCTTCAAGGCAGCTGTCGGCTATAATAAGGAGGCCCCTTATCATTGTGCTTAAAACTTGAATCGGACAGCACCCATTGGTATGTAAGAAGTTTACCATTTCTTTAATGGAATGTTCATGAGCAAATTTGCATTTTTCTCTAGGTCATCAGGATCAGGCCCGAAGAGTTACGAATGACCGATGGTCACATAGTGGGGTTGTGAACACTCCAAAATTATGTGGCCCAATCTAGACTTGGAGAGGTCTACCCCTTTGCAGACGCTATCTAGAACAGATATCTCAGTCATCGGTCCGTAACATCTTCTGCAGAAGCTGTGAGGATGTCGATAAAGAGGAGAATACAAAACATCTGTAATGTCCAGCACTTGCAGTCAGAAAGAGTTCCATTTCTTTGAGGACTTGTCTGATTTAGCGGATTTGAACATTTGGATGGTTTAACGGTACAATCTAGTAGGCATATTTCTTCCTTTTCCTGTTCCTGTGGTATGACAATGGACGAAAACGTCTAATTTAGTCTGGTGCCAGACTGCCACTTATACCTAACCTAAACCTTACCATAGTGTAAGTTTTGTCTGTAAGGAAGTTGCCTCAATGCTAAATTGCCTGCCTAAGCAAAAAGCATGTAGTAGGGTATCAGCAACCGTCATACTTCAGAACCTTGCCACTTTTGCAGATATACCAAACTCAGACATGGCTTGAAATACCTTCGAATAGGGCTGTCGAGAACTGCTTTAAAGTCGACGAAGAGATAGTAAGTGTCGATTTGTCCTTCTCGGGTTTACCAGGATTTCGTGCAGTGTGAAAATTTGTTATATGGTGGCCAAGTTGTCTCTTTAACTTTATATTTTAATATGCCATGGGCACCAGACTTATTCCTCTGCTGTTGGCATATACTGCCTTTTCTTTTTTTTCCGTGTATGGGAAATAGTGTTCTACGGTTCCAATCATCAGGTTAGTGTCCGTTTAGCCGGATCGGGTGCAAGAGCTAATGCATGCGCTGCATCAGCGTGTCACTTCCGGTTTTATAATATCTGACACCAAGTTTTGAGGTGCCTCTCACCACTTGATTTTTCCATCGACCTTTTGGACGTTTCGGTTTTCGTGTACCATCGTGATCGCCTTCAAAAGACTTCTTTGCTGAAGCTTTATCACTAATTCTGACAACATGACCTAGCCAAGCTAACCATTGTATTGTGATACGTTGAACTATGCTAACGTTGTCATGCAGCTCAGTTCGTGGTTCATACGATGCCGATATTCTCCACATAAGCACATAACTTCTGCACTGACTAACCGATTTCGCTGAAATAGGGAACGTATGTTGTATTAAACCTCCCGACATCCATACTGAATATGTTCTAGATCAGACCATATTTCGATTGTAGCTATAATATGGACCGCATTGCCGACATGGTGCCTAAATCCTCCCATCATCCAAACAGCATATGATCCAGATCCGACTATATGTAGATATAGCAGCCGTATATACCGATCTTCAAATTTAGGGTCTTAATCTTGTAACGGGGTTCTTGGAGCCTAAATCCAATATGATCCGGACCAGTCTCCATTTGAATATATGATATGAGATATGGCAGTGAAACTATAACAAAAAAAGGATCATCAATATATCTATGGTGGTGGATCCAAAGTATCCAAAGTTTGGCACGGCCGATCTGAACATACTTAACCGAATTTGTTATTCAAAACAGCAAAAATGTTTGCTAATACAGCAGTTTTTGTCTGCTGAAAATAGGAAAGCCGACATTACTGCTGTTTCGGCAAACATAGGGCTGCTGTATTAGCAAACATTTCGTTCAGTTGAATCAGCAAACAAAATCTGCTGTTTTAAGTACAAAAATCTGCTGAAAAAATGTGTATACTATTTTTTATGTTCGTCTGCTACTTGTATTGAATACTTTAGGTATTTTTTAGAAATTTTGTTGAAAGAGGTGATTTAAATTTGTGGAATATTACTGCAAAGAAGCTAACCAATCCATTGGTATACATTTCGTAATGTGGCTGAGGTAGCTAGCATTTCTTGTTATTGCTCTACTAATGAGCACATGACCTTTTGTATCTAAATTGAAAGCAAAAAGATTATGAAAAAATTTACATTCAGTGGTGATTATAATCATCCACTGAGACATACATTTACGTCTGTATTTTATTTTTTCTTCTAACATCCCCTTCATAATTAAGCAGCAGTCATTTTCAGCGAACAACCGACTTTTCAGCCGCGCTTAAATTGCAGAACTACTCCTTCAAACTAACTAATTCAAACTAACTACTAATATTCAGCAGACAGTGTTTGCTATTTACAGCAAACTTTTTTCTACGAGTGTGTTTAAGAGTTCTTGAGACCTAAATCAAATATGGTCCGGACCAGTCTCGATTTAAATATAACTATGGATATGGCAGTGGAGTTATCGAAGAATAGGATAATCAATATATCCATGGTTGTTTTTATTTCTTATGTCGCAAGAAATAGAACGAATAGAGAATATTTGTCACAGCTGAATGACATAATAATAAGAACTTCACATAATCAAATTGTTGTATCATTTTTTAAAACTGAGCTGGAAAAAAAAAATAAATGCGCCTTCTATTGTCCGTTACTCTTTTATTTATTTGCCGCTTGCTCCCGCTCATGTTAGAATGGTTACAATTTTGCATAGCTGCTTTGTGTGTTTATTAGAAGTCCTCCCTTGCAGGTCTTTTATTTGACTATTAAGTTTCTTTCAACCATAACCACAACCAAAGTACTTAACCACTAGCTGGACTAGATATAGGATACAGCTGGCAGAAAACCGACAACAGAAATAAGTGTGCTACAACAACAACCAACAAGCAACCACCAGCACCTATCATTACCATCATCATTGGTAATAGTTGACCAACTTTCTGAATACCTTCTTTTGTTTTTCGCTGGCCTTTTGTCAGAAAAAATGACGATATCAAAGTGCTCTTTCAAAGGGTGGCATGTGTTGGGATGTTGGCACATGTTTGTTGTTTATTTTTATACACACCACCACATTGCGTTTGTAACATCTCGAAATATTGATCTACGAACCCATAAATTATTCATATATTCTTGTTCGTCTTGACATTCGAAGTCGATCCGATACTTCATTGGTGATTGCAAATCGCCCGTATCATCAAAATCGGATGAAAAATACAATTCATACCCTATATCATTACCTTATATCCGGAAATCAATCTATATGGCAGCTATATTAAAATATGATCCGATCTAAAGCACATTTAACAAATAGGTTAAGGTATCTATCAGAACTCGAATGTGCCAAATTTCATCGAAATCGGATGAAATATGCTCTTTTTAAAGGCTCGAAACACGATATCATAAGGGTCTCACTGTGCCAATTTTCATAGAAATCGGGTAATAAATGGATTTTTTATGGCCTTAATGGGCTTATAGGGCAGATATGTCCAAATATGGTCTGATCTGGACCACAATACACAGAAATAGGTAGGGGTCTACCAGAACTCATTGTGCCAAATTTCATCGAAATCAGATGAAAAATGACCAATTTATTGTGTCAAGACTTTAAGTCTGCCGATCGGTCTATATAGAGGCAATATATATCTAAAATGAATTCGCTCGGAGGGTTTAGGGTCATTTATGTTTGGATATTGGATGTACTCCATTCTTAAAGGACAGTTTTAGAATCCCATTTTCTCATGGGGATTTTGGGAGCCGGAAGGACCCCAGGATGGTGGTTGGTGGATTTAGGGGTGGTATGGCCCCAAAAGCGTGGTGCCGAATGTGAGTATCAATTGCTCTACTCCCAAATACTTTTCATTTGAGCCCCTTTTCTAATTTCAATGGTCGATTTCCTCGCCCTCTTTTGGGGGTGTTTTGGGGGAGGGGCGGTCCCCAATTGCTTGATCCCACATTTGGATATCAGATTCGTATTCTACTCTCAAATGCCTTTTATTTGAGCCCCATATTGCCATGGCCTGTAAATAAGTCCCATTAAATAAGCTCATTCGGTAAAACACTCCCCAAACAGGAGAGTGCTCTACTCCCCAATATCTTTCATTTGAGCCCCATATTGCCATGGTCGGTAAATATGTCCGATTTAGAGATGCTTTGGGGAGTGGGGTTGTCCCCCAAACATTAAGCCCTGAAAAAGGAAATCAGCATCGTGCTCTACATAAGGGGAGTTTGTGGGATGAGGCATCCCCAAACACTTGGTCTCAAAATTGATCCCAAATTCTTTTTCTAATTACAAATACCTTTTATTTGAGCACCATATTACAATAGTCAGCAAAGATGTCCAATGGGACGTCCCCCAGGCCGTTGATCCCGAATGCTGATATCAGATTCGTGCTCTACTCTCAAATATCTTTTGTTTGAGTCCCGTATTTCCATAGTCGGCAAACAGGTCCGGTTTGGGGGTGATTTGGGAGATGGGTAGGTCACTGGGCGACCTGGCCCCAAAAATATGTATCAGATTCGTATTCTTCCCTAGAATACGTTTTATTTGAGCCCCATAGACACTTTTTCGCAAATGTTGACATCAGATTCGTGCTTTACTCCCAAAGACCTTTCATTTGAACCACATATTGCGATGGTTGGTAAATTTGCGGTGGAGGGGCGGCCCCCAAGCACTTGGTCACAAATTTGGATATCAGATTCTTTTTCTACTCTCAAATACCTTTTATTCTGAATACCTTCTTTTGTTTTTCGCTGGCCTTTTTCACCAACCGCCCATAGTGTACCATCTGGGAAAACTTCAAGAAAATCGTTTCAGTCGTTTTTGAGTCTATACGGAACTCACAAACAAACCGACAAACAAGCAATTATGTTTATTCTTTGTATACCCTCCACCATAAGATAGGGGGTATACTAATTTCGTCATTCTGATTGTAACTACTCGAAATATTCGTCTGAGACCCCATAAAGTATATATATTCTTGATCGTCGTGAAATTTTATGTCGATGTCCGTCCGTCCGTCTGTCTGTCGAAAGCACGCAAACTTCCGAAGGAGTAAATACTTCTTATTAGTGTAGGTCGGTTGGTATTGTAAATGGGCCATATCGGTCCATGTTTTGATATAGCTGCCATATAAACCGATCTTGGGTCTTGACTTCTTGAGCCTCTAGAGTGCGCAATTCTTATCCGATTGGGATGAAATTTTGCACGACGTGTTTTGTTATGATATCCAACAACTGTGCCAAGTATGGTTCAAATCGGTCCTTAACCTGATATAGCTGCCATATAAACCGATCTTGGGTCTTAACTTCTTGAGCCTCTAGAGTGCGCAATTCTTATCCGATTGGAATGAAATTTTGCACGACGTGTTTTGTTACGATATCCAACAACTGTGCCAAGTATGGTTCAAATCGGTCCATAACCTTATATAGCTGTCATATAAACCGATCTTGGGTCTTGACTTCTTGAGCCTCTAGAGGGCGCAATTCTTATCCAATTCGAATGAATTTTGGCACGTAGTAGTTTGTTATGATATCCAACAACTGTGCCAAATATAGTTCATATGGTTCATAACCTGATATAGCAGATCTGGGGACTTGACTTCTTGAGCTTCTACAGGGCTCAATTTCTATGCGATTTGGCTGAAATTTCGCAAGACGTTTTTTATTGTTACTTTCAACAACTATGTCAAATAAAGTACAAGTCGGCTCATAACCTGATATAGCTGCCATATAACGACGGATTCCGACGGATGCCACGACGGATTCTCTCATGACCATTAACATACGTGTTTATAATTTTCTGAATCGGTCTATAGGCCGATACAGCTCCCATATAAATCGATCTCTCTATTTTACTTCTTGAGCCCACAAAAGGGCGCAATTCTTATTCGAATTGGCTGACATTTTACACAGGTCTCCAACATATAATTTAATTGTGGTCCAAACCGGACCATATCTTGATATTGCTCTAATAGCAGAGCAAATCTTTTCTTATATCCTTTTTTTTTGCCTAAGAAGAGATGCCGGGAAAAGAACTCGACAAATGCGATCCATGGTGGAGGGTATATAAGATTCGGCCCGGCCGAACTTAGCACGCTTTTACTTGTTTATTTTACAATAGATTGTGCATATTGAGAAGGATGCCAATATGCACAATCTATTTGGCGAAACTTTAAAAATTGTCAATTTCCGAGTTTGCCATCCGCACTCGACCGAGCTGTTCAATCTACTGACTGCTTTTTGCTCAGTCAAAAAACAAGGAACAAATTTTGTGTGTGAAAGTGTCTATGCCAGTGACGAGCACATAATTACAAATATTTGCAAGCCCATGGGCTTGCTTGGAACTACTTTCTTATATACGTAAAATAAATGTGCAATAGTGTGAGTATTTTCGCCCATCGCTGATCTATGCGCTTAAATACTCACCCTCTCTTTCTAGTAGGAGAGACACAAGAGAAAAACTGTTTCCTCCTGTAAACGAAAAATCGTTATTTTTTTACGCGTAGTACTCAAATAAAACGCAGCTCATATTTTTTCGAATCTAAATTTCCATTTAATTTTGCACTTGGAATATCTTTGACAAGGTATTATTCTCATTTGATAGATTTTGCATTATGCTCCGAATTAATAGTTTCTAAAAAAACAAAAATCGTCATTAAAATGACAGCACCCTTCTTCTTCCAAGCGTATAGTAGTGAGACAATTGAAATAAGATATACAAAAAAGCCAGCAAATGAAGCCATACATTGTTTATGTTTCACTCAAGCATTGTTAAGGGTGATTTAAAGAAGTGTTCTGTGGTATTATCCTCCCTTGTCCATGTCCATTTGCCATGAGGAAGTGTTTTCTTTTTAATTAGTATTAATTCCGGATATTGTGGATTTGGTATTTATGTTGGTTAAATACCAAACGCAGTAGTTGTTGGGTTGACCAATAATAGATGGTTAAGCTTTTTTATACCCTACACCACTACTGTGGTACAGGGTATTATAACTTAGTGAATATGTTTGTAACACCCAAAAAGAAGTGAGATAGACCCATACCGATCGACTCAGAATCACTTTCTAATTCGATTTAGCCATTGTTTAACAGATTCTCTAGAAATTCGGCAGGAATGATTTTTTAATGACTCCCGAGATTAGTGGTGTATTTGAGATTTAGAAATAGATGTCATATATATCGCCCGATTTTCACTTCTATGGTCACTGAAATATGCAAAGTCATTACGATCTGGCCATAATCGTCTGGTTCTAGGGGACTTTAATGCGCATCACACTTCATGGTACTCTCCCCTAGGTAACGACCAGCGTGGTAAGGCTTTGGCAGAGCAGATTGTAGGCTCCACGTTTTGCACAGTGAATGAGGATGTCCCCACTTGAATTATGAGGAGGTACAGCAGCTCGCCAGACATTTCCATTACATCTCCTGATCATCTGAGTGACGTATCCTGGCAAGCCGTCATCTCTTTGGGGTCAGACCACCTCCCCAAAATTCTCACCATCGACCGACCATCAAACTTCATAACCTCTAAGCGCCGACTTTTGTCAATCATAAGAAAGCCGATTGGGCTGGCTTCAGAGATCGCTTTAACGAACTGGCACCCCCCTCGGATGTGCTAATTGCCGAGAGGAAATTCCGATACATCATTAACGCAGCACCCGGTCGAATACCCCAAATGCGGCCCAATTTGAGCGAGCTGAATCTGGAAATAAACAGGGTTGTCAACGAACATAAGCGTAATATGTGGCAGGAACACTTGGAGCAATGTAACTTAGTTACCGGTTAAGGCAAGCTGTGGTCTACAGTTAAACCTCTCGCGAACCCCGGTAGACGAGGTGACAGGATCTCAGTCACTTTTGGCGAAGTAACCGTGACTGATCCGAAGAGATGCGCCAGGTTGTTCAACCGTCAATTTATTGTGCATCCCGAGAGTGACAGGGCAAGGAGGAGAGCCATTCACCGTATATCCGTAGTCTCCACGCCGATGGACAGTCATCGAAATTTACCGTGGGCGAAGTACGAATGTCATCCGTGGCGCCAAATCATCCAAGGCGTTGTGCCCCGACGGAATCTTTACATTGATGCTGAAGAATCTGGATTTACCTGGAGTTGAATACCTTACTACTGCCCTCAACCTGTCTTTGAACACTTTTATAGTTACCGATGTCTGGAAAATAGGCAGAGTGATCCCGCTACTGAAGCCTGGAAAAGAACCGAGTTCGGGGTAGTCGTACAGACCGATCTTCCTTCTCTCACCAGTAGCAAAGACACTTGAGGCATTACTCCTCCCGAGCCTCGTAGGAGTACTTCCATTCGCCGAGCATCAACATGGATTTCGAAGACTGCATAGCACAACAACAGCTTTGCATGCCATCACCGCACACATTTGCCTTGGCTTCAATCAACCCAGGCCATGTGATAGGACGGTCCTCGTGACTCTGGTCCTATCGAAGGCATTCGACACGATCAGCCATGCCAAACTCTATGAGCACATCGCCAATACGTCCCTCCAGGCGCGAAACGATGGGTCGCGAATTATCTGTGTGGTCGCCAGTCATTTGTGGAATTTAGGAATAAAAAGTCGAAGCACCGTAGAGTGAAACAGTGCCGGAGATATCACCCCAAGGTGGGGTGATATCTCCGGCATTGTTTAACCTCTCCTTATCCTCCATTCCATCCCCTTCTGGCGGCATAGAGATCGTATCATATGCGGACGATTGTACGATCATGGCATCAGGTCCCCCACCACATTGATGACATCTGCGATAGGTTAAACATCTACTTAAACGAACTTGCCTCATATTTCGCTGCAAGAAATTTGAAGATATCTGCCACCAAATCTGCAGTCACATTGTTCACTACATACACGCATGAGGTGCGTAGGGAGCGATGGTCGACGGAGTGACAATTCCGACCATCAAGTGTCCCAAAATACTTGGTGTTACACATTCCCCCCCATGCCACAGCAATTTGCGATTAAGTCGAAAGTAGAAACAAGGTCCTCAAGTCACTTGCCGGCAGCACTTGGGATGCTGATAAAGAAACCTTGTTGACCACGTACAAAGCAATTGGCCGATCTGTGATTAGTTATACAGCGCCAGTTTGGTCTCGTCAGCTCTGTGACACGCAGTGGAATAATATCGAGATCTGTCAAAATGCCGCCCTCCGAACGGCAACGGGTTGTCTTCTCAGTTCTCATGCGGACCACCTAGATCAGGAGACGAAAGATCATACCATGCTGTCTAAGCAATAACTTGTGGGCTGTTATCGCATAGACCATCCAAATCATCATCTTGTAGATAGATATCCAGGTAGATCTTAATGATCTAGAGCGTGAGGTTCAGCGCTATAAGATAGAACCTCTAAATCAAGCGGCATATCAAGCAGGTCTAGACAACACGGTAGCAGATGCGGTAAATGGCTACCGGGTTAATGTAGTCCTTGGAGAGCGGCCGCCTCCCATTGCACCTGAAGAAAGTGACCTCCCCCGGCAAACCAGAGTAGTTCTGGCTCAATTACGTTCCGGCAGATGCAGCCGCCTCAACTCCTACAGAGCAAGGATTGATGCCGACGTGCAAGATGTGTCCCGATTGTAACCATCGACCGCACGATACACGTCACCTGTTTAACAGCCCAGCCAGACCCACTTGCCTCAGACCCAGAACCCTGTGGACGCACCCCATCTTAGTCGCAGAGTTCCTGGGTCTTGACACTCAACAGAATCAAGCAGACGAAAGATAGAACACAACAAATCAAACAACAACAATTAAATTAGAACAAATAAAGCGGTCGAAGGCGGCCTTGTAGTCGACGAAAAGATAGCAAGTGTCTAGGGTCTTTTCTGGGATTTGGCACTGACACAAAGTGTTGCCAATTTTTGGCCCATTTCCGTACAAGGCTTTCTTCAGCGAGACGACTAAGAATATATGTGTATACCTTGAAAGATTGCAGATCGATATTTCGATTTCGATTGCAAACAGATGGATGGCCTATGGTTTTTTTTACGAAATAAAAATCCAAATAAAAATCTCTGTACCATTATTTCCCAAACTATGGTTTATTTATTTTTTTAGGTGTTATCTAATCTTTACATGTTGTCATCAGATATTTCTTTTGAGACCTACTTATGTTTTCGATACATATTGTTTTTGGGAAACTTGTATCCTGCAATTTTATTGATCTGGCCAGACTACGTGTTTTGAACAAAATAATCATAAAATAAACAAAATGCAACGGTCAATGACTTTATGCTGCCACAACGTTGCATTTGTGTGTGTGGCGGGCATAGTACTTCAGAATTATTTCCTATTTCTGGTTTATTTCCATTGTCTTCTTCTTTGGTATTTCAAATAAACAAAAGCGCCGATACCTTGGCGTTTCTATAGCAAACAATCGAGCGTATGAGCAAGCCGGTGAGTGAGTGAATGAGTGAGTGAGAGTGAATGGTTACGGACTGTGTTTTTTAATGGTTTTAATTACTTCGACAAGTACGAAAGCAGTAGCGCTGACGAAGGAAGGCGATGGTAGACAAACGTCTTGGAAACGAAATATAGCAACAAGCCATGCCACACCATCGAACTACCGTTCCAGAAGTGCAATCGTAATTGGTGCCATGGGATTGACTGACTGACTAACTGACATAACTGCATTAGCAGGTCGTCATCGATACCACCATGTAGGCGGTGAAGGGTAGTTTCGTGTTGCCTGCCTTTGTTTATGCTGTTCTATTTTTTATAGTCACGAAGTTTGTGGCAGTCAATACTCTGTCGACCGGTTGTTTGGCTGTCTGACGGTAGCATAAAATCGAATGGCGTTGAACGAACGAAACCCGTTTTCAAAAAAAAAAAAAAAAAAATAATGCCGCTCAAAAAAAATCGATTGTCTGAGGTTCGTTCGGAGGGAAACTACGCCAGTGGGTGCATTTAGAACTTGCAGCAATTGGAATTCGACCCTAGAAGAGTACAACAGCCAGCAATAAAAAGTGAAGCAACTGCATTTTGTGGCGTACGTGAGTTGCTCCAAAGAAATGCTAATAGAAAGGAAGAATGTTGAAAAGAACGATTGTGTATTTGTGTCTTACCATAGCTGTAAACAATGGATACTCTACAAATAGGGCTGCTTACATTTGTGAGGAGAAATATGAAGAGGTTTTACTTTTTTTTTTCAAAATAGGGATGTCATTTGGAATATATCGAAATCTGTATGAAAGAACCAATAAATCAAGAGGCTTCAAATTTGACGTCATTTGCCAAGGATGTGGTTATTGAACTATTTCCACAACATGAATTCAAACTAGGCTAAATTTGCTAGTGTATACGTTATTTTAAAATTACTAGATGAATGTAACTCAGTTGTAAGAGGTTAGGTTAGTATAGCTGGCAAACTATCGACAATCGCAACTTTCAATATTTTCAATAGCTTTAATAATAAATATCGATAGCATCGATACTATCGTTAATTTTCCATCACCTATATTTCAAACGAAAATTAGAAGTAAAAATCACGAGATTGAATTACATATAGAAGCAATATCAATACATAGACCAAATAAAACCAAGGTTAGTTAGAAGTCATGAGAGAAATCATTGTACAAAATTGTAGTCTAATCTGATGAAAATTGCGCCCCCTATAGGCGCAATGTATCTTAAAGGATACATTCAGTGTTGGATTGCTTATTTTTGTATAATTAAAAAAAAAAAAAATACTTTTGCGATAGTATCTATCGGAAAAATATTAATCGATATTCAGTCAAAAAATTGAATATCGATAGTGCCATCGATATTTTGCCAGCTCTACACTATAGACATACACCTAAGTCAGTAATCGGCTTGTTGTGAGCTCTAAAAACTAAAAAGTAACCTCGATAAAGAATATCTAAATTAGGAATTCCGTGCTACTTACAAAATCCTTAATTGTTTTCCATGCCACGCCCCTAAGTCTGCTATTGTGTCCCCACCTAAGTGCCGGTATCTGTTAGATGCAAAAGCCGGGCAATGACAAAGGAAATGTTCCAACGTCTCATCATCTTCGCCCCATGCCCTACACATGCTATCACTTGCCGCACCGATTTTACATAAGTGAGCTCGTAGTCCTATGTGTCTCGTTATGATACCAATAGCTATACTCACCTCCTTCTTATATACACCCAAATCGTTTGCCCTTTCATTCCCCCTCACTCGGTTATGGCCTAGCAAACAATCGATGCGGATCGTGCCATCCTCAGAGAAGGCGTTAATCTAATTCCTCCACTGCAAGATTGTTCGTGACCTTAACGTCCTGGTTGTTATTGCCCTTGTGGCAATTTTACTGTCGGTAAAGATGTTCACACTCGACGTCCTCGCGTTAGCACCACTACATTTCACGCATTCCGTAATCGCCCGGATCTCCGCCTGCAGGACCGTATTATGGTCAGGCAGTCTAAAACAGATGTCAGTCCCTGGGTTCTTAATGTAAACCCCCAGGCCCACTCTGTCCTCTAGCTTTGATCCATCCGTGTAACATGATCTTCCGTCAGTCTACCACTGTGCCGCTGCCTCGCACTCGAACGCAAGTGTCGTCTCAGGTATCTGATCGGAAACCTCTTCCCTTCCTTCAAGGTTTCCTATCGGCGCCTCGATTATATGAGCTGCTCCCATCCTCAATCCATTCTCCCATCGCCTTATGTCCATTGACTCACACTAAATCTGTAAGTCAATGAGTTGGATATCTAGAATAGTCTCCAGTGCGATGAGGACCACGCCCACTAGGGTCCTCATCGCTCCGCCTATGCCAAGACAACATGTTCTCTGAATATGTTGTATGGTCCTAATGTTGCACTTTTTCTCCATAGCAGTCCACCAAACTACTGAGGCGTAAGTAAGTATTGGTTTAATCAGGCTTCTGTAGAAGTATACCTAGTCAGGTATTGAAATCGTTTTTTTTTTTAGGAAACGTGGGGCGTCAATTGGCCCACCTTCTACATCTAAGTGCAGGCCAGTCTCCACCGACCTCCTCTTAACATAGGCTTGCTGTTTGTATTTGAGCAGTTCGTTGAATGTTCTACTCTTTATCATGGTGTTCACAATAGGTCTGTAGGCCTTTGGTGTCACATAACTTGCCTGGCCGGCAAAATACCTCCCTTGACTCCTGCCAGGCTTTTGGAGTACATGCAAGTCCCAGGCACGCTGTGCAAATATTGGCCGGGTGGGGCGCCTCCTTCTGTAGTAACGCTGGAAATATTCCATCAGGTTCGAGTGACTTAAATGATTTGAAGCTCCTCAAGGATTCCTTCACCATAAATTCCGCAATTATAAACCTTCGATCAATATCATTATACCAAGATTATTCCAAGACAAGAAAATGGATTTTCATCAAAAGCCTCAACATGTCCCCCGTTGTCTCTGCTCTCACTCCCATGTCGTCTACGAATGTTTCAGTTTGGACAATCGTTTCAAAGAGAAACTTTGTTATCTTGGTGGCGTCATTAACGCTATCGATCTGTTCGCAGAAAGCTTCCAGGATGCACGTTTTGCCGCTCTAGGAATCTCATTGTATTCCTTGAGCCGTGTGTAATACACATCCCAATAAGCTTCCACATATCAATGAGTGCAGTCCGATTTAAGCTCAATGATACGGGGCCTCATTTTATTAGCCGAGTACAAACGGCGAGCCGCAGTGCGACACCTCTTTGGAGAGAAGTTTTACGTGGCACAGTACCTCACAAATGTCGCAAATTTCTGATGGTCTCGCCAGGATTCGAACCCTTGGCGTTCAGCGTCATAGGCAGACGTGCTAACCTCTACGCTACGGTGGCCTCCCAATTATAAATCAAATTACAAAATTTAGAATGACAAGTTGTATTAACCGCTCCTACATCAGTGCCAAGTTTGGGTCACATAGGCTAAACTTTCGGTATGGTCCTCATATAGACCTTTTTCCGATTTTACCCTAAGACCTGCAACCTGTATATATTCTTGATAGTAATGATATTTTAAGTGGATCTTGCGATCTCCGTCTGCAGATCGAAAACATGTTCACTTTGGGAGTAAAGTTAGGCGCTTGCTATTTTGCACATATACCGACTTCTTTAGCGATTTGTCTCAACATTTTCCAAATGGTGCTTTGCTACCACTTTCTACAAAAAAAGACTGATCTCTCATTTGACTTTTTAAGTCCTAGAGGGTTCAATTTGGAGGCCACCTTAGCGCAGAGGTTAGCATGTCCGCCTATGACGCTGAACGCCTGGGTTCAAATCCTCGCGTGGCCATCAGAAAAAAATCGGTGGTTTTCCTCTCCTAATGCTAGCAACATTCGTGAGGTACTATGTAAAACTTCTCTCCAAAGAGGTCTCGCACTGCGGCACGCCGTTCGCACTCGGCTATAAAAAGGAGGTCCCTTACCATTGAGCTTAAACTTGAATCGGCTGCACTCATTGATATGTGAGAAGTTTGCCCCTGCTTCTTAGTGCAATGTTCATTTGTATTTACAGAGGGTTCAATTTCTAGCCGATTAAACCATAAACCACGTTAGTATATTCCAAAATGACTTATAACTGAATACATCATATCTGTTCTGATGTCCACAATCTGTGCTAAGTATGATCGGTCTTTGCAATGGTATAGACCCCACATAAACCAATCCCTGGATTTGAATTCTTGAGCATCTAGAAGCCTCAATTTTCACCTGATATGGCCGAAATGTGGCACAAAGACTTCTGTTCAGACTTTCAACATCTGTGCCAAGTATGATCCGAACCGGTCTTTAGACTGACATAGGTCCCATATAAACCCATCCCTGGACTTTATTCTTGAGCTCCTATGAGCCTAAATTTTCATCTGAGGGGGGCTGAAACTTGGCACAACGACTTCTGTTATGCCTTCCAGCATCTGTGCCAAGTATCCTTTGAGTCAGTTTATATAAACCGATCCCAGGATTTGACTTCTTGATCTGCTAGAAGGAATTTGTCACAACCTTGGGCTTTTCTGTTATGACTTTCAGCCTCTGTGCTCTGAATCGGTCTATTTACTGACATAGGCCTCCTTAAATAACGATACCCCGATATGAATTCTTGAGACCATGAGAGCCACAATCAACTTCCGATTTGATTGTTGCAAAATAATTCAAATACGAACTGAGTTTTTACCTGTTTCTATTCATTTTAATTATGAATTCAATTGAAAGTTGTTTTTATTATTTTTCATTTTCAATTCATCACCTTACCAATAATCATCTCACTACAATGGCATCCCTATTTTCAGTTCATATATGTGAGTGTAGCAATTGTCAAGCACATTATTGACAATTCTTGTTACACGTGACCCTTGGGATGTAGGTCATTAGGGCGTTGCAAAAACTGAACGTATGTAAATCCAAAACAAAATGTATAGAAACATGTATGAAGAATATTTTTTGAAAACAAATTACTGCGAAATTATGTCATTTGCACTGGTTTTTGTACTAAAAAAAAATGTTCAAATTTTGACGATCCGAGTCAAATGTGACGAACTTAATTTTAAGATGCAAGATTTTTCTAATTTTCCTTTGATGAAAGAGTTTTTTCTTCCCATTGAAAAATTTTCGTCCAAAATGTTAGTTTTATTGCGTCTCATTATTGAAGACAAACATCTTTTAATAAAGGTTTAAATATCTTTGAAGGTTTGGAAATTAACTTTGCGACAAGAGCAATGTTGTACCTTAGTAAAAAAAACTCAGAAATGCCTTACAAGTATGAGCGTCTTTAAATGTTTTAATTTTAAAAACAAAAATGTCAAGTTCAACAATTCGATGTTTTAATGAATACACGCAAAAAAAATAATCGTTACACATAAGGGAATTTTCGCCAAGTAAACTTATTTTCTGAAAAACTTTGGACTTTGTTTACGATAAAAGTAAATGTTTGTTTGCGATAAATTCTTGCAAGAATATGTGACAAATATTACGGGTTTTTATCCTGCCGATACCTTTCCTTCTTGATATTTAGAAAATGTTACTTGGGATTTCAACTGGTTTTTCCTTGTCTAAAAATTAATATAACGTCATGCTTAAAAAGCATATAACGTCGGAAAAAGGAGGCCAAGTTCAGTTTAAAGGCCTATATTCGTTTTAAAGGCCTATATTCGTTTTTCACAGTTGAATACACACAAATTTTTCACGGTTACTTTTTTGAAACACTACAAAAATCTCAATGAAAACACAATACTTTTATGAATATTTTTTCATAATTAATGAGGGAATGTCCTACTGAATGAAATTAGCAAATTTTTTTTGCTTCAAAATCTTTTATCTAAAAAAAGTAATCACGAAAAAAAGTCGTGAAAAACGAACATAGTACCAGCCATAATGCTGTAACTTAATTTAAACTCAATTTTTTTACCAATTATAAACAGATCTCAGTTGGTAATTCGAACTCTTTCAGATTTTATTTGGATTTACTTCAATGTTATGATGCACAATTATTATTAAAGGCCTTCCATTTTCGCACAACTCCATAATGGTTTTGTTTTATTATCTGCTGTATTCGTCATGCTTTAAATAACACAAAAAACTTACTTATGGAAGTTGTTGTTTTCGCACATTAAAATGTCTACTTTGGGATGGACAATACTTTAACCAAACAATGCATGTGCCTTAGAAATTCTTGTTGCGTTTTTTTGTACCTGGCAGCCATTTGTGTGTTGCTCTAATGATTTTTGTACCTTAGGCGAAATTTTAAAAATTGTCACTTTACGAGTTTACCAAGCTGCTCAATATACTGAATGCTATTTGCTCAATCAGAACAAGAAAAAAAGAAAGAAATGTTGTGTGTGAGAATGTGCCTGTATATTTTTGTTTAAAAGCTAATGGGCCTGCTTGGGTTTTTTTTTGTACGTACACAGTAATGTGGCATTTTTGCCCACCAGTGGTCAACACTCATCTTTTCTCTCTAGTAGGATAGACACAAGAAAAATTATTGATCCGGTACAAGATGAATTGTTTGCGGCTATCGACCCACTTTTGCGATTAAAGAGTTTTTGGTAATACAACGAAAGAAAGGTCATTTTACCGTAGGCTAAAGGGTTTACAATAAACATAGTTATTTTCAATATTCCTATGTTTATGGCTAACGTTTGATATGTTGACGCCAAACATTACACGGCTACAATAAAAGAAAAACTTCGTGATAAAAGTTTTTGTTTGTCGTCAAAATGTCCCAAACGTTTTCTTTTTTGCGTGTATGGAGTCATGTGTAAAGTAAAATGAGAATCAGCCAGCGATCGAAATTCGAATCGGTAGGTTGAGTCCGTTAGTAAATAGCGACTTTCTTTTTCGCTCTAAAAATAAATCAACTAATTTTTTTGTATGCAAATCTTGGATTTACAAATGTTCTATTATTTAAAAGTTCACACTCAGAGAAATTTGTTAGTAAAAACAACAAAATTTTTTGCTGTAACAGCAGAACGTCTGTTAAAAAGGGGACAGCAGTAATTTGTTGCTGAAACAGCAAACATTTTCTGCTGCTTTTAAATTGTGAAAAGCTAAAAAAAGCTGAAAATTTTCAAAAATATTTCGAACATTTTTATATTCCATCTTATCTTTCAATTTAAGAAGCATATAACGTGTAGTTTTTCTCATTTTTCTACAAAATTACTACTATTATATTTATACTTTTAGACAAAATATCAACGCCTAAAATTGGCAAACTTTTTAATAAGATGTAACAAATGCCTCAATTGTTGTTTAGAAGTAAAAAAAAATTGTATGGACTCATACGAAGGTAATTTTCATTCCGAAAGCAGGTAACCCTTACCACACGAAGGCTAAAATTTTTCGTCCTATTAGTTTGTCATCCTTTATGCTGAAGACTCGTGAGAGGTCAATCAATAAGGAGTTGGAGTTTCTAGGCATCAACTATACCGTAAGAAAGTTTATTAATAACTTACTTACTAAAAGATGCTATACGGCAGGCTTGGGATCTGTGGATCTAAAAAGATGGGTCCGCAGAGGAACACCTCAAGGAGGTGTACTGTCTCCTCTACTTTGGAACATAACCATAAACTTTATATTATTGCTTCTGCAAGAAAGGTGTACTTCAGGAAGCCCTACGTGCCACAGCGAAGTGGGCTACCGAAAGTGGTCTAGGCGTAAATCTGTGCTAGTTTTTTTCAGCAAACGATAAAAGTTACCTACAGTGGGACCTGTCTCTTTGAGAGAAGAGAATGTTTCATTTAGGGAAAGCGCACAATACCTGAGTGTTTTGCTGGACAGGAAATTGAACTTCAAATTCAACATTTTGTAAAGGGCAAGAAACGCAACTCTTGTCCTTTACACCTGCAGGAGAACCTTGGAAAAGTTGGGGGCTTAGACCGATGTTCTAGGCAGTGTGGATTACATCCTGCCTGAGCCGCTTTTTGACAAAAAGTACTATTCCACTATTCCTGATAGAACCAATTGGAACTACGATATCCCTGGTAATAGGAGTTACAATGTGTGTGAAGATAAATTCCGAATTTAACTAGTGGAGACACAAACCACTGACTTAACAGTTCTCTGTTACTGCCATTAGCAGAACACTGTTAAGGAACTTTGTAGGCAATTAATTAATTTAAATAAAGTATTTGTTCATAAAAATTAAATTTCAAACACACAAAAAACCAAAAAAAGATCTAGAAAATAATGAGGTGATCCAACATTAAAATTTAGTTTCCTCAATAACCGCAAGGTGTACTAACAAGATAAAGAAAATTATAAAATTGATTGATCCACTGTGCACAAATGGAAAATAGTAAGGCGACGAGACCGGCATCAAACGACAGCTATCAAAGCCTAGTTTCTCATACATACATATGCTCACATTTTCCAAATAATCGTCTAAATAACGAATTTTAGGCAAAAACTTGAAAAAATTACCCAAATGACTCGATAAGCTAATTTTGGGTGAACCACTGTGCGAAAACGGAAAATAGTAAGGCGATGAGACCGGCATCAAACGACAGCTAGGGAAGCCTAGTTTCTCATACATATGCCCACATTTTCCAAACAATCATCTAACTATCGAATTTTAGGCAAAAACTTGAAAAAATTACCCAAAAAACTGAAAAAGTAAATTTTAGGTGAACCACTGTGGGAAAACGGAAAATAGTAAGGCGATGAGACCGGCATCAAACGACAACTAGGGAAGCCTAGTTTCCTATACATATGCAAACATTTTCCAATAAGTCTAACTATCGAATTTTAGGCAAAAACTTGAAAAAATTACCCAAATGACTCGATAAGCTAATTTTGGGTGAACCACTGTGTGAAAACGGAAAATAGTAAGGCGATGAGACCGGCGTCAAACGACAGCCAGCGAAGCCTAGTTTCTCATACATATGGCCACATTTTCCAAATAATCATCTAACTATCGAATTTTAGGCAAAAACTTGAAAAAATTACCCAAATGACTCGATAAGCTAATTTTGGGTGAACCACTGTGCGAAAACGGAAAATAGTAAGGCGATGAGACCGGCATCAAACGACAGCTAGCGAAGCCTAGTTTCTCATACATATGTCCACATTTTCCAAATAATCGTCTAACTATCGAATTTTAGGCAAAAACTTGAAAAAATTACCCAAAAAACTGAAAAAGTAAATTTTGCGTGAACCACTGTGCGAGAACGGAAAATAGTAAGGCGATGAGACCGGCATCAAACGACAGCTAGGGAAGCCTAGTTTCTCATACCTATGCCCACATTTTCCAAATAATTCCAAAATTCGATAGTTAGACGATTATTTGGAAAATGTTTGCATATGTATAGGAAACTAGGCTTCCCTAGCTGTCGTTTGATGCCGGTCTCTTCGCCTTACTATTTTCCGTTCTCGCACAGTGGTTCACGCAAAATTTACTTTTTCAGTTTTATGGGTAATTTTTTCAAGTTTTTGCCTAAAATTCGACAGATAGACGATTATTTGGAAAATGTTTGCATATGTATAGGAAACTAGGCTTCCCTAGCTGTCGTTTGATGCCGGTCTTATCGCCTTACTATTTTCCGTTTTCGCACAGTGGTTCACCCAAAATTAGCTTATCGAGTCATTTGGGTAATTTTTTCAAGTTTTTGCCTAAAATTCGATAGTTAGACTTATTGGAAAATGTTTGCATATGTATAGGAAACTAGGCTTCCCTAGTTGTCGTTTGATGCCGGTCTCATCGCCTTACTATTTTCCGTTTTCCCACAGTGGTTCACCTAAAATTTACTTTTTCAGTTTTTTGGGTAATTTTTTCAAGTTTTTGCCTAAAATTCGATAGTTAGATGATTGTTTGGAAAATGTGGGCATATGTATGAGAAACTAGGCTTCCCTAGCTGTCGTTTGATGCCGGTCTCATCGCCTTACTATTTTCCGTTCTCGCACAGTGGTTCACGCAAAATTTACTTTTTCAGTTTTTTGGGTAATTTTTTCAAGTTTTTGCCTAAAATTCGATAGTTGGACGATTATTTGGAAAATGTGGGCATATGTATGAGAAACTAGGCTTCCCTAGCTGTCGTTTGATGCCGGTCTCATCACCTTACTATTTTCCGTTCTCGCACAGTGGTTCACCTAAAATTTACTTTTTCAGTTTTTTGGGTAATTTTTTCAAGTTTTTGCCTAAAATTCGATAGTTGGACGATTATTTGGAAAATGTGGGCATATGTATGAGAAACTAGGCTTCCCTAGCTGTCGTTTGATGCCGGTCTCATCACCTTACTATTTTCCGTTCTCGCACAGTGGTTCACGCAAAATTTACTTTTTCAGTTTTTTGGGTAATTTTTTCAAGTTTTTGCCTAAAATTCGATAGTTGGACGATTATTTGGAAAATGTGGGCATATGTATGAGAAACTAGGCTTCTCTAGCTGTCGTTTAATGCCGGTCTCATCGCCTTACTATTTTCCGTTTTCGCACAGTGGTTCACGCAAAATTAGCTTATCGAGTCATTTGGGTAATTTTTTCAAGTTTTTGCCTAAAATTCGATAGTTAGACGATTATTTGGAAAATGTGGGCATATGTATGAGAAACTAGGCTTCCCTAGCTGTCGTTTGATGCTGGTCTCATCGCCTTACTATTTTCCGTTTTCGCACAGTGGTTCACTCAAAATTAGCTTATCGAGTCATTTGGGTAATTTTTTCAAGTTTTTGCCTAAAATTCGATAGTTGGACAATTATTTGGAAAATTTGGGCATATGTATGAGAAACTAGGCTTCCCTAGCTGTCGTTTGATGCCGGTCTCATCGCCTTACTATTTTCCGTTTTCGCACAGTGGTTCACTCAAAATTAGCTTATCGAGTCATTTGGGTAATTTTTTCAAGTTTTTGCCTAAAATTCGATAGTTGGACGATTATTTGGAAAATGTGGCCATATGTATGAGAAACTAGGCTTCCCTAGCTGTCGTCTGATGCCGGTCTCATCGCCTTACTATTTTCCGTTCTCGCACAGTGGTTCACGCAAAATTTACTTTTTCAGTTTTTTGGGTAATTTTTTCAAGTTTTTGCCTAAAATTCGATAGTTGGACGATTATTTGGAAAATGTGGGCATATGTATGAGAAACTAGACTTCCCTAGCTGTCGTTTGATGCCGGTCTTATCGCCTTACTATTTTCCGTTTTCACACAGTGGTTCACCTAAAATTTACTTTTTCAGTTTTTTGGGTAATTTTTTCAAGTTTTTGCCTAAAATTCGATAGTTGGACGATTATTTGGAAAATGTGGGCATATGTATGAGAAACTAGGCTTCCCTAGCTGTCGTTTGATGCCGGTCTCATCGCCTTACTATTTTCCGTTTTCACACAATGGTTCACCCAAAATTTCCTTTTTTAGTTTTTTGGGTAATTTTTTCAAGTTTTTGCCTAAAATTCGTTATTTAGACGATTATTTGGAAAATGTGAGCATATGTATGAGAAACTAGGCTTTGATAGCTGTCGTTTGATGCCGGTCTCGTCGCCTTACTATTTTCCATTTGTGCAAGTGGATCAATGAATTTTACAATCTTCTTTATCTTGTTAGTACACCTTGCGGTTATTGAGGGAACTAAATTTTAATGTTGGATCACCTTATTATTTTCTAGATCTTTTTTGGGTTTTTGTGTGTTTGAAATTTAATTTTTATGAACAAATACTTTTTTTTAAATTAATTAATTGCCTACAAAGTTCCTTAACAGTGTTCTGCTAATGGCAGTAACAGAGGACTGTTAAGTCAGTGGTTTGTGTCTCCGCTAGTTAAATTCGGAATTTATCTTCACTCACATGGAGTTACATAGCCTTCTATACAGATGGTTCCACACTAAACAACCAGGTGGGCTTTGGGGTGTAACCTTAAGATCTAGAACTAATCATATCGAAAAGGTTACTCAACCACTGCAGAGATCCTTGCCAAAAAGGAAGTGGTGGAATGGCTAAGATAAAATGTCATAACGACGATTGGCATAAATATCTTCTCATACAGACAGGCATCCATTGAATCCCTGAAGAATGTATGTCAGAACACAATAACCGCCTTCGACTGTCGCAGATCTCTCAACGAGATGGCTGAACAGTTCAAAATTCCCCTGTTCTGGGTGCCGGGCCACATAGATATCCCAGGGAATTGTATAGCGGACGAGCTTGCGAGACTAGAAACTACCTTACATATTCCAGGAAAACTGGAATCTGTGGGTATGGCTCTCGACATGTGAAAGGACAGGCTCGAAGGACAACAAATGATAGATGGTCACAAAGAGGGGGCTGTGAGCATTCCAAAACTATATGGCCTCATATAGACTTGAAGAGATCCACTGATTTGCTGTCACTGGCTAGAAAAGACGTCTCAGTCATTGCGTCCGTCATAACAGGTCACTGTCTAAACGGAAAACGTGCTGAAAACTAGCAGTCAGAAGGAGTTTCACTTTAGTTTGCCATTTCTTTGAAAGCCTGATTGATTTAGCGAATGTTAACATTCGCAAGTTGTTCAACGGCAGGAACTAGTAGCCATATACCTTCTTCTGTTTCTGTGGTAACACAATGGACGATCACGTCTAAGTGAGTCTGGTGGCAGACTGCCACTTAAACCTACCTAACCTAATCTTCAAAAGTTTTGAATTTTTAATATAATATCAACAGACAGTGTTTGCTGATATAAGCTAACTAATTTCTCTGGGTGCACGAACAATCGATTAATCAAGTGTATCCCCTACTATTCTCAGGACGAATAAACGGTATCATAACGGAATCTAATTATTGAACCAAAGTTAGAACTCGAACTTCGATGATTTTCTCAGATTGGTTTTCGTGTTCTTAAAATTAAAATGCCCTGAGCAATAGAGTACTTAGTTTCAAACAAATGTAAATGAAATCAGTCTGAAATGTAAAAGAATAAAAAAAGCTGTCAAATTAAACAAATTTGGGTTTTAATTTTGTTTATAACAATAAAGTTTTTCTTCAAAAGTTCCTTGCCAGTCAATGCAAATTTTATTGCAAATGTATATTAACGCTGTTTTGCTGCACTAATCCATTCATTGTAAGCAGTACCATATAACTCACCATTGCTGTTGCCTAAATCCATTGCAGACAACGTTTAAATTTGCCAACTTAAATTTTAATGTTTCTTCAGAGTAGTTTAGTCGATTTATCGCATCTACTTATACGCTTCCAATCTTTTTCAAACGATTGCACTATTGGCAATTGTCTATCCATAAAGATTGAAACACTTTGGTATGGTAGGCAGATTGGAATTGCAATACGGCTACCGAGAGAGAAGGAACACTCGGAAAGTGTGTCGAAATTCAGCGTGTATAACATTTTGCTTAAGGTGTTTCAACGATGAAGGAAGTGAAATGTATTTATCGACAATTGATTGCTGTCATGCCTTAGTGTAATTTTGCCTCCACAGTCATTTTTGGAATCAATGGTGACAGTATTGCTATTTTTGGTGTGTGTGTAGCTTTGGGTTTTAGATGAATTCTTCCTTATGCAATTTTTTCATTTTATATTTTATTTTTATACCCTCCACCATAGGATGGGGGGTATACTAATTTCGTCATTCTGTTTGTAACTACTCGAAATATTCCTCTGAGACCCTATAAAGTACATATATTCTTGATCGTCATGTCATTTGAAGTCGATCTAGCCATGTCCGTCCGTCTGTCTGTCGAAAGCACGCTAACTTCCGAAGGAGTAAAGCTAGCCGCTTGAAATTTTGCACAAATACTTTTTATAAGTGTAGATCGGTTGGTATTGTAAATGGGCCATATCGGTCCATGTTTTGATATAGCTGCCATATAAACCGATCTTGGGTCTTGACTTCTTGAACCTCTAGAGTGCGCAATTCTTATCTGATTAGAATGAAATTTTGCACGACGTGTTTTGTTATGATATCCAACAACTGTGCCAAGTATGGTTCAAATCGGTCCATAACCTTATATAGCTGCCAAATAAACCGATCTTGGGTCTTGACTTCTTGAGCCTCTAGAGGGCGCAATTCTTATCCGATTGGAATGAAATTTCGCACGACATGTTTTGTTATGATATCCAATAACTGTGCCAAATATGGTTTAAATCGGTCCATAACCTGATATAGCTGTCATATAAACCGATCTAGGGTCTTGACTACTTGAGCCTCTAGAGGGCGCAATGCTTATACGATTTGAATGAATTTTGGCACGACGTGTTTTGTTATAATATCTAACAACTGTGCCAAGTGTGGTTCAAATCGGTTCATAACCTCATATAGCTGTCAGATAAACCGATCTGGGATCTTGACTTCTTGAGTCTCTAGAGGTCGCAATTATTATCCGATGTGCCTGAAATTGTGTACGACGGATTCTCTCATGACCATCAACATATGGGTTTATTATGGTCTGAATCGGCCTAAAGCCCGATACAGCTCCCATATAAATCGATCTCTCTATTTTACTTCTTGAGCCCCCAAAGGGCGCAATTGTTATTCGAATTGGCTGACATTTTACACAGGTCTCCAACATATAATTTAATTGTGGTCCAAACCGGACCATATCTTGATATCGCTCTAATAGCAGAGCAAATCTTTTCTTATATCCTGTTTTGCCTCGACAAATGCGATCCATGGTGGAGGGTATATAAAATTCGGCCCGGCCGAACTTAGCACGCTTTTACTTGTTATTAGTTATTTATTCTCTGTAATGAGGATAAACTATTTTGTAATAATAATCATTGAATAATATATTATTACCCATTTTGATCAAGGGTAATAATACTCTAGTGAAAAGGATTCCATCATTTTTGTTTTGTTTGCTTTATAGTTTTTAAAGATGTAGTTTAGAAGATCTGAAAGCAATGGTAACAATGAAATCGTTGAAATTTATTATCAAAATACAGCTGAACCTCGATCATCTGGGATAGAAAAAAGAAATTTTTGCAATTTTCCATTGCTTCGATTATCCGTGATTACCTCCATTATCCGGGAGCATGAGAACACTTTAAGGTTATATTTGAATAACCAAGCAGAATGGAAATAAATCAAAGATAGGTATTCAATTGTTCTCATCGTTTTTTATTGTGCAGAAATTGATTTTTTGTGTTTCGAAACCGGAAAGCCAGAGAAAAACGCAAAAGAAACGAAAGTGTATTTAGAAATTTAAGAATGGTTGTCAAGAATGATCTGAAGAAAAACCAATTACAGGCTCAACGATAAAGGAAAATGCTAAAATATTCCACTCAAAATTTAATTCTAACGGCTCGTCGTAAAAGTTTAAAAGCAGAATGAAATTTACAAGCATAAGGTAGAAGGAAGAAAAGCTTCAACTGACTTCGAAGCTGACACAAATTTTGCACAAAATTGAATGAAACTATCAAGGGAAAAAGTAAGCAATGAGCCAAATTTTTAATAGAGATGAAGCTGTTCTATTTTTTGGAAGGGTTTACAAGAAAGCAGTTAGGTATGCCATGATGAGGCAGTCATTATTTTGTGCTTATGAAGCTGGACTCTCAAATACAAGGCGTTTGTTATTGAGAACAAGTAAGAGCGTGCTAATTTCGGCCGGGCCGAATCTTATATACCCTCCACCATGGATCGCATTTGTCGAGTTCTATCTCTTTTTAGGCAAACAAAGAATATTGGATAAGAATATGCTATTGTGTAATATTTCAGTTCATTCGGATAAGAATTGCGCCTTGTAAGGACTCAAGAAGCAAAATCGGGAGATCGGTTTATATGGGAGCTGTATCAAGCTATTGATCGATTCAGACCATATTAGATACGTATGTTATGTTAAAGGTCATGAGAGAAGCCGTTGTACAAAATTTCTTCCAAATTAGATGAAAATTGCGCCCTCTGGAGGCTCAAGAAGTCAAGACCTAAGATAGGTTTATATGGCAGCTATATCAAAACATGGGCCGAACCATACTTAGCGCAGTTGTTGGAAGTGATACCAAAACACCACGTAAAAATTTTCAGTCAAATCGGATGAGAATTGCGCCCTATTCCTATTTCATTATAACTCCACTACTATGTCCGTAGTTATATCTTAATAGCGTCTGGTCTCGATCATATTTTACTCAGGTCCCGAAAGCTGATATACAATAACTTCAGACAACAAATCTAATATTTATGGAATTAAGACCCTAAATTGGAAAATCGGTCTATATGACAGCTATATCTATATAGTCTGATCTGACTCATATGTGGGTCGGATGTCGGGAGGCTTAAACCAACATACTATTTCAAATTTCGACGAAATCGGGTAATTAATAAAGCTTTTATGAGCTTCAGACCTTTAATCGGCATGTCAGTCTATATGAGAGCTATATCTAATTACATTCCGATATTTACTATACTTGGGTCAGATGGCGGGTGGCTTAAAATAACTCACTGATTCAAATTTCAGCGAAATTGGGTAATAAATGCAGTTTTTATGGGTTCCAGATCCTTAAACGGCAGATCGGTCTATATGGCAGCTATATCTAAATATTTCGATCTGAAACATATTTGGGGCGGATGTCGAGAGGCTTAAACCAACTTACTGTATAAAATTTCAGCGAAATCGGATAAAAAGTAAAACTTTTATGGGCTTCAGACCCTTTATCGGCAGATCGGTCTATATGGCCGCTATATCTAAATATAGTCCGATCTGAACCATATTAAGGTCAGATATTGGGATTCTCAAAATAACTCAATGTTTCAAATTTCAGCGAAATCGGGTAATAAATAAACCTTTTATGGGCTCCAGACCCTGTTCGGCTATATCTAAATATAGTCTGATCTGAACCATATTTAGATCAGATATCGGGAGGCTTTAACTAACCCACTGTTTCCAATTTCAGCGAAATCGGATAATAAATAAAGCTTTTATGGGCTTCAGACGCTTTATCGGCAGGTCGGTCTATACGACAACTATGTCTACATATAGTCCGATCAGAACCATATTTAGGTCCTATGTTAGGAGGCTTAAAACTACTCACTGTTTCAAATTTCATCGAAATCGGGTAATAAATAAAGCTTTTATGGGCTCCAAACCATTTTTCGGCAGATCGGTATATATGGCCGCTATATCTAAATATAGACCGATCTGAAGCATATTTAGGTCACATGGCGGGAGGCTTTAACTAACCCACTGTTTTAAATTTCAGTGAAATCAGGTAATAAATAAAGTATTTACGGGCATTAGACCCTTTATCGGCAGATCGGTCTATATAGCAGCTATATCCAAATATGGTCCGATTTACCCCGTTTAACCAGCGTGCATCAAAAAGACGTATCTGTTCCAAATTCCAGCTTAATATCTCAATTTTTGAAGGCTGTTAAGTGATTACAACAGACGGACGGACAAACGGATAGACGGGCAGACACACGGACATCGTTAAAACGTCTTAGAATTTTACCACGATCCGAAATATATATACTTTGTAGGGTCGGAAATTTATATTTCGATGTGTTGCAAACGGAATGACTAAATGAATATACCCCCTATCCTACGGTGGTGGGTATACAAAAATTAGATCTCTGAACGTACGACTTCCTAACCTCTCGCTCTCTCTGCCTCACTGAAATGGAAGAGACACAAAGCACACTTATTATTTTTTGTGTAACAGTACATCTTTTGCTGTAAACAAAACATTTTGGCTTAAAAGAATTTTTCAATTTACCAGCAAAGTTCCTTAAGGTTTTACCATTAACAAAGTGAGTTTTACCTTTAAAATGGCCAATTCAAGAACAACGTTCTATCGTGAAGGGAAATGTGAAATGTCATAAAACAGATTCGTTCGTCTAAAGCTTTTCCAAATGTTTTATTTTTTCGTGTAGGGTTGTTGAAATCCGAAACTTGGTAAACGGAAAGTTGTTTTCATTCGGAAGAAATAAATGCATTTATGCATGTATGTGTAAATGTTAAAAATAGAAAAATTGTAAATAGTTTTTCCCAAAAAATATAGAAATCCCTATTACAATAAACCTTCTTTCTTTTTCTTTATTTATAGGTAAGCACAACTAAGGCTGTAAACTGGTCACTCGGATTTTGTAAGTGCAATTTATAAACTGGCATCATGTCAATACAAACAAAATATTTACATCTAGATTCACTTGCATAATAACTATTACGTTTGTAAAAACCTTAACCCTGCAAAGTCTGTTAATACCAAGATGATCTAGCTTGATGGCGTCCCACAGTTGTCCAATGGCCATCGGTTATATGAAGGCGCCAATAATTCGCCTTGTCATACCGAGCATCATAGGCATCTCACTGAGACTCTCCACTCAATATCGCTGATTGTCCACGACTGCAGTTGCAGCTACTCCGTATATGGATCTACCCACTATCCGCAACCTGTGGACGCGCCCTGTAGCTCTCGGCTGAGCTTCTCGTAATGATGATGAACACCACACAACGCGTAACTGAGAGTTCCAACCCGTGTGGTGCTCATAGTCATCCCACGTGCCTTAGAAATTCTTGTAGTGTTTTCTTGTACCTGACAGCTATTTGTGTGTTGCTCTAATGATTTTTGTCACTGAACTTATCAGCATTTTTGTACCGAGCACACAATTGCAATTATTTGCAAGCCTATTGGTCTGCTTGGGATTATTTTCTTGTGTACGTACAAAGTAATGTGCAATAGAATGAGTATTTTTGCCAAACACTGGTCTATTCGCACAAATACTCAACCTTTCTTTCTAGTAGAATGACTATTTGCCGGACCAAACGCATAATAATTTGCGGCTATCGAAGCACCTTTGCAATTTAAGAGTTTTTCGATTTACAACAAAAAGAGGGTCCTTTTACCGCAGACGAAGCTGCTAAAGGGTTTACGATAAACAAAGTTAGTTACGTTTAATAAAACTGCATTTATGGCTAACGTTTGATATGTTGAAGCGAAACGTTACATGGTTACAATTAAAGCAAAACTTTGTGATGAAAGTATTTTGTTTGTCTTAAAAATTCCGAGCTCTTCTAACAAAACCCAAATTTACAGGACACGGTTTTTATTGAGAATCTTTTTTTTATATATACATAATTGGCCGTTCAAATTTGGTATAGTACGTCTACTTATACCATATCTACGAATAAAAAAATAGGTTTTTAATATTTCCTGCATAAAGGGGTTTTATGTCACTTACATTTATGTATTTTTCGCGGTCACGCTGTAAGGCTATTTCTCAACTAAATGGCAGTTATATCATCAAATTAAATTAAAGTACAGATCTCATATATGATCCGATTTTTTTGAAATTTGGCATAGATGAGTTTAGATGCCCAGTGACAAAGCGTGATGAAACTGAGTGTAATCGGTTCAGATTTAAGTATAGCTTCCATATACATATATGTTCGTCCGATTTGGACTAATGTTATAATCACGTGGTCAACTGATCCTCACGAAGTTTGATACAAAGGAATTTCCTATGGCTCTTAAGACTATTGGTGAATTTCATAAACATCGGATATGACTCCTATATAAATGTTTCGGCTGACTTTCACTTCTAGGACCTTTGCAAGTGCATATATGTTTTTCTATAACTTCTATTATGAATATGGAGTTTGACCGAAATCGAGCATGGTTTAGATATAGCTCCTATATATGTTCGTCCGATATTAACTCATATTGCTATAATATGTTCATTTGTTCAATAATCCTCACGACTGTTTTCGAGTAGAATTCTCTTACAACACTTGATCACCTTGCGCTAAATTTCATAGAAATCAGTTCAGATCTATTAAATAATTTCAAAGTTTTGCACAATATTTTCTTCTATTGCTATTATCTACTTGATGAAGTTGGGTCAGATTGAGATATTTGGAACAGGCGCAAACTTCTCACACATCAATGGGTTCAGTCCGATTCAAGTTTCAGCTCAATGATAAGGGGCGACACCTCTTTGGAGAGAAATTTTACATGGCATATTACCTCACAAATGTTGCCAGCGTTAGAAGGAGACAGCCACCGTTGAAAATTTTTTCTGATGGTCTCGCCAGGATTCCAACCCAGGCGTTCAGCGTCATAGGCGGACATACTAACCTCTGCGCTACGATGGCCTCCTCAGATTAAGATATTACTTCGAAATTAATGTATCGTCCGAATTCTACCTATAAGGTTATATTGGGTTACCCAAAAAGTAATTGCGAATATACCCTTTTACACTTTTTTTCTAAAGCAAGCTAAAAGTAACAGCTGATAACTGACAGAAGAAAGAATGCAATTACAGAGTCACAAGCTGTGAAAAAATTTGTCAACGCCGACTATATGAAAAATCCGCAATTACTTTTTGGGCAACCCAATACAATATACGGCCGATTTGTACGAAATGTTATGAGAATTGATTTTTCACCTTTCTGCAAAAAACTGACTTATTTCTCAAAATCGGTTCAGACTAGATATTCCTCCCATTATAAATGCATTGCCCGATTTTCACTTATTAGGCCACTACACTCATATAAAAAAGTTTGCTTAATATTGGTAGTCAATTTTACTGCTATTGTAGCAGTAGTTGTGCTATTACAGCAGTAGTTCTGCAATTTCAGAGCAGCAGGCTTATTGTTGAAAAGTCTGTTGTTTGCTGAAAATGACTACTGCTTAATCATGTAGTGGGTGTTAGAAGAAAAAATTGAATACAAATGTAAATGTGTGTCTCTGTGGATGTTTATAATCACTACTGAATGTGTGCTTTCCATAATCTGTTTTTCTTTAAATTTAGACACAAAAGGCCATGTCAATCATGTGCACATTAGTAGAGTAATAACAAAAAATGCGAGCTAGCTCAGCCACTTATCGAAATGCCTACCAAGGGATAGATCGGAAAGCTTATTTACAGTAATATTCCACAAATTAAAATCATCTCTACCAACAAAATTTCTAAAAAAAAGTTTAAAAAATGACCAAAGTCATCAAACCAAGTGACTGGTAACCATAAAAAGTAGCATAACATTTTTTTTCGAGCAGACTTGTGTACTCATAACAGCAGATTTTGTTGGTTGATATAGTAGTGAGAAATGTTTGGTAATACAGCAGCCCTATGTTTGCTGAAACAGCAGTAATGTCTGCTTTCCAATTTTCGGCTGATAAAAACTGCTGTTTTAGCAAACATTTTTGCTGCTGTTTTGAATAACAAATTTGGTTGAGTGTACACATTAGTAGAGGAATATAAAAGAATGCGAGTTATCTCAGCCGCATTTCGAAATGTATACCATTGGATGGATCAGATAACTTCTTTACAATAATATTCTCCAAACTAAAATCATCTCTTCCAACAAAAACTCTATAAAAATGTCTAAAGTAATCAAAACAAGTAACAGGCAAACATAAAAAATAGCATATTTTTTTGGAGATTTTTGTACTTAAGACAGCAGATTTTGTTTGCCGATTTATCTGACCGAAATGTTTGCTGAATCTGCAGAACTGCCCGCTTTCCCATTTTCAGCAGACAAAAATTGCTGTTTCGGCAAACATTTTTGCTGTTTTGAATAGCAAAACATATACTCATGCCAGGTTATAGACCGTTTTTGGCAGTACCTATAATGGATTTTGGAAGTCCTAATAAATCCTCTACGTGCAGAATTTAAGCCTAGCGGCCGATTTGGATCATACGTGGCAGGGATTTGGAAGTCATGGCATAAGCCTTTGTGCTAAATTTCACCCAAATCGAAAGTAAATTGAGATTAATAGGGGCTCAACAAGTCAAAACCTCAAAATTGGTTCACATGGAGGCTATATCCAAAACTGACTGATATGGCCCATTCACATTCTCCCACGACCTACATCAATGAGAAGTATTTATGCGAATTTCAAGCAGATTTCGTTCGAAATCACCAAACTACCAAATCGAAAGTAAATTGAGATTAATAGGGGCTCAGCAAGTCAAAATCTCAAAATTAGTTAATATGGAGGTTATATCCAAAACTGACTGATATGGCCCATTCACATTCTCCCACGACCTACATCAATGAGAAGTATTTATGCAAATTTCAAGCAGATATCGTTCGAAGAATGGTATCGTGATTTCGACAGGCCGATGAACGGATCATCACGATCAAGAATTTATATATGTGCTTTATAGTGTCTTAATATTTGGAGGTGTTACAAACGGAATGGCTAGATTCAATATGGTGATGGGTAGAAATATTATTTACCAGAAGCTTTTGAATTTGTTCTCATAATCGAATTCAGGCCAATGATTCGACCGTTGTACATAAAAAAAATCTTAAAACTTTTTTTTATGGACTATTTGCCCGCTTTAAATCCAATCCCTTCAAATTAACCAGCAATTATTGACTTAACCCAATTTAATGGTTATCTAATCTCGACTAGCTCGTTGTAAAAGTGTTCATATTGGAAAAGATAAATAAGAGTGGAGATAAAATAAGAAAAATCGATTGAAATTAACTTCATTATCTGTCTTTCGAAGCACTCGTTCATTCAGACAATTCATTCAACGAACCAATTGCCTTTGTGTCCAATTCCAATTCGATTAGCATCAATCCATTATTGAACGCAAACGGTATGGGTGAATGCAACGAATCCCTCGGCACAATGCCATGATCGGGGTTATGAAATCATTGCGACGGCTGTACCCATCATCCGGGTGCACTTAAGTTTTGGTAGCATTTGTTTTGTTGTCTTCAGCCAGCCGCATTTTTTCCAAGCGGCAGCTTCAAGGGATGAGGAGGACCATTGACTAGAGATAAGGGATCATTGTTAGCGTCAACAATTTCGCTTTCATTGCGGCTGACCGTTTATTGTCAATAATTTTTCACACTTTATTAATAATTTTGGTATGTTTTCTATATGTTCGGCGCATATGTGTTTGTTTGTATGTGTTTTTTTATGACCAATTATGTTAATTATGACCAATTTGTCACCACTAAATAGTGGCTACGTTATCTTCAGCCCCATGGGCTTGCAGTGTTTCTTCAATAAAAAGAAGGCAATTTGTTGTTGTTAGGACTAGCACAGTGGACTTATGTGGGCAATATGCTACAGCCTAAGAACTTTGTTGTTAAACAAGACACAACAGTTCGTTGTAACAATAGATAACGTACTAAAAGCACATCCTACCAAAATTGCGATCAGCCTTACATCCTAATAGGACAACAAAGACCTTCGAAATTTGATAGTTTCCACCAAAATCGACCACACTGTTGGATACTGTTTTAATAAGCGTACACTCAAAGAAAATTGGAAGCCACCGTAGCGCGGAGATTAGCATGTCCGCCTATGACGCTGAATGCCTGGGTGCGAATCCTGGCGAGACCATCAGAAAAAAAAACAAATCAGCGGTGTTTTTCCCCTCCTAATGCTGGCACCATTTGTGAGATACTATGCCATGTAAAAAGTTCTCTCCAAAAAAGTGTCGCACTGCAGCAAGCCGTTCGGATTCGGCCCTTAAAAAGAAGGCCACTTATCATTGCACTTTAACTTGAATTGGACTGCTCATTGTTCTTGATATGTGAGAAGTGCAATGTTCAAGGGGAAAATTTGCCTTTTTTACATTCATAGAAAATAATCTGCTGTTAATAGCAGACACTGTCTGCTGACTGTTAGTAGTTAATTGTGCTGTTATTGCAGCAGTAGTTCTGCTGTTATAGCAAAATGTTTGCAATTTCAGACCAGCAAGTTGTCTGCTTAAGAATTTGTAGTTATTGAAAATGTCTGCTGCTCAATTAAATAAAGTAAAAAAAAAAATTAAAAAATGGGAGAGTAAAACACCATTCTCTTTTTATTTGATATCGTAAGCACTGAAGATTCAGTAGTAGCCAGCCTTGAAATAGATAAGTCTCATACTAGCTGGCTTCTTCCCTACATATAGCACACGATTCAGAGGGAAGAAAAGTCTTATTGTAGAAAGTGATGCTAATGCACATCACCAGATATGTGGAAGTTCGGATGTCAACGAAAGGGCTGAGCTGCTTTCTCTGATCATATAAGTTTAAGCCCTTGGAGATCCAGCAGAGCTGGTTGTCTAAGAGAGGACTGCAGAAAACCCTTCAACAGGGCGAAAGCCACACGAGCCCCACACGATTGGGACATCTATAAGGCTAAGCTAAGAAAATATAAGGGCGAGCTAAGAAAGGCTTAGGACAAACCCTGGGTCGAAATCTGCAGCTCCGTGGAAGATACATCTGAGGCCACTAGACTAAGAAAGATTCTGTCCTCGAGACTTATTACGGTGGGGGTATATTCAGAAGTCAGAGAATGTATGGACAATGTATAGTGAGGAAACACTAGAACTACACCCAGAAAACAGATTTGTTGCCTCAACTTATTTTTTTGCCAATCGCAACTTCGCTGTTGTGTCAACCATCGTTGATGTTGAGGTTATTGTCTAGTTTATGTTATGCTACCAAAAATAAAAATTGCTTTAAGCGTGCGTCGTCTTTCCGATGCGCTGCGCTTATTCGTTCTTTTCTGCTTGCTGCTGCTCTCCCTCGAGTTTTAAATTAAAATTTAAAAAAAGGATAGAAACAAAAATAATTTGGCCGGCCGGTGGACTCGAACCTCGGTTTCCGAATTCTATAGTGGTATGGGAAGATTTTATATGCAGTACTAACTACCGGTAAGAGGTTAGTGGAACTCCGGTATAGCAGTTAGCTCAACTACCGGCAGGGTAATAAGCAAAACCACCGTAAGGGTGTTGTGCTAAAATGTTGTTGATACAATTGGCAAAAGGAAAACTGAATTTATTTTTTTATGGAAATGACTCATGGAACTGATGTATCGGTAAGAAGCATCTTCTTTTAACCCTAAACTAAACTATGAAAATAAACAAACTGTGATTCAAACAATTGAAATTGTTTTGACATTATTATCTTCTTGTTCTTATAATCGAATTCCAACCAATGACTTCTCTGGGTGTACTTATTCATGCACATTTCCCGGGATATTCTCCAACGGATAACGTGGCGTCTTCTGTCACTGGTATGCATTCGTCAGACGTTATTTTGGAAATTGTGTGTGAGCCGAAAATCCTTTGGGCGAGAATAAGTTTCGACCCCTTTTAGTCGCCAGGTCCTGATTATGTACCACCGTTTGAATTACAAGCTGTGTCTAATAGACTGGTTTCTTGGCTTAGGGAAATATACTCTGCTTGTATCAGCGTGTCATATATACCTGTGGGATGGAGGGACACAAAGGTCATTTTCATTCCAAAAGCAGGAAAACCTTCATGCGGAAGACTCTTGAAAGTCGATAGGGCAAAGATCCGTGGAGATCGCCTGTCGCGGCAACAGCATGCATGTAGTAAGGGCAAGTCTACCGAAACAGCCTATCACGACATAGTCAGTTGCGTAGAGGGTTCTCTGAAGGTGCCTTCAATAATGTAAAACCGACGTCAATCATTAATGGGTTGGGGTTTCTAGGCATCAACTCTACCGTAAGAAAGTTTATTAATAACTTATTTACTACAATATGCATTACGGCAGGTTTGGGATCTATGGATCTAAAAAGATGCGCCAGCAGAGGAACACCTCAAGGAGGTGTACTGTCTCCTCTTCTTTGGAATATAGCCATTAACAATATATTATTGTCTCTGGGAAAAAGGCGTAAAAGTGGAATGCTGATTATGTGGCAATTGCGGTTAGCACAAAGTTTCCCAGCACTCTAAGAGATTTCCTTCAGAAAGCTCTACGTGCAACAGCAATGTGGGCTACCGAAAGTGTTCTAAGTATAAATCCGTGCAAGACAGAAGTAGTTCTTTTCAGCAGGAGATACAAGTTGCCTACAGTGGAACCTGTCTCCTTGGGTGGAGAGAATGTTCCATTTACAGAAAGCGCAAAATACTTGGATGTTATGCTGGACAAGAAATTTAACTTCAAATCCATTTTGGAAAGGGCAAGAAAGGCCACTCTTGCCCTATACGCCTGCAAGAGAGCCATTGGCAAAAGTTGGGAGTTAAGACCGACCTATAATACTATATGGTGTTGTGGTCTGGTGGACGTCGCTTCAAAAGTCCACCTACTGTTCAATACTACTGTTTGTTTGTGCATCACAGCCGCACTGAGGACGACACCATCTCATGCACTGAATTTAATGCTACATCTTATGCCTCTGCACATTGTGGCTAGACAAATTGCTGCGACTACTGCCGTGAGGCTAATGGAGCTTTCTCTTTGGTCATGTGGCGGCTACGGACACTGTGTTATCCTTGATACAATATCCAATATTCCAGGCAGTGTGGATTACACCCTGCCTGAGCCTTTTTGATTAAAAAGTACTGTACCACTTTTCCTGCTAGAACCAATTGGAACTACGATATCCCTGGTAACAGAAGTTAAATAGACTTCTATACGGATGGTTCCAAACTAGACGACAAGGTTGGCTTTGGGGTGTACTCTAATGATCTGGAACTGGTCATTTCGAAAAGGTTACTCGACCAGTGAAGTGTGTATCAAGCGGAGATCCTTGCAATAAAGAAAGTGGTGGAATGGCTAAGATATAATTTCATTATGACGATTGGCATAAATATCTTCTCAGACAGCCAGGCATCCATTAAATCCCTGGAGAATGTATTTCTGAACACAAAAACCACATCGACTGTCGCAGATTTCTCAACGAGACGACTGAACAGCTCAAAATTCACCTGTTCTGGGTGTCGGGCCACAGAGATATCCCAGGGAATTTTAAAGCGGACGAGCTTGCTACATCAGGAAGTACCCTACACATTCCAGGGAAACTGGAATTTGTGGGTATGCCTCTAGCGACATGTAAGCTAAGTTTTCAGGACCAGGCCCGAAGGACAACGAATGATAGATGGTCACAAAAAGGGGGCTGTGAGCATTCCAAAACTATGTGGCCTAATCAAAACTTGAAGAGGTCTACCGCTATCCTGTCACTGGCTAGAACAGACGTCTGAGTCATTGTGTCCTTCATGACAGGTCACTGTCTTATCGAAAAACTTGCTGACAGACTGGTGGTTGCCAGCAACGACTTTTGCAGGAGCTGTGAGGACATCGAAGTAGAGGAGACTATAGAACACCTTCTGTGTGTGTGTCCCGCACTAGCAGTCAGAAGGAGTTCCACTTTAGCTTGTCATTTCTTTGAGAACCTGTCTGATTTAGCGGATGTGACCATTCGCAAGTTGTTGGGCTTTTTAAAGCGATCTGGATGATTCAACCGTAGAAACTAGAAGACTGCC
The DNA here is from genome assembly GCF_963082655.1 of Stomoxys calcitrans. Lineage (NCBI taxonomy): Eukaryota > Metazoa > Arthropoda > Insecta > Diptera > Muscidae > Stomoxys > Stomoxys calcitrans. Next base: position 156,304,764 of record NC_081552.1, on the reverse strand, counting down.
ACTCAAACCCAACCTAACCTAATACGTGTTCAATAGTATGGCAGATTTTGTAGTTGAAACAGCAGATTTTGTTAGTTGAAATGGTAGACGGAAATGTTTACTAAAACAGCAGCTCGTTGTTTGCTGAAACAGCAGCCATGTCTGTGTTTTTTTATTTTTAGCAAAAATTTATGCTACTTTGAAAAAAAAAACTTTCGCTGAGTGTAGTTTCTCTATTCGAACCATTGTTTATAGCTTTATCAAAAGTTGTTTTTTTATGTTTGGTTTTATTGTTGATTCTAGTCCTATAAGGACAACTAGCCGTGACAGCCATGTCTGTCTGGTCAAGTTATGGCTAAGTGTTTTATATGTAGTTTGTAGATATTCAAGGGAAGAATGGACACCCACCCAATGGAATGCGTTGAGTTGTATTACTTTTAAGGCGTGTTGTTGTGTCTGCTGTTCAGCTTGTAAGCTTTTCAATTATAATACGATCGAATTGATGCATTGTTTTCGTTTTGCCTTTGAAAGAAGAGCTTGGTAGGGCAATGACATCATAAATGGGTTACAACTTAGCATATTCTCTGGCAATCCGTTTTGGAATAAACAACAGAGGCCAAATCATCATGGTGCCCGGGTTCCTGGGCGACCACTCTTAGACAACCATATCCTTTTCATAAAAGGAAAAAAAAATCGCAAAATGGCTGCCCTATGTCCTCGATAACCTCACAAATTCTATCCTTGAGGTCTGGAATCAGATAGACCTAAAGGAAGACGTCGCACAGTGGGAGAAAATCGGATCACAAATTAAGATTTGGCAGTCCGAACAATTTTTCCAAATGCCGAGGTGACCATCTTTAGGGGCCTGCCAAGAGGCGCCCAGACAACCTAGGGCCTTGAAATTTTGCGTTGTTCCATTAATACCGCAGTTTCCTCCTGTCAAAATGTCATTGAATGAAAGAATAATATCGGGCGATTCAAAATAACACCTCTTCTCGGAATACCCTATGCATTAACTTTTGTCTTTCTTTAAACATTGCATTGTACAAAATGCCATTATTTTTGCCTAATTAACGTCATCATTGAAGACAAGTCCGAAAAATTTGCAAACGTGTTACATCGCATTCCAGCATCCAGACATTCATCCATCTTTTCACGGTCATACACATTTGCTTGAGTGCATATCTCTCCAGATGAGGGACTATGTAACCAGACCCCAATTGATGTCTTTTAGTAAACGTTGATCATTGCACATCATAGTGTGATTGTACGAGGCTATACAGTTGTCAGATTCATTTCTTTCTTTTCGTTCGGCGGCGTAGTTTTGTCATTGGCGTTAGCTGCAAACATCTTGTCCGCTTTTATTTATTTTTTATTGACAAAAGTGCATATCTTGTACTCAGTGGCTGTGTGCACCTTTTTGTATGCAGCCATGATTTAAAAGTTCTGGCTAAATCTGAAAAAAGCAAAAAAAGAAGAAGCCACAGCAACATTTAATGTGCGTTTAATTGCATACAAATTTTCCCCGCATGGGTATTTTGGATATTTTAGTCAAGAAATATGGTAAAATTTATAATTATTTGGTTAAGGACATATTCTTCTACAAAACTAGTATTAGACCTTAATTGGCTTTGGTTTTGGTTTTATAACAATTTCAATTGGACTTCTGAATAAAAATTTGCAGGACCTATTTGACCAACTATGTAGGCACTGAAATTTTGCGAATAATCTGACCACAAAAAGTTGCGTGTTGTCAGCTATAGCCGCTTAAAATTTCGTAATGATACTCGTATCTCTACATCCACTCAATTTCTTTCCCATCACACAGTGCGGCGGTTAAAGCTAGGCGACTTAAGTTGACTCCCTGACATGATTGGGACTGGCAGACTTTACCCAACATATGGGACTATATCCAAGGAGGCGGCTAAAGTCTAGCACAAAAGTATCCCCCTATTATTAAGGTTTCATTCCAAAGTTTTTAATCAAGGGTATACGAATATCTGCCTTGCTAAGCTTGGGCGCCTCTGCAAGATACGCAAATCCTTTGCCAGCTCCTCTCCTCTACAAACTCATGGGAGCTGGATCAGAACAAGGTTAAATTCTACTGCCATCAAAATGGCCTTAGAATCAGCAAAGCGACTTTATAATGGTGGACATTTATCTGCAAAAGCAGGATAATAATCAGGTTTTAGATTTTCCACCACTATCGCGTTAGCCTCGTCGTTTGAGTCTAAGAGTTCCTCCTCAGGAAGAATATACAAAATAACGTCTTTTGTGTCCTTGCCCTGCACTAGCAAGCAGAACGAGTTCTACTTTAGGTTCCCATTTATTTGAGGACTTTTTGGAATTTGCGGATGTGAACATTTGCAACTAACTAGACTATTTAAAGAGATCTGGAATGTTCAACGGTGGGAACTTGAAAGCATGTTTCTTCTTCTGTTTTAGTGGTACTTTACTTTAATTGGCTATGACAGAATATTTGCCTCATTAGTCGAACGTAGAATAGCGTTCCAAGTGCCTCAATTTTCTGCGCTGATTCTAAAATCTCTGACACCAAGTTTTAAGGTGCCTCCCACCAGTTGCTCTTTCCATCGGGCTTTTGGTCGTCCCGGTTTTCGGGTACCACCATATCGCCTACAAAACACTTCTTTGCTGGAGCATCTTCATTCATCCTGACAACATGACCTAGCCAACGAATCGGTTGTATTTTGATACGTGCAACTATGCTGTCGTCGTCATACAACTCATACGAAGAATCTTTCTCTCAAACACTCCAAGCACTGCCTCGTCTGCATTTACAAAACAAGGTGGCATTGTTTCCAAACTGTCTACTTTATCCAAAGTAGCATCAGTTTGCCAGTATTATGCTTCGCTTTATTTGAAAGCTGGTGTCATTCGTTTCGGTTACGGCCGTGCCGAGGTAAAGTTGCTGACTTTCTCGAAGTTGTAGTTCCCAACTTTCTTCATATTCCTAATCTGATCGGTTGCAAACGGCGTTTTGTGAGTTGCTACCATCCATTTTGTCTTATCTCCATTTACTGCCAGACCTATTTTCACTGATTATCTTTCGATTCTCTTTCACAGGCTGCGGTTACTACTACCGGTGACCGAACTATGATATCGATATCGTCGGCATAGGCCAGTAGCATGTGTTCTCTTGTGAGTAGTGTGCCATATCTATTCACATCTGCATCTCGTACAATCTTCTCCAAAGATCACACGATAAATTGTCTCTTTATCTGAAACCTCGTTTGGTATTGAATAGTTCGGAGAGATTCTTTCCTATTCTTACTTAGGAACGTGTTTCAGCAAGTGTCATCCTACAGAGTCTTATAAATTTTGCAGGGATTCCAAACTCAGACATGGCTTGAAACACCTTTGAACATATAGGGGTGTCGAAAGCGGCTTTCTAGTCAACAAAGAGGTGGTGGGTTTTGATTTATTCTCGTTCTCGTGGTTTTTTCCAGGATTTGGTGCAGGGTGAATATCTGGTCCATGATGGATTTACCATGTCTGAAGCCGCATTGATAGAGTCCACTTAACTCATTGACTTTAGGTTCTAATCTTTCACACAGTACGCTCGAGATTATATTGTATGCGATGGGGAGGAGACTTATTACTCTGTAGTTGGCACATTCCGTTTGGTTTCCTTTCTTGTGTATGGCACAGGTTCCAATCATCAGATATGCGTTCTTCTAGCCAGATTGCGCAGACAAGCTGATGTATACGGCATCAGCGTGTCGTTTCCGGTTTGAAATAGATCAGCGGTTAACCCGTCGGCTCCTGCTGCCTTGTTGTTCTTCAGCCGGGTCACAGCTACAAAGACCTCATTCTGACTAGGAGGTAAACATTCATGAGGGATTGGTTCTGCGGTATTCTCTTCCCCGCCATCGTCAGACACTTGCAGCTGGGTAAACTATTCTTTCCATAACCTCAGCACACTATCTGTGTCAGTTACCAGATTTCCTTTTTGGTCTCTGCAGGAGGATGTGCCTGCACCAAATCAATTGGTTTAATTTTTAATTCTTTGGTTGAATTTCCAGTGGAATAGACTTTTCTCCTCTATCCTTTTCTCCCGATACCTCACCTTCATCTGGAGCATTGCTACAGATTGCAGGGTTGCTCTGTATGCCGCATTTTTGGCTTTAGTAGCATTTCGACACTCTTGGTAGTACGATAGGTTCTTTGGGGGAGGTTTCCAGTACCCAAGAATGGATTTCGCGGAATTTCCAAGGAGTGGACAATGGATTGCCACTGCGCCGGTATATCATCGGGACAAGGAGTGCTTTCATCAAACAGTTGGGGTATGCCGTTGCCATCTGTTGTGTTTGCGGCTTTTTAATGTCCAGCTTTCGTGCAGCGGCTGATCGTACGTTTCTCGCCACACTAAGACGAATGCGAACCTTTGCTGCAACAAGGTAATGATACGAATCGATGTTCGCCCCTCGTATCGATCGTACAACTAACACGATGTATGAATGCTTTCCATCTATCACATCATGATCTATTTGGTTTCTCGTGTGGCCGTGTGCATCCTTAGATGTTGGAATCTAGTGCTACTAACTACCATGTTCTTTGCCGCGGCGAAGTCAATTAGCCTCAATCCGTTTTCGGAAAATAGTTCCCTACTGTACCACCATACTGTTCCCTACCCCGTACCACTACCGTGGTACAGTACAGGTTCCAATTTTCATCCGATCGTCTTCAAATGTGGCAGAAGCGTATTTTTCGGCTTAGAGACGATACCTATTGAAATTGGAAAAAATCGACCCAGATTTAAAAATATAGCTCCGATATATATATTCGTTCGATTTGGACTAAAGTTGCAATTAAATCGTCACTTGTAAACAGATTATCACGAAATTTTATTTAGATATAGCTCCCATATATATGTTCGTCCTATTTGAACCAGTATTGCAATAATTTGGACATTAGTTTACCGATTCACACGAAAATTGACACAAAGGATTCCCTTATGACTCCTGGTACTGCTATTGAATTTAATAGAAATCGGTTTAGATTTTGATATAGCTCCCATATATATTTTCGTCCGATTTTGAATAATACTCAATAATTTAGTAATTTATTAACCGATCTTCACAAAATTTGGCGCACAGGTTTTCTTATAACTCTTCTGATGACTGATGAATTTCATGGAATTTTGTTCGGTTTAAGATATAGCTCCTCTATATATGGATCTCCCGATTTTTATTTTCAAGGTCTTTGCTAACCCATTCATCAATCCCAAAAATTTGCACAACGATTTACTTGATGGCTTCTGCAATACAT